>NC_072017.1:17032142-17336428 GCF_027791375.1 Indicator indicator | reverse complement strand
AACTTTGCAACTTACAAATACCTAATGTAAAATAATCTATAAATTTGGTATGTTGTTGAGAGGAAAAAAAAATGTAATTTTGTCTTTCAACAAAGCTTGCATAATAATCTTTTCCATAAGGCCTACAACCTTATTTTGGGGGGCTTGAGTTGGTTTAAATAAATATCCAGACTTTAACATGCTTATTTAATCGAACCTCTAAACCTTTTGAGGTTTGCCCATCTTCAATTTAAAAATCCTCTCTGGAGGAAATTCATCCAGCTGTAAACTCTACAAAAGCACACCTGGCAAAACAACATCTGCCTGACAATGACTTAGTGAGCCTGGCTAAGGGCTGACATATGTGCACATACAATTGGACCTTATAGCAACAAAGCATTTTACATATTAGTGTACACTTGGGAGTCCTGACTCCTGACAGAAAAATATGATGGCTTTTACACTTTAAATTACAGTACAGCTTTACTCACAGATGGTGCAGGTACACATGCTCTTATTCAGATGGCAGGTAAGGGAGGTCATTTCCATAACTGCCTCCTCCTGATTTCCAGTGTTAGTTTGGATGCAGTTTTTGTAATTTGAGATCAGCATTTTCAGTGGGAGTTAGTTCCATCTTCTGATACGGTGCTGATTGGAAGCCTGTAAGCTCTAGTATTGATTCAGAGGCTCCTGTTGACACTTCCAGATCACGAAATATCATTCTTTCTCCTTTATTATGTTGTCATCTCTTTCATAAGGGGCACAGTTTGTTGTGGTTTGGTCAGTTAGGAGAGACAGGTAGAGAGTAAGTTAACAGGGTTATTGTGACATTAGTCAGCTGGAGAGCTCACAGAACCAATACTATGTACCAAGTGGCCACATTTGGAAGATAGAGAAGTAAATCTTACATGGGTTCTTGAAAATTAACAAAGGAGCTTTAATTCTGGAAGAAAAACAACAACTGGAAGAAATACAGCCTTTTTTCTTACACTGACCATTGTTTCAAGATTACAATGGAAATTTGAGAAAATATTCATACTTGGCCTAATTCTGAGAGCAGGTCATGGGCCAGCACTGGCATCTAAGTGAGGGCTGCACAGAAGGATATTTACCTTCTAGAAGGCAGGCTTTCTTCCCTTTTTCCCAAGCAGTGTATTTATATGGATACCCAGCCTCACTCAGTCCTTCATTCTCAACCTGTCTGAGATCTTTATGCTTGTGGGGAAAAGGGAGTAAGCTGTGCATCACAGAGCTTCCTTTAGTCTTACAGGACCAGCACTGGTTTTAGAAAGGAAGGCCCAAACTTTTACTAAGGTGGCATCAGAGGACTGCCAGGGAGAACAGCTGTAAGAGTCACTGAAATTATCTTCCTACTTCTTATAGCCTAATCTAAACGCAAGCTGCCATCACCCATTTTTATCATAACCCTTTCTCCCCTCTTATTTTGGCACCTGCAGCTCATAGAAATGTTCTTTCATTTCTAGACAATGAAGGGTGGTTGTAACATAGCATAGGATTAACAGTGAATTAAAAGTTTTGTGACAGTTCAACACCAAAGTGGTATAACCTAGTAATAATGAAAATAAGTCAGAAATGCTTGTAGAGTTTGCAGCAGGAGGGACAGCAGAGCCTATTGGCAGGACACAATCAATATAATTTTCCTATTGCCAAGCTGGTCTTTTTTATATTATCTTTAACATCTTTTACTTGGAGCATAAAACTGTAAGTGTCTGAAGCGTGAGGAGCACAGTATGTTAAATGAGTTGCCTCCTCTAAATATTTAATGTGAAATCTTCTGTTGTGGCATCTTGCTGCCTCTCAGCCTTCTTGCATACTCCAGATTTCCAAAAGTTAAAGTTAAAGGCTCTAGTTAGGCTGTTGGACAACACTGTCAGCAAAGATGGGGGCCATCAAAGATGAGGGCCATCAAGGGGTACAATTGTCTTCTTAGATAACATACTTCTAACACTGTTGCTCTCTCCTTTCTTTCTTTATTTGCTGCTACATGCTTTTTAGATGTTGAAAATTCTGAAATCAGATTTCTTTTCCTGGTACAAGTATTGAATAGATGTAAGCTAGACTGCGTCTGCATCTGGAATCAAATAGCCTCCTGGGATCTGACCTTAAAGACCAAGGTCAAATATTTTAATGAGAACTTAGGCATTGTCTTATAGCAGCACAACTGACTTGTTGGGAGGTTTGTGTAACACCTACCAAACTGAATTTCCATCAGGTTATGGTGTTTATGCACTTCTGCAACATAGCTTTTATTCCATTGAACTGTATTTAATTTAACTGTTTCCCTGCTAACATATGTTGTTTACATTCTTCCTGTGGTGTTCGGTTGGTTGGTTTGGTGTTTTTTTGTTTTGGTTTTTTTTTTTTTTTCTGGGTAATTTTCTTTTTTTTTATTCCAGAAGTAGATCAGAAGTTTTGTAAATAGCTAGGCTTTTGTAAATATTGTAAATAACTGAACAGCTTATATCCCAGTGTCAACGACTGAGAGTAAGTTTGACACAAGCATAGCGGAAAGACCTAACCAAAAGTAAAGCTTCTCTGTTTTAGCAGAAAACTCTCAATCTGACTGAGTAGCCAGGTGTAGTCTATTCTTTGAAGAAAAATAATGATTTACATGACTTCAGAGGAAGGCTAATAATTGTCAAATTATCAGATTAAGGCAGATAATGTAAAGGATACCAGTGAAAGTCAGGGGGAAAGTACGGCAAATGAACTGAGATTTATTGTGTAATTTACAGGCTTTATCTGCACTTTGTTCAATGTAAAGGAAGGAAAAATAAAGAATAGAAACTTAAGGTATGGGCTAGAAACTCAGAATTTTTGTATCCTGGCAGTGCAGGAAAGGATATCATAAGCAGGCCAAAAAGCATCCAGAAGTTGTATAGAGCAGTTACTGAACGTTCTGTGAAAAGTTACTGGGGCCCTCAGTAACAGGGTCAGCTAATTATAGGAAGGACAGGATGGTTACAAAAGTAGGTGCAAAGAGCTATGAGTTTACCCTTCATGCCTGTACCTCTACCAGGATTCTCAGCTGAATAAGATTTAAAGATGGGTCTTCTAACACTGATAGCACCAGTAGTGCTGAGACTAAAAATGTCTGCTCTCATCACTAGAGGACCTGGCAGCTAGCAGCACAGGAGATACAATATTGCTGGCTTTGGTGTCCTCAACCCTTCATTGTTGAAAGGAATCAAAAAAATTTGAAAAGAATGGAGGTGATCCTGGTTTTTTTCCAAGCTTGGGAGAAGCCAGATAACTGTGTGCTATGATTACTCTGTTCATGAGACCAGAGAATGAGAAAGCTGAATTGACTGGAGAGCACTATGTCAATTAATCATACATGAATGTATTTGTTATGCTCAACTATGAATTTACATTTAAATATCAAACATTAATAGAACATTTTAAAGAATGGGTAGTAGTAAATCTACCCTCCAGAACGTTTTAGTTAAAGTTACTTTAAATTGTATTTACCAAATTTGTATTTTCAAATGTTCCTTGGGTGTTGACTGAAAGAGATTTATTTATGATAATGTTGAGGTCTAATCCTGTATTTTGCATTTTAAAATACTGTAAACCAACAGAATCCAAAGTCCTGTTTCATCAAGAAGTTAGGATGAGGTGCAGAAATAAAAAGGGTTGTAGTAGCAGTGCATAATATTGCTTCATCACTCCTCCACCATTGCAGTCATACCACAGACATTTCTGGATGCTGTTGTAGCATCTGTGGAATGATATTCCAGCTGGCCTCAGATTTTCCCATTCTTGGAAGGCTGCCCCTCCCTCAACTCCAACCACAAATGTCCACACATTAGAAATCCAGTCTTCCTCCAAGAGATTAGTCCCAGACTAACCAGAGATTACACCAGAATGTCTATGTTATTTCTTCACCCTCACTTAAGGAGTGGAATTACAAAGTCAGGAATGAATTCATCAGCTCAAAGTAACACCTTTGTGAACACGTCCTGACAGAACCTAAGATCTGCTTAGATCTTTCTCAAAGTTGCTAGAGTCTTCAGCACAAGTATGCCTGAGCTGCAAATGAAAAGGATGTCAAAACATGGAATAAATCACATTTTAATTTGCCACCAAAAAACAATCCCAACAGAATGATTCAATGACCATGTTTCCTGGTCTGTCTATTTAGGCAACTTTCTTGATGGCAATCAGCAGTCCTATCACTTTCAGATGTCAGCAGTCATCACTTGCTTCTGCATTATTTCAGATTTGAAGTTGTGTCTGTCCTTCCCATGCTCTTTTATTTCTTTTTTTTTAATTTTAAAAATCCCTTCCTACCATGATGTCTAAACACTTGAGAAAGCATTCTCAAAATGTACAAAGTTTCTGTAGAATATCCCAGATTTTCTTTAAAATCCACACGTATCATACTGTTTAAACATGTACATGTAGCATACTTGCATGTGCAACCACACTTTTTTTTTTATTTGCTAAAATTGAACTGTTTATACAAGTAAGTCACTCCAGTCTAGTTTTGATTTCTTGGTTGTTTTGTTTTGTTTTTCCTGAAGAAACATGGATTTGCTGCAGGAATTGTTGCAGATTGGATTTAACTAATAGATGTAAAAGAGAAAAGAATCCCTGTGGGATACTGGGATCATTAGTGTGCATCAGTTACACACAAGATATTAGGCTTGCTCACCTAAACAGTTTAGGGTGTACATCTCATTTCTGACCATAATCTTCAAGATAGCTTCTAAACTTTCTTGTGTTCTAAACTTATGGTGTGAGATTTCTTGATTCTTGTTCTTCTGTTTTTTCCAGTCCTGTTCAAAATGATGAACTGTTGTCTATTTAAAAAGAAAATATTACTAAATTGGTTAAGATAATCATTAAATGCTACTGAGAGGAAGTATAGGGATAGTCACAAGAGTTTAAAGCAAATTAATATCATTCTTATCATTGTTATATAAGGATAAAAACTACACAGTCCTCATTATACAAGGCACAGGGAATCGATACATTTCTTTCCTACCTTTAAAGCAAATACAGGAGTAAAACCAAAACCTGACACTGATAAAGGAATTATTTTGCTATTCAGTAAATATCGTTACCCCTTTTTGCAAGAAGACATTATAGTCAGGACTTCACAAAGATTTGACTTTTTTCTTAAGAGAATTTTTGAGTGTGTAGGACATTCTGCGTAATCAGAGGTAAAATAACAAGAGTTTAGTGTGAGTCACAAAAATCTGGTTGTAGATTTCTATCTTACCTCCAAATAATAGCATAGATAACCACCCCCACACCCTCCCTCCTTTTCTTCTAGATATCTTATTCCATTACAGTCTTTCTGCACCAAATTTATTTCCTCTTTTCCCCAGAGCATTAGTACTGACCTTTAAGAGGAAAGTACTACAAAACTACCTGGTCCAGGGGAGAAATATCCACCAAGGCAAGCAGCTTACAATAAAACTGAAGGTTTTTGTAGAAGGAGGAAAGGCTATGTAAACAAAGTCTAGGATAAGGAGTAATGTTACTGGAAGGAATACTAAAATCTTTGTGATATGCATATATTTCTTTTTACTACTTTTTTTTTTCTCTGTTTTTTTCAAGCATGACAAATGATAATGAGACAAATAACAAACAAGCAGATAGAGGTGATATGTGAGTGAGTATGGTTGCCTGAAGGAAAAATGTCTGTCCTTTGATTTCAGTTTTATTTGATGGGGCAGTGTTTTCCTTAATTTCCATGATAATATCAAAGAAAAATAGTATCTAAATAACTTGCTTTAAAACCTTTGCATTATTTTTTCTTGGTTTATACTAAATAGGCAATGTCAGAGAGTAATGGTTATTTTCCATGTGGATAATGAAGGATTAGAGAAAGCGTGGGAATACTGACTTATTGTTCATTCATTTAAAAAATATTCTGTATAATTCCTGCTTTATTTTCATGTCTCAGCTGCTTGAATGCAGCTATTAAAATTAAATGACTACAGGGTGGGTGGGAGAAAATGCATTTGACAGTGTCTCACTAGTACATATTTAGTGAAGTATGAACACAGTATCAGTCTATATGGGGGCAGGGGAGGTGGTGTGTTCCTGACTGAGTCATGCAAAAGGGTGAGCTGAACCAAACAGCACTAATAGGGAAACAACTCTCTTAATAGGTCTGGGGAAACAGTGCCTAATTTAAATTTAAATTGAAATAAAGGGGAGTGGAACAGCTAACATACAGAGGGTGATAGTAAGCTGTATTAAAATATCTTACTCTGCATAACCTCCTCAATCTTTTTTTCTCACCTTTTCCTCAGGATTTGGTAGTGCACACCCCAGCTCATGTGTTACAGTAAAATGTGAAGATTTGGGAGTAAGAGAACCTGTTGATTTTTCTCCCAGGTTAACCCTTGTAAAAGACAGCTCCTGTGAGGTCATAAAATCTTTGGGATGTGGGGCTTTAAAATGATTGCCAAAATTGCGTTTGGGCCAGTCACATTAAAGAATCTACTTTAAGCCCATTTGTGGGAATTGGGGAAAACTTCCACCCTGCTAATGGTATTAGGTGAACTTATGAGATAAGATGACACAGAATGCAGAATCATATATTGCTTTCTTCTGCAAGCAGCTTTCAATGCATATTTTTCCTGAATCCAGCCCTTAGGTAACAGAAAGTAGTAGAATGTATTTAATTTTGGAAGTATTCCATATTTACTTGCAATAAGTGCCTGGAGAGACTCATTAATGTTTTAAAGTTTCCTGTTAAATGGAAACCTCACAGTATTTTCTTTTTAATGAAATAAACTGAAAGGTGAAAATATTTTCTGTTTGTTTTTTAATCAAGAATATGTGTCTCAAAAAATTGCTCTTAATTTGCTGGATTATTTTAGTTTTATGTCCTTCCACAGGCATGTAAATGAATAATGAATAAAGTGTAATAAAAGCAAACAATAATTATTCATATTGACCTGAGGCATTTAATGAAATAGAAGAGAGTCTGAAGAAACAGATTTCCTATAGCACTACTTTCTTAAGTATACTAAGGTAATTAACTTTAAGAGGAGATAATTTCAGTTCACTGGGGTTGCTCTTTCAAGTCTTTCTGGGAAATTTGGATTTTCCATTGATAGTAGTTTTAACATGTCATAGTGGAGCCAGAGTGAATTAAAGTGAAGAGCTACACAGTCTAAACAAATAGTCCTTCCCATTATCAGAAGCCTGACAACATAACAACATAAACCATCAACACATGCCCAGAAGAAATGCAGGAACAACAACAAAAAAATAATAACAAGACCTCACTAAACAATATCTGATGGCTTTTATTGAGCTAACATTTTAAACTGTCTAATTTTCCAATTTAACATGTCGCTTTCCTAACAGCCTTAAGAAAATAAACAAGAAATGTTCCCTCTGCTCTACAATCTTCTATTCTTTCTTCTGATTAAATGATGACATAACATTATCCAGCAATTCCCCATGAAAACGTCCAACTACATCCTCAAATACATCAATTTGCAACAGAAAACTTTCAGTTATTCTATTTTGAAGGATAGAATATCTGCAATATATTTGTTTGTGGGTAGGTATCTTCTAGTAACTTGTGGTTGTATGTTGAAATGATCTGTTTTACTCTATGATTTAAATGTCCGTATTATTTTTGGTACATCCTTGTGTTTTCCTTGTTCCTATTAGTTTTTACACAAAGACACACCTTCCATTCTCTATTTCCCCCCCCTGCTCTTTTGGCTGTGCCCCATATTAATTGACATATAAATTCTCTTTTCTTGTCCTGAGAGCAGGTACTTCAACAATTTTGCTAAGCATCATCTGTGCTTCCTCTGCACATCTCCTCTACAACCATAATTCCATTTCCTCTCACGCTGCTTTCTAATTGAATAAGAACTTTAAGCATCCAATTATTGCATGCTCTGAGGATCTCCCACTCTTTGGCATGGTTATTCTCATCATAGATTGTCCTTGTTATGTGTAATTGCAAAAGGAGAATTCAAGCACAAACTGATTAAGGGCTATGACTAACATCCAGCAACCAAACACCTGACACTGTTTCAGGCATTGTCACCTCCCTTGCACCCCACAAGTATGTGCTGCAATCCTTCTGTGAGATACTCATGCTCTAGGAAGCTTACTTTTGGCCCCTTTTGGTTCAATGATAATTTCAGACAGTATCTGGAAGGTGGACTGGAAAGCTTAGGTGCAGGCATGTGTGGCAGCACACCCCAGCTCATACCCCTGCTTCCTCTCTGGCTGCATAGGTGCTGCAGATTTGGTCACAGTGATTTAGCCATGGGAGGATGAGTAAGAGGATGAGACCATACTAGCACAAAGTGGTGAAGACCCAGAGGGTGACACATTTCACAATGTC
Source organism: Indicator indicator (assembly GCF_027791375.1). Classification (NCBI taxonomy): domain Eukaryota; kingdom Metazoa; phylum Chordata; class Aves; order Piciformes; family Indicatoridae; genus Indicator; species Indicator indicator. Next base: position 17,328,090 of record NC_072017.1, on the reverse strand, counting down.
TGACCAAATGCTATAGCTGCTGAACTATAGTGTCTGTGCCTGATATCCCTGAGAGTAGGTGCCATGCTTTATTCCTCCCACTTTTCGTTGATTAGCCCTCCAGCAGTGCCTTCACCTCAGCATCAGTTACAATAGAAATGGAAAAAAGCCCTTTTGGTGTCTGTTTTCCAGGTCTATGTTACTGCAGATGTTTTCTTGTTTAAGATGTGTTCTTTCCTTGCACCTCTGACCAAGAGTAAGTTAAATGGTAAAGTCAATGGCAATGCCTCTTGTGCATCATCCTGTTATTTCCACCTGCCATCAAGAGATGCTTAATAAAGACAGTGATCATTTGAATGGAAGAAAATTGAAGATTGGTCCTATCTAAATGTAACACTGAAGAACCAGAAAAGCTCCACCACCCCACCAAAAAACAAACCATGGCAATCAGTGTCAGTTGGAAATGGAACAAAACAACAGATATACTTCAACCTAACAATGTTTTCCTTTGGGTCTGGGAAGACATTAGAAAACTCTAGTACCCTCTACTGGCCAAGCAATAAGCCTGTAGTCCCAGAGCAGTCTTGAGATTCCCACAGATGCTGACATGCAAGCTAGTGAGCAACTTGAATGCAAGAACCCTGCTGACTTGCAAAAAAAAAAAAAAAGAAAAAAAAAAAAGAAGAAACCAACCCCGAAACCAACCCCAAATCCAATCTAGAAAACAAGATGTAAGAAAGCTAGTTGGGAAAAAGTTGCAGGCTAGTAGGGGAGTACTATGAAAAAGAACATTGCAAACTAATATATTTAATGCTGTATCTTTTAAGGGATTTTTTGAATGTTAGCTTTTCAGAGGATATTGCAACAGTGCAATAAAATGACCGAAAGTATGATTGTGCCATTACTCTTATTGTTCATATTGGGACTCACTGCTGCTAAACAGAGACAGTGTGGCACATCTAGCAAACTGCTTGAACATTTAAAAAACTCCATGTACATGTTTTTTAAAAATGGAACACTGCCTTCTGTTGCAGAGCTACATGAGGTTACTTTTAAGCAGAATCAGTGAAGTTAAAAATTTTGTTTTATCCATTTAAAATAATGTGTTTGGTGTGTTACAGTTCCTGAGGTTAAAGAGGTAAATGGTTTTGTGTATACCATAGGCCTCTGCTAAAAAGAGGACAATAACGATGAGCCAGACACTTTCACAGAGGTGGAAAGTAACTAGTTAGAATAGTTAATCTTCTGAGGCACATCCCTGGCATGAAGTGGATTCTTCTCATTCAGCTGAAGGCATAACAGCTGGATTCTGTCATCCCTGACTGGGGCGGTCTTGTTAGTGTAGGATGACCTCTGGAGCACTAACACAGATAATACTGGCACCTCTCTTCACTCTAATCAACTACCAATCTGAGCAATTCTACAGGAGATGGGGGCACTAAGGCCATATTATTCTAAACAAAATTCAGTGATGGTAGCAGAGTATTGTGACAGCAAAAGACAGATTCTACTTTTCCCACCAAAGGTTTTTAATGTTAAATTTGGGGAATGGTCTGTAAAAAAACAGAACTCCATATTTTCTCCCTTTTCTTAAAGTCATGTTTTGCAAAACTAGACAGTTTGTGTTGAGTATGTCCAAACTAAAACTGTCTCAGTTTTACTGCCATATGTAAAACTGTTCATTGCACAGTTAATGTGTTCTTTCTTTGGCTCTTTCCACATATATTAGAGATGACAAGAAAACAAAGATTTCTGGGCATTTGGCTGGAATGTGAAAGGCTCAGGCTCAAGTTACTGTTCTGGGCTCTCCTGCTCTTGAGCAGGGTATCAAACGAGGACTTCCTAGAACTGACTCCTCTCATGATTGGACCAGTTGCTGTTTTGATGATGGAGCTCTTGGGGTTTTTTTAACCATTTTTGAAGAAGCTTCATCAAAACCTGACCAATTCTCATGAAATACATCAACTTTTACTGAAAATATTTCCCACTGTAAAGTTTTCACTCATGGCTAAGGTAGCTAGCTATAGCTGAAAAGAAAGGGAAACAAAGCTTTCAGTAGTTATGAAACAACAAAATAAAGGCAGCTATCTTAATCCAAAGGGATTCACATGCCACAGAGGCATTTCATGTGTCTCTGCTTCACATTACACTGTAGGGCACAGGCATGCCATTGATAAGAATGTGCTGCTACACAACATGCAAAATATAATATGCTAATTTATAGGCAGCAGAAATTCTGTGTACCCTTATCATTTCTACATGATTTATTTCAAAATAACCAATGTCCACATTTTTAATTATTTGGGCTTGCAATTTTAAAGTGTGCTTAGCTTGAGTTTTCTGTTGTGCTTGGCCTTTTATAGAAGTTACAAACGCTGTCTGGATCCTTGGGATGCTGAAACGTTGCTACAGTATTTTGTGCCTGGACAGATCAGAATAATAGATTTTTTTTTGGTTAGAAAAGGCCTCCAAGATCATCAAATCCAACTCTCAACCTAAGACCACCATGTCCTAAGGTGCCATGTCCATTCATTTCTTGAACACATCCAGGGAGAGTGGCTCCACCACCTTCCTGGATATCTGATACCAATGCCTGATCACCCTTTCAGTAAAGAAAATTTCCCTAGTATCAAATCTAAACCTTTCCTGGTGCAATTTTGGCCATTTCCTCTCATATCACCTGATGCTAGGGAAAAGAGACCAACCCAACCTCACTCCAACCTCCTTTCAGGGAGTTGTAGAGAGCAATGAGGTCTCCCCTCAGCCTCCTCCAGACTACACAATCCCAGTTCCCTTAGCTGTTCCTTGTTCTCCAGACCTGTTCTCCAGACCCTTCATCAGCTTTATTGTCCTTTTCTGGACACATTCCAACACCTCAATGTCCTTCTTCAAGTGAGGAGCCCAAAACTGAACCCAGTATTTGAGGTGTAGTCTCACCAGTGCCCAGTCCAGGGGGACAATTCCTTCCCTAGTCTTGCTGGCCACAATAACTGGTTGTGTTTGAGAGTGTTCACTTCTGAAATTCAGATTCTACTGTTGAAAATACAACAGAAATAAATGTCTTCATCTGAGATAAGAGTATTTATATTTACTTTACTACCAGTGAAGAGAAATAGAGCGTCATTTATCACTCAGAAGAAATATTAGTTAGCTGAGAAACCTCACCTTCAATTTTTCCTACCAAATGAGATTTTTCCTATCAAAAGCACAATGTGAAAACTTTGTGGTGCTTACTTGTCCACAGCCCTTCATGTCAAAGATGGGGATAAAATCTAGTTCTTCAGGGCAGCTTTTCTTAATTGAAGTAAGCATTGTGTTCCACATTCTTTTGAGAATTTTAATATCACAACACCAGCTTTATTGCCTGTACAGCCATGATTCTCTTTGAGAGTCAAATACATTGCTCATTGTGTGAGACCGGAGTACAGAGCATTCATGCACTTGAGGACTATGTCATAATGAACACAAGCACAGAGGTGAGATGCGGTGTTCCTTAGATGTGGGGAGAATGTTACAGAAATGGGAATGTTGTGTTATTTCTCAAGTTTTTAAAAAAACATGGAAATTGAAAGCATGCCTGAGTCTTAAGAAATTCATCAGCACTACTGGACTCTTTTAGTAATGTAACACAGTATTTTTTCTCTCAAACTAATGCTAGTGGATGGAGGGCAGGTGTCATCCTGCTTGTGAATCACTAAAAGCAGGCTTCTTGAATCTTTAGTTTTCATAGGGTTTGGTAGAAAGGTAAAGAATTTTGAGGTTCATAAACCCATCTGTCTCATAGTAAATGGGTTTGGGGTAGGAGGGGGATTGAGATAGGAGAGAAAGAGGAAGAGAGTGCGATTCTGACACAAGTCTCCATGAGTAAAACAATAGAAATGCTAAGCTAAATTGTGAGGTTTTCATTTCAGTTTAAAGCAAAAGTAAGAAAATCTCATCATCATGGAAATCACCACTAATTTGTTGCTTTGGACACTTACTGAACCCTCAGTTTCTGTCCTGTATCTGCCTGAGATATATCCGTGTTATAAACTTGATCCCCCATATCTCATATGAGTTTCCCTACTGCAAAGAAATTCTTGTTCTTCCTGTAAGTTCTTTCCAAAAACAAAAACAGAAGCAATGACAAACAAAAACCCCACCCCAACAACAACAACAAAAATACCAACATTTAAAGTGCAAATGCAAGTAAGACAAACTTCAAACGCATCACAGCTTTTGAAGACCTATTCTGCTTCTTAGACAGAGCATGTTTCAGTTGCAGGTCTACTAGAGCATCTGGGTTGGTGATTATGGATCTTTTGCCACTGTGGTTCCTGATTTCACCCATCTCTCTCTATCCATGACTACCTCTACTGTTTCTATTTCTTCTATTAACTCCCTCCAAGTGGTTTATTCTTTCCCCCATTCTCTCAAGTTCTTGTAAGGCATTTTCCTGATAGTACACTGTCGGCAGGGGGAGCATCAACAGCACAGGAGACTCTCTCGTATGGGCTACTATGTCTTCATAGTAGGAACAGAAACAAATTTACTGGATCTGAAGTATATAAATTTGGCATATGTATATGTATCTGTAATCTATCTATTTGTCTGTCTATCTATCTGTATCTTGAAGGCAGTTCCATACTGGAAACTGTGGACTTATATGTAAAAGACTGAGAGCTCTTTATGTTTAAGTAGAAATGAAAATAATTCAACCTACATGTTAGAGTTGACATAATGAAAAAACAGCTTAGTAAATGTAGGATTATTCTTGAGGTCTTTCCCAAATTTATTTTTTAAATATCCATTTTAGTTATTAAGTTTTTGTTGCACCCCTTATTCACCAACTCCCTAGAGAGTGAGTTAGTTCTTTGCTGGTCCAAATAAAAAATAAACCAATTTTGATTATGCTGGCATCGAAAGAAAAAAAACTTGGGCCATCTGAAGTGTCTGGACCTGCTGTGTCCCTGGCTGATTTTTTCCTTCAGTGACTCATTGTATTCTGGTAAATGTTGATTAACCCTCCATGTGTGTTTGTGAAAATTTCATCTAAGATAGGCTGTTACAATTAGTGGAGACATTAATGTATCATCAACATATGACTAAAGAGAAAAGATGCACTAGGGATTCTATTTTAAGATTCAAAAATTATAATATAAAACACAACATACAAAGACTTCTGTGAAATTATTGTACAATATTTTAAAACACAGAATGAGAGATGATAGCAACTTAAATATGGAAAGAGAGCAAGTAAAAGTCACTGTAGGGCTGTTACAAGAAGATGCATTTAAAGGGTGGCAATAAAGAGGATGGGGACTCCATTTTTACAAGGAGTCACATGGAAAAGATGTGTGGTAGTGGGTACAAGTCACTCTGGGGGAGATTCCAGTTGGACACAAGCAAAAATTTTTTTGCAGTGACAACAATTAAGCATTGAAGTGACCTACCCAGGGAAGTAGTGGATTCTCCAGTATTGGATGCTTTTAAGAGTCAGCTGGACAGGGTGCTAGACCATATTGTCTAGACTGTGCTTTTGACAAGAAAGTTTGAACCAGATGGTCCTTGAGGTTCCTTTCAATTTGATATTCTATGATTCTGTGAAGGAGATGGGAAAAATATGTTAAAGACTAAACTGACTCTGACTATTTAAGAGAAGAACTAAACACTAGATACTAAACACTTTTAAGACTCTCCAACTACAGTTCTGCTAGGACTTGCCCTTTGTTGTCTGAAGCAAAAAGTTTGTCATTCACAGAGTCACAGAGAAAATGTCCCTGTGATTAAATTCTCTGGAGTCTGTCAAGGTAGGCATTTTCTGAATGCATTTGACTGACACTGGTTGTACTGAATTCAGCCACAGTCAATATTTTCACAGCAAAATGTGATGCTAGCATACATGGTGATGGTGGTGAACAGTTTTATTATTGTCTGGTGGATTAAGTACTCTTCTACATTTAATTTTTCATTAAACATGTGTGACTTCCAGTTTGTTACTCATAGAAGAGAGCCTGTCCCAGCTAAGTAAACAGTGGTTCACTCTTTTAAGATGAGCAAATGTTCAGGATCAAGACCAGGGACAGATCAGAAGAGGACTGGCATTAGAATTTTTAGCTGGTGCCAACTTTACTGCTTTTCTGGAAGCCTCTCTTTCCTCACAACTGAGTCTTGTTCTCTCTGCCTATGTTTTTATCCCATCCTAAATGCTTCTTGTAGAACAGCATCAGAACACACCATGATTTTTAAATATACTTATCAATTTCATTTTATAAATACAGAAGTACTTTTACTACCCTCCCAGGGCAAATTGGAGTAGATGACATTAGAGGTCCCTTCCTGGCCAAACTATTCTATGATTCTGTGATTCTTTCCCACAAAAGAGCAGAAGTGAAGAAGACTAGAGTGGTATAAAATCACATAGGAAGACTCTGGTAAAGAGGGACCTTGACATTTTCTCTTCTAAATTCTAAAGCAAATATTTAGCAAGCTGGTCCTCTTTCTTCTTTGAACATCCTTGCTGTTTTGCCAGTAAATATTGCAAAGTTGCGATTTTTTTTTCTCCTGGGCTGTTCCTTTACAACATATGTTTTGTTTTGTTTCTGCAAGTTGCGTAGGTACGTGTTTTTAAACCTATAACCCAACTGGTATATAAAGTATTCCTATATTTAAAAATCCCCTAGAAGACTTAGCCAAAGCTCATTGAAGCCAATGATATAATTGTTTAAGTTCAGTGGAGTATTGGTCAGGATGAAAAGACAAACTGTAGTCCTGCTTGTGCATTGAGGATTGAAGCAGACATCCTTGAAAGTTTAGGGTGCAATTTGCTTGTTGAAGCAATGAAAGCATTTGGGATCATGAAGACTTCACAGAAATGGCTCTGTTTCACACTTTCTGAAGTGGGCATGAAATTTAAGCATACATATGTCTTCTCCCAGGAGATTTTTTAATTTTGAATTCATCAGGACTGGAGAGAAAATATATTTCACTATTTGAAAATATTTTTAGAAGAACATTGTAATTTGCAAGAATATTGTAAAGCAAGTGTAAATAGCTGCCTACATTTTGCTGTACATAGCAGTGTTTTCATCGGGCCAATAGCTATTATTCATAGAATCACAGAACAATTTGGGTTGAAGGAACCTGTAAAGGTCACCTACTCTGACCCAGCTAAAATGAGCAAGGACATGTCCAACCTGGGCTTGAGTGTTTCCAGAGATGAGGCTTCTCCTACATCTCTGGGCAACCTGTTCCAGTGTTTCACTACCCACACTGTGAAAAATTCTTTGTCTAGCCTAATCTCACCACTTTCAGTTTAAAACCATTACCCCTTGCCCTGCTGCAACAGGCCTTGCTATAAAAATTGTCTCCATCCTTCTTATAGGCACCCTTTAAGTACTGAAATGCTGAAATAAGGTTCCCCTGAAGTCTTCTCCTGTCCAGGCTGAAAACCCCCAATTCTCTCAGCCTTTCTTATTGTAGGAGTGTGCCATTCCTTTGATCATTTTTGTGGCCCTCATCTGGACCTACTCCAACAGGGTCATGTCTTTCCTGTGCTGAGGACCCCAGAGCTGGGTGTAGTACTCCAAGTGGGGTCTCACCAGAATGGAGTAGAGTGGGAGAAACACCTCTCTTGCACTGATGGCCATACTTTTGTTGCAGCCCAGGATGTGGTTGGCCTTCTGAGCTGTATGTGCATGTTGTTGGCTCAGGCCAGGCTTTTCATCCACTAGTAGCTTCAAATTATTCTCCAGAGGGCTCCTCTCAACCCCTTCATTTCCCAGCCTGTATTGATATGAGGATTGCCCCAACCCAGGTGCAGGACCTTGCACTTGGCCTTGTGGAACCTCACGAGGTTCACATGGGGCCACCTCTGGAGCTTGTCTGGGCCCCTCTGGATGCCATTTCATTAATTTTAAAATATCTATTTCAAGTTTTACAAGCTTACAGTAAACTGAAAATCCTGTTGAACCCATGCAGTGGAAAATGTTTGAAAGGTGAAAATGTTTGTAAGATTTGCTACTAATTGTAGCAACATGTTGTCCTGTTAGTTAAACAGAATGACTGAACAATTGGAAGGTCTTCATAGGTGATTTTTAAAATTTTTTTTAGAGTAGAAATGAAGGGGGGGGAAGCCTATGCTTTAAAACAATAGTATCTTGAAAACAGACACAATTTGGTGATGGGTTGCAACGAGACAGAAATATTATTTTTCTTGCAAGCCTTCAGTACCCTCTGAAGTCAGTGCTGTTGTGGATTTACTTCTGGTTGAAGTGCATTCTACTTTGTGAATTTGCATATAAAGTCAATGGGAGTTGTTAGAAAGACACAAAAATTATTTCTAGTGACATATAAACTTCTTTCAAACACTGTGTGCTGTCTTCAGAACAAACCCCCAAATTTCAGCATCTTTCTTCACCATTAAGCCTTTTGAACATATTTTGGTTTTCTCAATTACCCATCCATCTCAGCAATCAGCCTTTTGTTACTGAGGAAATACCCTTCAAGAAGACTATTAGGAAGTCCATTTCAGTGATTATTTTATAAGGAATAATGACCACTTTGTTTCATTAGTGGCTCTCTGGTTCTAATCAGACATTTATTTTTCACGTCCACCAAACTAGGATGTACAGCTTACATTAAGGAAACTGTGTGTACCATATGGCTAAGACAAATAAATGCTGTATAAAATGGAGAGAGAGAGTGAAAAAGGAAGAGTAAGGTAATATAAGAGATAATGAATTCAGCCATATTATTTAATTTTATCATTATAGGGCTGCTAAGATGAAGGAATATGATGGAGAGCACATGGATATGAAACCATGCTGACTGAGTTTTCTTCTAGTATTCTAAGCTGCACTTTCCTTTCTCTTGCCCTGATTGGATAACTGTTGTCATGAAGCGACAAACACAGGAGGCTTCATTCTTGTGTATAGTTGTGGTGTCTAAATCTTGCTTCAGTGGAGATAAAGCTCAGTAAGTTCAGATACATGAAATTGGAATTGCCACTGAGACAGGCCTAAGAGGTGTTGGCACTGGGGTAGGTTTCTGTATTGCAAAACAGCTCTTCAATAATTTCTAAGCATAGAAATCCATCCTCTGGCTTACATTAAAAAATGCAAACTCTAAGATCAATTTAAAGATTTCTTTTAGAATTTGGCTGGACTTCTGAAAGTGAATTATCCCATTGTTCTATTTCCTATTAAGATTTGAAGTTAGGAAGAATTTTGAGCTCAAATCACTAGAATGAAGGGCTGAAATAAGAGCTTTTTGATTTCCTAACCAAAAATCACAATTTTAAAGAGCTATTATGGAAAAAAACCCTGCTTGTTGAATGATAGCATGAAATATATTTGGCACATTTCAAATAATAATTTAGTACAAATTGTCACATGGTACTAGGCTTATCTTGCTATTTGTTGTTTGTCTGGCTCTGTGGCCAAAATCCCACATAGTACTGGTGTCTTCAGTCATATTAACACACAGTGAAATCTGTGTTTGGCTGGGCAATTGTCTGTATTACTATGAATACAAATATGAAGAAATTATCAGAACATAAACTGGTGTAGAGTTATCTACTTTAATCTACACACAGACCCATCTTAATAATGCCACATTTCACAGAAGTGCAAATTTTAAGAGTTCAAGAAGGTAAATGCTCACAATTTATACAGTCATAGTTGTACATTATATACTGCCTGCAAACATTCTTACACAGAGTATAACTTCTGATTGTTACAGCTACTGTTTACTTAATACCATTATCTAAAACCTGTGCTTATTAGGATTCTAACCTGTGTCTCTCCCTTGTGAAGTATGTTATCATCACTGGCAATATCAGTATTTTACTTAAAGTAACACACTCCTGCCCTGATTTAACCATTCAAAGGAAGTTATTGAGAACCCTTCACTTCTTAACATATAATTTACGAGCAGCTAAATGCACACAAGACCTTACTTATTGGAGAATCAGAGCAAGAGGTGTATAAATCTATATTAGTTTTTCTTTCCAACTTTTGTTTCAAGTATACCTGGTAGATTTATTGCTTGATTGTGCTTCAGTAGTCTGACTCCCCATGGTGATTTCCAAAAGTCTGCAGGCAGGAATACACCCTTACTGCTGCAAAAGATTATGACATCATGGATGCTAAAAAGAAAATGAATGATGTGGCTAGTCATGCATTCAATATATTACTAGAGAGGGGGTTATATGGAAACATGGCCTTTCTGTCAGGTAGAATAAATGAGATATATAATTTGTTTTGTCCTTCTCCTAACAGAACAAGGGAAAGGAGATAATCTGTCTTAATAAGGGCATGCTAGGGGTATCAACCAACTAGAAAGTAATATATTTTTAAACATCCATATGTGATCCCCTTATTAAATTAGGATGTTGAGCCAAATTTAAAGTATCAATATATAAATCAGTCAGTCAGTTAAATTAGCCAGTTTTATACTGATAAATGGGAGTTAATAAAGCAATTACTTCTTTCTGAACCATAAGGCTCTGGTTTCCAAATCAGTTATATGAGTTATGGATTACTGACATAATTTACAAGTTTTCATTTACGTGACTTATATCCTTGATTTCTGAGGAATTAGTCCTTTATTGTATTAAAGGCACAACCAAATAGCATTTGCGTAACATTAAGGTTGGGGCAGAGCAACAAAACTCTCTGACTTCTCAATTTATGGTGACACAATGTTCCTTATTGTAGCTGCTGTAGTTCATAACATACAGAGAGTTAAGGACAGAATTGTTACCTTAATACTGAAGGTCATGACTTTTCAATGTGTGTGTCATGACCTATGTTCCATATCTGTGGAGCTTTGCCTCTTTTTTCTCTTATTTTTGTAAGCACACAGCAGCAGCAGACAGTTCTGCATCTACAGATTGGCCATTTGCTGTGAAAGAGGTGGCATTAATACTTGTCAGTGTATTGCCACATAACCTTCACATTTTCTGTTTTTATGAGGCTCACTTTTGTATAGGTTGACATCATTGAGGGGTTGGAAACAATTACAATGTAAGCAAGGTCAAGCTTATATAGGGTGTGCTGTAAATAAATGTTTATTTTAATTTTTCACACATTTTTCTCCTTTTAACGCTTGCTGTCTGGTATTTATCTTATTTTTCTACTCAGACAGAAAGAACCACTCTTGGGCCACACAAGTCTTGAAGAGCTGAGCAAACTAGATGAAATCAGGAGGAATATTGCTAAAGCCCAATTAGTTATTTTTAAAGCAGTTCTAAAATTCAGGAAAGAGGTAGTGGTTTGCAGATTAAACTTTTTATTATCCTCTACTATGTTATTGGTTAGGAGCACATCAGCAACAATAGTAATAGCCATTATGAAAGAGAATAATGAGAACGTTTCAGGAAGACTGCATGATGCATACTGATGATGTCTGTGTAGTTCAGTTCATTCAGCATTTCAAAAACCAAAACTAAAAATAATACAAATCAATAAAATAATATTTCTAATGAGAAACATATTTGGTTGGGAAGCAACAAGCAGAAAGCTGAGAAAACAAATCTGGCTACACAGTGTCTGAGACATTCAAGGTTATTGTAAGGAATGATTAAGAATGTAGAAAAAAAAAACAACAAACCACCAAACCTGGCAGAAACAAGGGAATCAACCTTCCTTTGAGACAGAATTCTCCAGGAAAAAAAGCCAGCCCAACAAGATTTATGTGGCCAAGCATAGGATTACTCTGAGACCTGTCCCAAATGTCAGACTCCATTTTACAGAGTAACAGAATTACCAATGTAGACCCTATTTGGCACCCTGTCTACCAAAAGAGTAACTTCAGTGTCTTTATTTGCTTTGCTATGTTTGCCTTGCATGCAATCCAGAAACTGGATTTAGCACTAAACATGGGATGAACAATTTGAAAGATTGCCTTCTGTGTCCCCAAAAAATCTCCATTCAAATATCAGCAGCTAATAAATAGGCAAGGCTCCTGGAATCTGTCTTTATTAATGGCATGACTAATTCTGTTGTGAAATGTGGAGCCACTGAACTTAGTCTCTCACGATTAAGAAACTCTCTTCATTAATAAAAGGAGCTCTTCTATGACAAGAGTTTTACGTTTTCTTACTGAAATACATTGTCTCTGAAATACTTACTCCAAAATTATTATACACCACTATATGCACAGTGCATTGCATGTTTTAAAGCTCACAGAGTACCATCTTCAAGTATTAATGAGCCAAACAATAATTTATGACACAGGTAGGCAGGCAGTGATCTCTCTGGTATGCGTTTGATATCAAGTATCGTTTTCAGGTGTCTGATTGTATGAAAGTTCTTCTAAGAAAATATCATAATGGTTTTTCTGCAATTTTACCAAAGTTTACCCTCAAGCCTTATATAATTGGATAATATCTATTATGTCAAACAGCTCCAACTAGAGCAATTTGGCCTGCACTACTGGCATTAATATTATTATAAGACAATCAGTAAGTCTGCCAATAATGTTGGTGTTATGTATCATCTGAGCCATATGCCTGGTTAACATAAAAGCAAGTGGATTTAAATGAAACATAAACTAACCAAACACTATTGAACAGGATATATTCCTAATAAAATATTAAAGCCTCTTAATAAACTTAATTAAAAAGGTTAGTGTTTGATAGATCTAACAGAAACTGGTGAAACGAACTAAAAATTTCACTGTTGACACAGGAATTGTCAAAATACTTTTGCATACTCACCTTTTTTTTTTTTTTTTTGGCCCTAATGAAAAACAAATCAATTTTTTCCCTTTAGTCATCTATAATTTTGTGGTAATTTAGATAATACAGCTTTCCCTAATATAGAAAAATATTTTTTTACAGTATACAGAGTAATGCCAGGTCTTGCTGAGGCAAGCTTTGGAAAACTGTTGATCTCCCTGCTCTGGTTTCCAGAATGTTGAGATACATGGTAGAAAAGAATTTGGTGTAGAGAGTCTGTTCATCCCATGGCCACGATTATATAACAGAATCAGAGAAAGAATAAAGGCTGATAAGGGATGATTAAAGGTATGGAATAACTACTGTCTGAATGATGGACAACAAAACAATGGTCTGTGTAGAGCAGGTAGCATGTGGATGAGATTAATAGAAGATATTAATTTAATAATATTAATATAAGAATATTAATATAAGAATATTAATAGAATACATTTATTTACTGTTTTCTTCACATAAGAACTCAGACTATGAAGATAGTGATAACAGAAGGCCTTTTCCTCTCAGATGACTAAATGGTTGTCACAGAGTACTGTGGTATGCAGTGGTTAACTGCAGAGTGGTGTGGAAGGAAAATACTCAAAAGTATCTCAATTCAAACAGTACAAAACCACTTAATGAAGGTAGATCTATCTGTGACTTTTAAACACATAGAAAACTTCTCAGTGTTCATTAAAAGCTGAGAGATTGTATCAGACTGTTTTGTACTTGTGTTCATATACATGTACTTCTGTAGATGACCACTGCTGAGGGTGGAATATTGGGCTATAAAGACCTTTGTGCTGACTTCAAATAGCTGTTAAACTGTCAGTGTCCATGGTGCTACTTGACATGCTTAACTGGCAAGGACTTAAGGAAAAAGCAGTAATGACTGATTTTTATCCTCTATCTCTTTAAACTGCCCTCCAGACTAGGTCTCCCTTTTACTCTACTGGGCTTCCATTTCCCCATCTACTTCTTGTTACATATACCCCTTCCACCATTCTTACTTGCAGAAGGAATGAACCTAATTCCTGTGTGTTGAATACTGACGTGTACATGGCCATGTCTGTGCTCTGCAGACAGTAATTTTTCCTTTGATACGACTTTTGAGGGTCAGACTTGAACTTACTCTCCTTGAACCCTGAAACCTTTGTTTGAACTCAGTCTGAGAAATCTTTTTACAAGAAAGGAGTATTCTAAGAAATCAAACACCATCAAATCAAAGAAATACATCTAATATTCTGGTTAATTGTTTACTACTGTATTATCTGAAGCTACCAGCATAATAGTTCACATATTTATATGAGTAAAGGAAGAACTAATAGAGAATGGATTTAAAAATTCATAGCCTCACATGCTAGGAGTTTAATATTTATACAATTACAACAGATCACTGCATAAAAGTACAACTTGAGAATATTGAAAAGGTGATTGTTTCTTAGAGCTGTAAATTGGTCTTGCTCTGAACTCATCTTAAAGACAAACTACATCCATACAAAACTGCATGAATCTTGTGGTACATCTAAACAGGAAAAGAGCATCAGGAGAGCAAAATTACTCTATAATTATGATCCTGATTTCTAGTGTAAAGACAGAACTGATTTTGATCTCCAGATCATAGTACCAGTCAGGCAGATGCCTCAGAAACTTCTTTAGAAATAAATAAATATATAGAGTGAGCATGTATACATACACACATACACACAACACACACACATATATATATATAGAGAGAGAATTCAGCTGCTATGTTCATCTACTTCACTAGATAAGAACTACATTTTCATATCCGATTGTTCTGAGCAAGATTAATTCTATATTATTTACGTCTTTTATTCTGTTTAGTGTAGAGGGGAATGATTCTAAATGACTGCATGATCATGATAGTCAATATAAGCAAAAAACCAAAATGCTTTTGGATTTGAAATAAAAAGAAAGTTGGATCAAATTCAGGCTGCATATATTTAACATTCTCCAAAATGTTGCAGATGGATTGATTTTGATAAATAGTTCCAGCTCTGAAGCCACAATGCAATATTCATAAATTCTTTTGGGCTGATTAGACTGGTTGTTTAGCATCATTTGGGATAGACTAGCATGATAATGGATACAAATCACTCATCAAACATAGCTGCTTTGACTCCTCTGGTGTGGATAACACCGATATTCAGTTGCTCATCCCAGTGAGTTTGATGGGATAATTTTTGGTTAAAAGAAACAAAAACTGTTTTTCAAAGGAGCCTTAATCTGAGGGAATAAGTACTTAATTAGCTTGTACATGTTAAAAAACCCATTCAGAGGGGGTTTGTTTGTTTGTTTGTTTTCACTTTGTGTTTACATCTCTGAACTTCTACTCTTAAATCTCATACACAAAACAGGACAAACTGCAGAAAAACTTCATAGACTGCAACGACATAATGGAACATAACCTTGGATACTAATTCTTTGTTTGGATTTCCCTGCAATATTTTGTAATGATAAAACCAGTGTGAACTGGTTTGGATGGGTTCACTTCCCTCTCCCAGGAGAAGCATGGGAGCCTCTCTTTTTGGGTCTGCACATCGTTGGCCTCCAGGGAGCTCATTGGTCAGTGCAGGCAAACGCCCTTCCCTCTGGAGGCAGCTCTTCAGAACACACAGCTGTATGGGCCCGCAGGTGTCAGGAAGGTGCAGGAACCCAGAGAATTTTCCTTCTGTGTACTGATAGTGGACCCTTAGGTCCCATTCTTGTCACCTTTGCTGAATCTCCACTTTCCAGGGAAGATTTATATTCTCTTGACATGGAAGAGTTAAACAAGGGGGAAAAGACTTTTATACAGCCCTGTAAAAGTCATGTTTTGCTGGCAAACAGCAGCAAACTTGCTAGACTTTCTTCATTAGAGCCTTGCCATTTAAGCCATCAGCATCATTTTGTGAGGACATCAAACATGTGTACACCAGATGCCTGCAATGCAGAACAGCACTAAGGACTTGACTCAACTTAACAATAATCTGTGGACAGCGGGTGTGAACCTGAGCTAGGCCAACACCTCATCAGACTGCATGGCTAATTGATTTCAAAATTAGAGTTGGTATTTCTGAACAATAATCTTAAAAGGCAGCAATAAAATACATCAGAATCCTTTGAGCTAGCCAAGCTTTCATCCAAATGGCTTATTACAAAGAGCTGGCACACCTGAACTTTGGCATAGACAAATAAATCCCAAAACAGTAAATGGAAACCACATTTGGCACTGGAGGTTTGTCAAGAGAAGTTTGTAGTCATCAGGAAACAAGATTTTGGATTTTTTTTCCTTAGTGGCAGGAAATCATTCACTGGATGCATTTTATTCCAACTGCTGTGATTTATGCATTGAAAATATAGGTAGTGTTGAGGAAAATGCTTGCTTTTTTTTTTTTTTTTTTTTTTTAAGCATTTCACAATATTCAGAATCCCAGAAGCACTAAAAGCACAGCAAGGGTTACAGTTATCCCAACAGTGATAACTTAATTGCATCTGTCGGCCTCCCCCTTTGAACTCTGAACTGCTGGTTTGTGGCACCATGGTCCAAAAGGATTTAGATCTGACTTTTGTGTGGCTACAATAAATTATACCCAAGTATCTGAGCAATGCATGGAATCTTATCTTGAAGGCAGGATGAGGCATCTCACTTAAATGATAGTATAAATTTGGAATACAAATCCTTCCAGGAACTAACATTTCAGACCAGGTAAAAAAGTTTGGGTTTTCCTTCATAATAGATTAAATTATAAGAAACTCAAGAATATGTAAATAAAGTCACTAATTCCCTGAAATATTTCCTGAAAAAAATGGCTCCTCAGAACCCCTTAAACATAGGAGTAAACACTTCTATCAAGTCAGAAGCTCATCTGTGAAGTACCTGAAGTACCTGGACTGTTGTTTGGTGGTTTTTTTCCCACTGTTTGTAAATAATTTTTTACTTTTGAAATCAATGAATAAAGAAGTAATATCTACAGGCAATTGCAGCTTTCATCATTAATTGGTCTAATTGAAATGTTACCCACTGCTTGATTACTAACTTTGTATTTAAAATCAGTGGTTAAGTTTTACCATGCTGACAGCCTTAGCTTGAGTTTGTGATTCCTGAGATAGTTCTGTAATGGTTTTGAATAATCCTGATCTGTACTATTTATACTCAGGTTAGCATGGAGTCAAACTTAGCTCAAAATGTGAGTCTTTGTGGTACGTATTACATCTTCAGAAACTGTCCTAAGGCAAGCATGACTACAGAATTATACATTTGCCAATGGATGTGAGCAGTCTTTTAGCTATGCATTTGACAGCTGTAGTAAGCTAAGCTTTAAACACTAAAATATTAAGGGTATTTTTGGTTTTTGCCTAATTGCAATTTTCAGGCATGGCCTGATTCTCATCTCTCTTACAAAGTGAGTTTCCAGATGTATCCCTGTATTTTCACTGGGTTATTCATATGAACAAAATTGGTCTGTGATATGCCAACTTTCCGATTATACAGGACCCAATTCAGTTATACATGTTTAAAACTAGCCTAATTCTATTAACTGCCAGTCTGTAGTGCTGTGAGAGCATAATCAGGCCTTGAAGATTCATTTTGCCCTTTTGAAAAATGTTGCTACCAACACTGTTACATCTCTTGATCTTGCCAATATATTGTGTCTCCAGCAGGCCAGCCATATAAGACCACTTTTTAGTCATGTATTATATTTTGGTCACGATTAATTTTAGAAGTGTTCTTCAGCAGCACAGGTTTAGAGTATGTGAGGAAACTCACATTTTGACCCATTGATTAACTGCAAAGGTTGTTTTTCTCAGTATTCCAATCCAATAAAAGGTGATGAAATAATTAAGCTTTTTTTAGGAAAATACCTTATCTTATATTATGGGCAGGTTTAGATACAATAACTTGGGTGTCTCACATCTGTGCACATATTGACTTATCTGGTTAGTTAGCTGTTAATGCTCAACTACTTGTGTGTCTTTAAAGTAAACTGTAAATTAACCTAAACATGTAAGATGTGAACAAAGAGTAGTGGGACAGATTCAGACCTTTTTTTACATCGGCTGAAGCTGATTGACTTCAGCAAGGGTTGCATAGGTGCAAATGAGGGCAGATTTGCCTCTACATTTTTGCACTGCTCATAATGGCACTTTGCTTGTGTAGTATAAAATGAAGGACTTGTTTTTGTAAAATTGAGTAAGAGACTGACACTTGTAACTTAGTTCTGCACATGGGTCTTCATGTTTTCCTCCTGCTTCTACATGTGTTGATATGCAAAGCAAACGAATACATCAAAGTGACAAAACCAACATAACAAAAATCTGTCTACAAAGTCCTGCACCAGCTGGTATTCTTACATGTTTTAGATTAGAGTCCAGAGAGTACTAAAGCTGGACCACCGCAGGAGAAACAGCTAGGGGACACTGTGAATGTTCCCATGCATAGTATTAGACAAACACCTGGGTCAAATTAATCTAGGCTTATCCACTGTGAAAATTCACAGGGTTTAATGGCTTTTCTTACCTGCGAAGGGGTGGTCTAGTTTTAGGACTTCTGTACAGAGTCTGATGTAGAGGGGCAGATTTCAGATTTTTGTGTGTTAATGTTAAAGGTCAAAATCTATAGTAAAAGCAAACAGGTGGAAGTTAACATACAACAAACACAGCAAACATGAAAGTACAGCAAAAGTATGAATTCCTCATTTTCACTCACTTTTTTTAAAATTTTGGAAATCAACTCATATGTTACTGAATCAAGCTTCAGAAGAAAAGTATTCTTATGGCTATGAGAAAAAATAATAAAGTGGATTCCTGCTGTATTCTGCAGGACTATTTTATTCTAGAGAAAGATAATGCATGATATGTGTACTTCTATACAGTCAGTTTAAAAAGGTTTCCCCTATTGATATCTTAGACTACTTTATGCAAAGATACTTAATTATAAGAGTTTGGTCACTCTATATCTTCCTTTGATGTTAAAATATTGAAGAGGATCATGCTGTGCTTAAAGCTTCTTCAACTGGGACACAGCAGAAGCAATGGAGGTGATATGGACCCACCCATTTACAAGTATCACATAGTTTTAAGAATGCACTTCAAATACATAATATTCCCATTAGCTGTCATGTTAAAAGAGAGGTAATCAGCAGGTTTCCTAGCTCTAATGCTGCAGTTAAAATAGCTTTGGATTAAGGTTTGTTTGTTTGCTTTATCTATGCGTTAGTCTTTGATAACAAACAAGACTGCTCTTGTCTTCTATATGGAGATGGATGAACTGACTGCCTCCAAAACAAGGCCAGGAATTTGACAAGATAACATGAGGGAAATCAGAAAGTAACTGGTATTTTTGCAGGGCTTCTTCTACAGTTTGTACCTCCTAAGGTGTATTGGACTTCTAGCTGGAAAATCTTCCTGGTTTGGTCTAAAAGACAATAGGGTACCTCAGTGATCCCAGCTGGTTTCCCCAACATGAAGT
The DNA here is from genome assembly GCF_027791375.1 of Indicator indicator. Classification (NCBI taxonomy): domain Eukaryota; kingdom Metazoa; phylum Chordata; class Aves; order Piciformes; family Indicatoridae; genus Indicator; species Indicator indicator. The sequence goes on along the minus strand of NC_072017.1, from coordinate 17,308,939 downwards.
GTTTTAATGTGACCCACCACAGCCAACAGTAAGTTATGCTGTAGTATAGTGCTACTGCTTTATCTGTACTGATAAGTCTTGTTGCTGTAGGAAGACTGCAAGACTGCCTCTTCATTGCTACAGGTATAGCAAAAGTCTTGTGAGTGAGGCAAGTGAGTATCACACTTACTCTGATAGCCGCACACATATTTGTCTGTCAGTATATCAGATACAAGATTTGGGTTTTGTTTCAAGTTTTAAATAAGCTGATCATTAAATTGTTAATACAAAAAGTAGACATGAGGCAGAGGAACAGAGAAAATGAAGCAGTTCCAACAGAACAGTAGTCTGAATAAATTTTTAAACTAGATAGTAGGCAGAAAGGGTCAAATGTGTATTATGCTTTGGAAGAATAAAGATTTGATGATTGTAAATTATCACAATTTTATATAACTTGAAAGACAACCTGAACATTTAAATCTGTAATATCATATAAAAAACACATAGTGTGGCATAAAATGATTAATGAATGCATAATTGTCCAGAAATTGACTCTCAGTGGTGCAGGACCCTGCCACCATTGCTGTATTACAGCAAATCTGGGAGAAAGGAGCATTGTGTGATTCTCACACAGGGAGGAAGAGAATATTCAGAAAGTTCTACAACCTGCCAAGCACTGCAGACCAGTGGGAATTACTTGCACTATGGCAGTCAATTGAGGGGATGTGGTGGCGCTCTGGAAAAAAAGTGAAGACCCCTGGAAATGCACAGATGAAAACATCAGCATGTTGATCTTTTGGTTGATTTCTAAGGCTTGGTCCTTATAAAGTTACAATTAAAAGTCCCGAATGAAAAGGATAGAGCAGACATGACAACATATTTTTAGAAAATAACTTGTAATACTCAATATTATAATATTATATATACTATATATAATATAGTATATATATACTATATAATATAATATATATTATATTATAGTGTGTATATATATATAGTATATATATACTATATATATTATATATATATATAATATATATATACTATATATATACTATATGGGTATATCATACAAATAAAACACTAGATAGGGCTGCAGTTCTTCCCCCCCCCCTCCCCCCCAAATGTTGCTTGCTAAATCATATGAGCAGCTGCAGAATGCATAACGCACAAGGCACAGCCTGTTAAAGGCAATGATGATATGATATTAATCCTTCTGGTACTTCTCCAGGGAGTCTGTTTGGTTTAATTAGCCTTGGCTTTGAGGGAAGTAAAACCCACATGTCTCTCCGTTGTCAAATGCTCATAAGAGCCACAGCATGGTCTGACCTGTCAAAACAATGTCAGCAACCTGTTGGTCTAAAGGAAAGTGTGCACCTTAAAGAAAGGCAGCGTATTAATGAGTGCTAATGACTTTTACTTGGATCAGAAGGACCAAATTCTCATTTAGACACTTCCAAATGAATTGTTTATGTTATACCACACATTCCCCGCTATGGTAAAATGTCTGATACAGCTCCACTGACTTCAAGGAAGCTGTGCTTATGCCACTTGAAGGTGCTGATGGCAGTGATGAAACAGGACGGAAGGCAGTAGAGTTTAAAAGTGGAGTAATATAAAAAGAGACAGTAATCAAGACACCAAGTTGTCTGATGTGTGGTATGAGAAGAATATCATCAAGATTAAACAGAGCTCATTCAAATTTTCTAGTTAAATCACTTTCTCTGGAAACCAATCTATGCCATTTTTACCCTTTTATAGCCTCATTTTTCCTTCTTTGTCTAGCATTATCAAACCATGCCACCAATTCAATTATGCTGTTGTGATGCCAAAACCTGTGGTCCTGGCAAAATGTATCATGCAGCATATCTAGGTAAGTGAATTAAAAAAGCATCTGAGCAGGTATCTGGTGTGTGTCACAGTTCATTCTTCCATAATAAACTATGTTCTCCTTCTCATTCATTTGTCAGTCATAGTAACTAAAGATTATTATTTGCTGTATGTACGTGACACCAGCAATTTGCAAAGTCTGTTGGCAAGAAAATCCAGTTAGAATGACAGAGTGAGAAATTAAGCAGAAGTCTGATGTAATTAGCTACAACAATCAGTGCCCTAATTTCTGATTTATTGTTTCCTGTTTTCCTGCTGCTTTCAGTCCATGCATACTGTATGTGCTTCATATAGGTCAAACAATTGCCTTATCAGTCCTGGCAAACCAAGAGGTCAGAGTTAACAATATTTATTTAAGCATGCAGGATGCTTCCCACTGCAATTAGGAAATAACTATTACTAATAGGTCTTTGGTGCTATTTCCTCATTTATGCAACTTTGTAAAGAAATAAAGGCAATAGGGAATTCAGATTTTAGACTTCTTCCCGAGTATTTCTTGCAAAGAGATATACTTGACTAGTAACATTTTGTTTTGTTAAACTGGCCACATTGAACACCACTAAATGACAATCTGACAAGAAGATATGAATGTGAAATATTTACATTTATGTATATCAGTTTAACAATAATGAACATGCAGCATATTTTTGCATTATGTAATGCTGGACCTTTAAAAAAAAAAGACTATCCAAGTCTTGGTCTCTTAGAAATCAATGAGAGTCTCGCTCCTGACTGACGGGATTATAACTTGGCTCTATAAATTTGTTCTGGCTGCCTTTTTCACATTGAACAGAGTTCAAGGTTTTTGGATGAGCAATCCTTTTTAGTAATCCAGGATTGTGCGCAATTTACTCTTACATAGTTCTTGCAGTTCCAGTGGGAATTCACATGACTGCTTGTTTTGATTCAAAATCCACACAGTATCTGCATCTCACAGGACACATATTTTCTTTATGTATGCAAGTCTTCAGTAACAGACACACTTTCATAAAAAGTGAAGCTAGGAGAGACTCTCAGAGGTCATCAAGTCTGGCCTTCAAACTGTTCCTAAAAATAAACTAGAAGTAAAATATTCCTGACCTATTCTTTTGTAATTCCAGAAATGGAGATCCCACAACCTCCTCATATAATGTATTCCACTGTCTACTCCAATACCCTTACAGAGAAAAAAAATTGGGGAAATTCCAGCCTAAATATCCTTGCTGAAAATTCACCCCATTACTTATTTTCCTTCCTATAGTAGACATGAAGAGTAATTGAATATAATCTTTCATTGCAGTAGTTTTTTACATAGCTATGTCACATCTTTTCTTTGTCTTTAAAATAATCTATTGTGGCCATTGTTCCCTGAAATCCACATTTTATTGATCTCTGGTATTTTTTTAATTCTGTGCTGAATCTTGATAGAGGAACTGCAAAACTGTTATGCTGGCTCTTGTGTTTATAATTCCCATTTTGATATTTCCTTTATTGAAACATCAAGTCACTTTTGACTTATCTGGTACACGACAGAATCCAGATCATTTTCTGTAGGACTGCCATCAGGCAAGTAATTTCTCATACAGTGTTTGTGAAGCTGATTGTTCCTACTTATATGTTTTCATCTTGATTGAATTGCTTTCTATTTATTATAGCTTCTTTCTCCCATTTGTCTTGCTTACTTTGGATTCTAACATTGTCCTCCAAAATGCTTGCACTCATACCAGCTTGGTATCACATAAGAATTTAATAAATGTAGTGCCTGATGTACCACCCAAAGCATTAATGAAATGACTGCACAATACCACACAAGATAGATTTCCAAAGAACCACAGCTGATTCAGCCTTTCAGCATACTATTTTCCAGTCTCTTCTGTACCCTTATTACACTAGAGTCAGGTGGAAATAGAAAAAATATTGTCCTATTTGCCTGTTCATATTTTTTTGCCTGTTACTTATCACTGGTTAATCTTTAAGTGCTTAGAAACAGATACTTTATTTATTTTTCCTTGTCTCTTCATTTTCCCACTTTTCAGAAAAAGATCAATTAAAAAAAAAAAAATTTTAATATCCAGAACCTTGGAATCTGCCTGATTTTCATGTAATCTTATGTGAGTCACGAATCAAAGGAGTGTTGAAATTTTACCCACATTGGCATTATCTAGCTCTGCTGACAGTACTGTTGACTACAGGCTAATTCATTGGTTACAAAATTTAGCTGCTAGGAAGAGAGACACCTGCTCAGAATCACTAAATGACCTTCATTTGTGAGGGCAGCTTGTGGAGTCAGCTGCACGAGCCCCAAGAAAGTCCTGGAAAGGAAGTGTCATGACTGTAGCATACAATAGCAGAAGATTTAGGATGCAGGTAATATCAAGGAGCTAATATTCTATGGGCTTAATTTATATCATGTGACATCTGCTGCCTATAGGGTTGTGTGGCATTCCTTTACTAAAGAGTACTAGAACGGGAGAAAAGGAAGTGATGGAAAGGGGAGAACATAAACGTGAAAGCTGGCAGCAGTATGAGTTGCTAATATTGTTTTCAGGAAATAGGAAAAGAAGAATACTTCACCTAAAGAATATGTCACACAATAGTTTTGAATTTAAATTAGTTCTATGCTATTTTAAAACAACTTAGTTTCTTCATAATGCAATGGTCTGGGGCCTTGTGCTCTACCACCTTTATTTCCCCACACTGAAAACACTGGCACACCGAGTAAGAGCCCATTAAATAGAGAAAATTAAAAACGCTTACTATCAAATTATAACTACTATGAGACATTCCTTTGACATTTGTGACTTTAAAAAAAATAAATAAAAAAAGGGAAAGTCAGGGGTTATGTAGATTAAAAACTCTAAAACTTTCTAACTGCTTCTTAAGACTCCTGAGAGTCTAATATAGTCAGTCTTTCTTGTATAGACATGCACAGACCATCAGGGAACAGAGAAAGAGGAGTTCTGAGTGAACAGATCTGTTGCTTTCTACATCTAGCCCAGATAGGAAGTTCTTTAGTCCACCACAAAGAATCTCAAATTTACAAAAGCATATATTGAATATTATGAAATGAAACTCTAGTGGGAAGACTGTCTCAAATCATATGCACCATTAACTGCATTGGGAGTCATTGTAGAATTTTTACCACCATGGACTAAACATGGCAAGAATTAATATTTTTATTTCCACTTAAAGAAAGGGAACACTTATAACTAGCTGACTCCACTGTATTTATGCTCTTGGTTAAAACTGAAACTAAGTATATGCTTAGCAATACTTTCTAGAAGAAATAAGTACTTTTTTCAGCAGCAGAATTTCTATATTTCCATCCAGTTATTTGCAGCAAAAATAAGTCTAATATGACATTTTGAGTATAGTACTTAAATTAAAAAATTGTGGCTAATAATCATTGCCCAGATTACTAATATTAGGTATTACTTTTATTTTTTTTACAACTTCAGGAAAGTGTCAACCTAACATGGTCTGCAGCCATCCTAATATTTATGCCCATCAAATTTTTGGTGGACTAGATTTTGGGGACCTGTTTCCTCAAAAAGTCAATGAATCTTACTTATTTGCTTCAAAACACTAACACTAATTTTCTTTGCCAGTTAATTTTGGGGTAGAAAATGTAATTTGGGCTCAGTTGCCCTAGTTTGATAATTTAATACCAATATTACTTATGTTATTAGTTTTACTGGTAAATCAAGGAGCAAGTTGCTGGAATCCATCTGTGACCCCACGGCAGGAACTTTCTGCTGGCTGTCACCTTCTGACAGTTTGGGCTGTTAATTACCTCTAACGGTTGGAGCACAAGCACCTCTCTGTCTGCCAGCTGGCAGACTCTGCCTCACACTGGCAGCCCGGGAAGATTTAAAACCTGTAACAAAAGGCTGCTATGTAAACAGTTTATTGTGTAATATGCAATGGCAGCACTAGACCCACATCAGGAATCAAAGGTAGTCTCTGCGCTCATGAGTTGTTAAGACTGAAAATGATGCAAGCCCCTGCTTGCCTCTTTCCATCAGTCAGCAGACAAAACCTGAAGTCCAAGTGAAACAGTTTGAGCTAAGGCATCTCAGGCATCTCCAACTCTGAATACTGGGATCTAAGTGTCTGAATTGTTGTGGTACTATTGAACTATCCTGATTACTTTAACATGTGAAAATAAAGCAGCAAGAGTTTAATTGCCTGGTGACATGCTAGTCACCAGACAAGAGGAACTACAAAAATCCATCTTTGAGATTTTCTTCTCAGAAAACAAATGCAGACTTCATGAGCGCATTCTCAAGTCCCCACGAGTCCTTAACATGTCACAAAACTCCCCTGGATCTTTAGCTGATATATAGTCAAGGAAAAAGACCATGATTGCACTTCTGAAGGAGCAGTGTCATTATGCGCTATATATATAAAATTTGTGATCTGTTTGAAATGTGTGAGAAATAGATTCCTTATTCCAGACTTATGAAAGGATTTAAATATGGCCATAATTATTCATTGTGTAGCTAAACTAGTGCTGGAGCCTGGCAATGGGAAATACCCAAGAAGCAGCTTGCATTTCGATTCTGCAGTAAGTTATTTTATACTTTTACTTGCCAATCACTTAAATTTAGAAAACTGAACAATCTTACACAACACTTAAAGAAGGTACCCAAACCCTTTCATTAGCTTTAGCTGAGTGGTTAGAGCACTTCTCAAGAGGCAGAGCTGAACTGCCAACCATCCCAAGACAGAGAAGGTTCAGGTCCCCATTTCTCTTTTTCCTGGAGATCAGCTTGATAAATTCCAGGTGAGCTTGAGCCACTGGAGACCTAGAATTACATAAGTGATGAAATCAAACAGAACAAGGAGGAGCAAAACTATGGACGAGGATAGGACAGTCTTCCTTGGCAGGGAGGTGTTCTGAACTGCATCTCAATTCTCCATAATGCTCAAGTATTTGATGTGCTGAATTCTTGGTGCAATAAGAACAGCATTTCTGTAACAGACACTTGTGGACATTTACAGTACTAAGGTAACAGTAAAACAACGAGTTATCTTCCAATTTCCAATTGAGTGTATATAAATCTCAATCAAATACATATAGGTAAGGAATATTTCCAACTATTAGGTTTGTATATCCAATTTAAGAGTGTTTAGATGTATGCTATCTGTTTATCATACTTAAGGACAGGACATTAATACTAGTTGTAAACCAGATCTTCCTGGAGCCTTTAAATGGTATCATTAGAACTGCTGAAATAATTCTTTGACTGTAAGGAGCAAGGGGAACAATAAACTTTGCATTTCAGGATAGGGAATAAGTGAAAAAAAGATTTGTAACAAAATTCCAGTGCAAATGTTTTTGAATGATGATTATAGAACATCCTTTTTCTCTCTGTCTTACTAGGTTTTTACTCGATCAAAAGAATATATCCATACTTTGGTATAAATACTATTTCTTACATGGAAATGAAATTTCATATCAGTGATACATTTTGCACAGATGTCACAATATTGTTTACTAGGAAATATTGCAGTTTATATCCTTTGAAATGATTCACATAGAAAAGGAACAATTCTTGGCTTAGTGAAAAAATTTACTATTGAACTAGTGAGTCCTAGAGATTTCTACAGCAGAAGTGAGCCTGAGTTCCCTTATGTAGATAGAGTTCCCAGTATTTTCAAGTATTTCACCTACCTCATCTTTAAGATAGGCTTCAGTACAGAGCATGCTTTTGAACATATTTCAGATTAGACACAGAAACAGCTCTACTTCCTCCATCTCTTGCAGACAAAAAGACATTGGAACCAAAATAAAGCTGTTCAGGAAAAGGGGAGGCTGAACTATCAGCTTTTAAAAAATTAGCAATAGCAGCCCAAGTACCACCTGCCTGATCTGCTGATTTCTAAATGAGTCTAAGCTTTGCAGACCAGAGATAGCCACATTATTTTTAAAAAAGAAACATCTGGGAATGGCTCTTATATCACTACAGAGCATGCAATTTTACTCCTATACTTGTAATTTGTGTATTCCTGACAGCCATTTCAAAGCTACAAACTTGATGAGGCATAATCTCACAATCCATTTAGACCAAACATCTCCTGAGATAGAATGTATCAGATTGTGATTTGGGCTGCAGTGGAGCTTCCCAGTGTTTACACTAGTACATACAGAAGTGAAGTTTGGTCCAGTGCCTTCAGTGCATTCTGAAGTTGAAACTTAATGTACAAGAAACACGAAACTAACTTTAAATCAGTGTTTCATATGGTTTATACATAAGAAGCATAGCTTATAAATACTTTGTACGTTGCTGTTGGAGGATGCTTTGCACAGGATGGTCAGAAAAGCAACTAAAAAAGCTTGTCCTCACCACTAGCTGAGTTAAAGCAAGATCCATTTATTTTCATTCTCCTCTCCAAAGTTGTGGCAAAACCTTTGGCACTCCCATTCTTGCAGATAATTCCCCTCTTGCAGTTAACTGCTTCAGTGCTGGCCCAGCAGTCATATCTGCCCCGTGTTGCCATATCACACAGATGCTTCCTTAAAGCCAGGAAGCGTCAGCAAAACATACCTGACATTTATGACCAGCAGTCAAGCTATCAGATAACTGTCTGGAGCAAAGTAATTTTATAAAATTTTCTAGTTTCCATGGATCAGATGCACCCTAATAGTATACTTTCTTTTTGGTGTTTGTTTTTTGTGTGTGCATTTTTTCTTCATTTCTTTGGGGGTTTTGTTTGGTTTTATTTGTTTGTTTTCTTAATTTATTTATTTGAATAAACTTCTATTTGGTAGCAAGAACAACAAATATAGTAATGTGTCAACATGACTTTTTTAAAATCATCTTTTACCATATTATTTAACATATGTTCTAGAAAAGATGTTTTTTAGCAAATCAGTTGTCTTCCAGCCATTTTACTGGCAATAATCATTAAAACACAATTTCTTTTGCTTGAAGATTTTTTGCATTTTTGTTTGTAAAATGTATTTTATCTGATTTCTGCTAAAAAAGATGCTTTTACTAGAAAGTCTTTGTGGTCACTTAAGCAGTTTCATTATTTCATTGGACAAATTAATAGTACTTCATTCATTAGTTTAAAAAAAATCCTTTTATTAAAATAATCAGGTATCATAGTCTATATCACAGATGCAGTGCTGGGTTTCTAAGTTACTCTGATATTTGAGCTTTTCTGAAATTGCTTACCATGTCAAGATTTGCATTTTCATTCACACAATTTGTTTTCTGTTTTAGAGTTATTTTTTTAAGGATGGCAACCCCCTGTCTCCATCCCTTCTTTTTGCCCATCACATCATGGCAGAACCATGAGCAGAGGGAGCATGTGCGTTTCTTGGCACTTGCTGTCTGAAGCCCATCGTAACTTGTTGAGTGACAGCCCTGCAATGTGAGTGAGCCTGGTGGCCTGAAGATCCTGTCTGATCAAGACATAAAATTCTGCACTTGAGATTGGAGCAGATGTGGCTTGCAGGGAAGGGATCCTTTAATTTCCCTTCTTTTTGTGATTTCCAGCACCGTAGAACAGTGGGAAGTGAAGGAGAGAGGTTCAGGAGGAGGAGGCATCGCTCAGGCTTTCTTTGATCTGCTCCAGGTGAAGCTTTTCTGACCCAGGCACAGCAGATCAAAGAAAGAAGCCAGAATACAGAGCACTTGAGTATTTCATGACTGTAGAAAATACTGCCACAAAAGTGCCCCTTTTGTATTTTGAAAATGTGCTCACCTTACATATAACCCCTCATGGCACTTATTACTAAAACCAGATGATCACAAACTATTGATTATTTTATATACCGCTGTCAGGAAGGCTACTTAGCTATATAATGTCTCAGATAAAAAACCTCCGACTGGTACTTGTAGACACAATAAACCCAGCAGAAACAAATGATAACAAATTGTACATTATTTATATCTAGAAATATCTTTGCTTAAAAGATTCTAATTTCAAATCTTCAGTAATCCAGTGATTAGTAGAAGACATCCTTAGATCATTAGTAAACCTCTTAGTAATTCAGTCAAAGCAGCAAACAAGTTGATGTATTACTGTCTTCTTCATGCTGCAGTACTGAGCAGTCTTTAAAGAGCAGAGCAGTGTAACTGAGTAAGGCCTACATCATGGTCACAGTATATATGTTGTACTAAGCTGCATACTGCGTATGTTACAGCCATAATTAAACAAGTTTCTGCCCCAAAGGAGCCTCTAGCAAGGGCTTATCCTTGTGATTAACTTCCCACAGTCCCGCTGGTCTCCATTGATAATTTGTGAGCCATCTTGGGACTTCTCACAGCACTTGCACATGACACAGGCACGTCTCTGTTTCCAGCCACAGGAAGAATCTTTTAGCTGAAAAGTCTCTGTAGCCTTACTTATGTGTTTTGTTGGTTGTTTTTTCATGCCTGAAACTAATGGGCAGCACTAGCAGCAGGACTGAGCGCTGGTTCCTCTCCCAGACAGAGAGAAGTGTGCCATCTACTGAGGTACTCACATCCCGTCCTGCAACACACAGGCTTTTCTTGAAAACCTCTCAGCTGTGTGACAAGCTGGAAAGCTCAGAGGATCAAAGTAAATCCATGAAGGCTCGTTAAATGTAGCATTTCAGAAAGAGTTGTGTTTGTTCAAATTGATATTATTTCATTTACTGTATGCTAACCAGGATTGAGAACTTTCTGATGAACGGGAATCTGATGCAAAATATCGTTTTGCCATATATGTTTTAAAATAACAAAATTCATTATAAAAATCTGTCATTTACACTGGCAGAGGGTGGAATTAATTTAGTAGTTACTATGTAGTTATGTAGTCATTTCAGTTGTAAACTCTGAATTTACTCTGTGTATTGTTATGGAATCTGAAGTTTCTATTACGTCTTTGTTAAAACCCAATTCATACTGATAGTTAAGTAGCAGATCTTCATTTTATGCCATGCATAGATCCTCAAGCCCATTATCCTGAAAATAAGTTACAGAACTATTTATGATAATATATTTATCTGATACTACAAAATCCATCATTGTGACATTTTATACAATGAGGGTCACAAATAAACAGTGTATTTTCCTCTTGCAAGAACATTTTTAAAAGCTGTCTTTTGTTAGTATATTTGTTTCAAAAGCCAGATCTGCATTTTGCAGAACAGACTCGTTTCATTATCTGTTGGTATCTGTCTTCTTTAATGAGAAAAGGGCATGAAAGATACTAGAGAAACAGAGCAAATACCTTTATAAGTGACTGTGAGTAAATCACAGGCTGTGTGCAAACCCAGCACATGCTTTCTGTTCATAATCCACAGGGGAGTGTACTAATCATGCATTTTTACTGCAGCTCTATGTATTCAAACATTTGACCAGGTAAAATTATTGGAGATGTCAGGGAAAAAGATATATTTGCTGTTCTTACTTTCACCTCATCTCAGAACATAAACCCCTGTAAATAAAAGCTAATCTTGGCAAATCATGCAGAAAAAGTCAGAAGCAAGTTGTCAAAGTAATAAACAGTGTACTACAGCTGACAGATTTCTTTGTTACAAAATAATATACACGTCAGCTGTAGAAAGATAAGCTGAGACCTGAATGTACCGGTTTTGAACACATATGAAAAGTTCTTGTTCTTAGGATCCTATACAACTGAGCTATGATAAAGTTCAAAAGATTTTTTTTTTCTTTTTTCCCTAAGCATTTTTCGTCAGCCTGCCCTGATCTAACAATTTATTGCAGTCTGATAGACAGCAAAAGCATAAAGGAGTATTGGCCAATAGCTGTATTTTTGGGAATTTTTTTCTTTTATCAGTGAATGACAATTGTGATTGGAAATGGTTCAAGCTTATGCTGTTCATGTCCCTGTCATTCTTACCACTGGATTATGAAATAAATACGGGTTTTGAAATGCAGATTTAAATGCCATGACTGTGTTTGTTATCAAGAAGTATCTACGGCAGATTAGATAGTTCTCTGATGGTTTTGGACAGATTTTACAATCAACAGGATAAACAGGAGCTGTGTATTGTATCTGAATGGTATTTATAAGCAAGAGTCAAATTTAGGAGGATATTGAGAAGTTTGAATAACACTCCCAGCTTGTATGCTGCTGATATGGTCTTCCTGCTTCCCTTTACTACTCACTGGCAGGATTTGTTTTTCAAGACGGAGAAGTCTTGAACCAGGTATGTGTGTACCAATTCAAGCTTCCAAATAAAACAGTGCTGCAGCTGTTATTCCAGAAGTTACCCACTTGTAAAAGTACTTTTTCCCCTCTGCTCTTCTGAGTGTATTGTTAATTCTTTAATGTAGCAGTGTTCAAAATATTTAAAGCCAAGTTCATGTTTCTGAATATGTGCCTGAAGAGTTCTCAAGCTCATGGAAGCCCTATTGTGACAGTCACTGGACAGAAATGCTGCAGAAGACAGTACTTATTCAATATACCTCGTAATGATTTGTTGTTTGGGGGTTTGGTTTGGTTGGTTGGGTGGGTTTTGTTTGTTGTCTTTTTTTTTAAGGCTGCCTGCACCAAAATTGTGGAGAGTCATCACAGATTTAATGCAGTCTGTCTGGGGTACATCTAGTGAAAGATATCAACATGCTATAGTGTGGTTATCACCAAGTGATATTTTTAATAAATTGCTCTATATTTGTCAATTAAACAGAAAATAATCATGAAAATATTTCCCTCAGACTTCATAGTTAGGTGTCAGTAATATGCATGTGAACAGAGTAGCCTATTGCATGCATGGAGGGCTATGAATCATGAGCTCCAGGACTTTAGCTCATGCTTTTATATACAGTCATTGTTCGGATTTGGGCACAGAACCGAGGCATGCCATACTTCACTTTTTGTATATTTAAGAAAAGGGAGAGATGGCAACAGCATACTTACCCATCTCCCCTTTTAAGGAATGATCAGTTAATGCTGCTACACCACTTTGAAGATAGGCTTTCCAGAACTTAAATATGATCAGACATTTATACAGATAATAAAACATCCGTACTCACTTGGGATAAGATACAGGGGATTTAAAATACTCAAGCTTCCTGGCATAACTAACTGTTTGCGATTAGGAGGCAAACCTTTTCTACATGTTATTACTCAGGGTATTTCTTTTGGTGGTTATGGGGTAGCTCCCATGTTCCTTTGAAGTATCACACACTGTTGGCTGAAACTAGACATTAGGTTAAACAAACTACTGACCACAATGAGAATGGCAGATCTTAACATTTCTGTGTTTCCAGACCCTCTCTGGCTGGTGAACACTGCTGTTCCTATAGGCTTCAGCAAGATACATAACATACCTGGTTATGGACACACCATATGGTTAAGACATGCCCTCCTTGCCAAATCCTTAGGTATTTCAGTTTTGCATATTTGTTATATGAAATGTTAAAGCTCGTGGTTTTGATTTAGTTCAGTGGACATAATGCAAAAAAGAAGATCCTTATGGAGTAAAAACTCTCAATGCAACCCAGATCCTTTGACTGAACGAGAGAATAATTAATTGAGCAATGATGGTGAGAGATTTGGAGCTCGGTCATTTTCGCTGACAAAACCAGAAGAGCACACCTGAGTATCCCATTGATATATGCCAGCTCTCCTTTAGCCATTGTGTGCTCATGCTGGGAAGTGTTAAAACCCAGCAGGTTGAAAGAGATGTTAGGCCACCTTGTGACACTGCAATGCCTGTGAGCTGGCCACTTGCCATCATGGTGCTGGAATAAGAAATGCAGAATCTGAAAGTCGTTTGCTAAGATGTACTGAAATAGTGAAACTGCGGCCAGAATAAAGTCCTCTGTTGAAATATCTCTAGCAAAAGCAAAGATATAGGCTTGCTACTAATAAAGAAGAACATTTCTCTTTGAGAAAATGCCATTTCCAGTTTTGTCCTTATATTTTAAAATTCAATTGACTATGTGCAGTGCATGTTTTGTACGTGTGTGTTTGTTTGTGCAATAACTAGCTTAAAATCATGCCTGAGTATTTGTTTAAACTTGCTTGTTGGATAGCATGTCTCATTTACTTTTTATTCAGTTCATAGTTTCTTTTTTCCTACCTTATTAAATTCTTCAATTTCATGGGATATTTCTGTCTTTTCACCCCTTTCCCTCCTTCTGTTAAATACTTTTTATATATAAAGATAAACCTATATACACAGAGTGAAAAAAATAGTCACTAATGAGAAATCTTGAAACTTCTTTCCTTCCCTAAACAGCAGCAAGAGATTTACATTTATAAATAGAGAGTTGGGGGCCAGGAGTCAGAACACTAACACACGACAGCAGTGAAGTTATACAGATAAAATTTTCAGTTCTTTTATCTAGTAAACATTCTAATGATCAACATCAAAGGCTGAAGAAGGAAGCGGTTCTTCTCTTTTGTGCCAGACTGAGAAAGAGTGGGCTCTTTTACATCTCATATGGGAGATATGAGGAGCCTTTGAATGGATCATTGCTTTTTATGAGTAGTAATGAAGTGAGAAGTATTCTAGTGTGTGGCATAGGCCTTCATTAAGAGCGTGAAACAGAATGGCTTATGGTTAAAAGGAGTAATTTGTTCTAACATACTTGCTAAATTGTGCTGTAACCATGCCAGGCCACTGGACTACTTTTTTCGTAAGATTCCTGAATACATTTGTGTGTAATTATTCTGCCTGTTCAGAGTTCAGGGATTTTTCCAATGGCTTGTGCTAACTAGTTGACAACACTCATTCCTTTACTGGAAACTTCTCTAAACACTACATTTTAAGAGGTGTGGAAGAGCCGAGATTCTGTTGCTCAAGTCTGTATTTCCTCAAATGATTAAGAAGCAGCAAAGCAACATTAAATAAGCGTGACTGATCTGAAAGTCTTAGTATCACAATTTTAAAAGTGGGAAAACCATCCCCACAGTCTCTGTCCTCAGCCTGCCAGGGTTTTATCAGAGAGGTCTGTGCAAACTGATGGCAACTAAGCATCTATATGCTGTTTTGTCTACAGTAGCATGTCTGAGCAGCCTCGCTTCCTAAAGCAGTGCTCAGCCACTCTTCACATCACAGCTGACAGCAAGAAACAATGGTTATCACTTTGGAAAATGAGCCACTTGTATTTTGTGCTGCTGAGAAACATGATAATAATTATGCAGCAGCACAGATAACATAATGTGCAAATTCTTTTCCAAGTTCTCTTTCCTGTCATGCTTGAAGAGAGGAAATTTCAATTATATGTGCAGTATGAATTTTGGCCTGGGTAATTTTTTCAGAGGACAGAAAGAGGTATGGTCCCTGGGAACCACACTCTTGATCTGTGAAAGACTGGAATACATTACAATGGCAAAGAAATAGATCTTCCAGTGCAGGTTGCACACACAACAGGAGTTCTTTTGTCAGCAAAACACTTGTAGTGTCTAGATCCGACCTTTAGGCATTAATACCACACAGTCTGCTGAGGATTGTGCATCCAGTTGGTGGCAGAACAGAAAAGAGAATGCAGACCGCAACCTTCCCCTGGCCCAGTCATTGCATTGCTCTGCCTTTCTGCTCTCTAAACGCTTCTCCGTTCCCAGAACTGACAGAGAGGCTGCCTTCAGTCCTTGCTGCTTCAGACCAAAGCAAACCAAAGCAAAGCAAACCAAACCAAACCAAAATAAAACAAACCAAAATAAAACAAACCCAAAAAGACAGGTGTGAGTTTTAAGCTTAATCCAACATAGGAGTAAAAGCTGGTCAGGAAATTTTTCTGTGAAACTTCTTTAGAAGAAGTGCTAAGTCATCTAAGTAAAAAACATGGAAATCATCAGTTTCAATTTATGTCTTTTAAAACAAAAACAAACAAACGAAAATGTGGGGGAAAATAAAACTAGACAATATATTTTTTAAAAAATATGTCTCGTTTTTTGACAAATAGCAATATCTAAAAAGAATAAAAGTCTTATCAAAATATTTTAATTAACTCAAGCCAGTGGAATGCATGCTGATGAAAATTTATGTGATTTCAACTTTTTGCCCCCAGTCAGAGCAGGAAAATGTTTGAAATCCCCAAACCATCTCATTCATAGCTTTGAACTAAGGGAAGGGATGGGACTCTGTGTGTGTGTCTGTGCATGCATGTGTGTTTGGCAACAATTAAAATATGAGAGCTGTGCTTAGAGCCATATGCTTCCTCAGAAACTGATAAAAGTTGCATGTGTATAACTGATGGAGAATTTGTCCCACAATGTTAAGACAGCTGAGCTAAGTACAGTTGTTTCTTTAAATCAGCCATTTCTTCCTGTACAAGTCAAGACAGGTTCATCCACTTTAACCAATTCATATTAAAAAAATAGGGAGTTTTTATGAACACCACATGAAACCTAGTCGTAGTAGTATTTGTCTTCTGAGCATTAGTCACTTAGAAACCTGAGAAAGATATGAATTAATTTCTCCATGTATTTTATAGTCATATTGTGAAATATAGAAAGCATCAATGTTTTATGTTCATCAGTATGTGTTGAGGTCATTCCTCATAACTGCATTCACAAAATTTTGGTTTAAAATATTGATGACAACTATTTAAATTGCTTATTTCAATAATGTGGAAAAAAATAGAATAAAGCAGAGAAGTATAGTCTGCTTTATTAGCCACTCCCTCAAAAGTGTATGCATATACATGTGTGTGAAAATATTCTATTAAAGATATTATTTTATACATATATAAATTGTATAATGTTTCACATTACACTGTTTGAACAAACACTGAAATGCAATGTTATATTTTCCTGTATGTTAGATTGTTTTTCCTGAGATGTTAAGTAACAGGACAAACATTGGTTAGTATGTCAATAGACATTTGGAAATTGTGAGTCCAGCAGTGACTATATTTTCTCCCTGAGCACACGTGAAGAAACTTATCCAGGTTCTTACAGCAATGGGCTGAACTAAGGTCGTTGTGAAGGTTTCAAGGGATGCTTCTGATACTTGTTTATTGGGAAGATCTGAATGTCCTGGCATTAAAAGACCTTTGTGGGAAGAATAATGTGATAAAAATGACTTCAAACCAGATTAATGGCTTGAATGGTCATAGCCTGTATGGGCGTACACTTTGCTAGGTAAAACACTGTCTGGATGGCTGGGCCGAAAGAGTGGTGGTAAATGGACTTAAATCCAGTTGGCAGTCGGTCATGCATGGTTTTCCCCAGGGCTCAGTACTGAGGCCAGTCTTGTTTAATACCTCTATCAATGATCTGGATGAGGGGATCAAGTGTATCTGTAGTAAGTTTACAGGTGGCACCAAGATGGGTGGAAATGTCAACCCAAATGTCGGGAGGCTTTAAAGACAGATTTAGACAAACTAGATCAATGGACCAAGACCAGCTGTATGAGTTTCAGTAAGGCCAAATGCCAGATTCTGCACTTCGGCCACAGCAACCCCTGGCAATGCCACAGGCTTGGGGGCTGGAAAGCTACTCTGCATAGAAGGACCTGGGGATGCTGACTGACAGCTAGCTGAACATGAGCCAAGAAGGCCAAGTGCTCACATGGCCAAGAAGGCCAACGGCATCCTGGCCCTCTATCAAGAATAGTGTGGGGAGCAGGAATAGGGAAGTGATCTTACCCCTGTACTTGGCAATGTTGAGGCCCAACCTTGAATACTGTGCTCAGTTTTGGGTCCCTCACTACAAAAAGGACATTGAGGTACTCAAGCGTGTCCAAAGAAAGGCAACAAAGCTGGTGAAGGGACTAGAGCATGTCTTATAAGGAGTGGCTGAGAGAACTGGGGGTGTTTAACTAGGAGAAAAGCAGGCTCAGAGGAGACCTTATCACTCTCTACAGCTACCTGAAAGGAGGTTGTAGAGAGGTGGGAGTCAGTTTTTCAAACAAGTAACAAGGGATAGGACAAGAGGAAATGGCCCCATGTTGTGCAAGGGAAGTTTATATTGGATTTTAGGAAGAATTTCTGTACTGAAAGTGTTATCAGGGATCAGAACAGCTTGCCCAGGGTGCAGTTCTCATTCCTGGAGATGCTTATGTGTCATGCAGATACAATGCTTTGGGATACGGTTTAGTCAAGGACTTGTTCATGTTAGGTTAATGATTGGACTCAATGATCTTAAGTGTCTTTACCAATCTAAGCAATTCTGTGATTCTGTAATCAGAATTCTTATATTTCTACACTCTAAAAGTTATGGTTTTAATAGAAATTTTCAGTTGTCATGTGCTATGAATTGTAATTTTTAACATACACATTGGCACTGATATTTTCCTTATGGTTTTAAACAGAGATCTTTCTTTTTGATGCCTTGAAATTTCGGTCTGCAAGCCACCTTGCAAACACCATAGAGTTTATCCTGCAGCTACAATTAAAATGCATTGTAAACCAAAAGTGACTTGAACATAATGTTACTAGGCTTCCAGTGTTGCCCGAACTTCTCCTTTCCCCCACTTCATAGACACTCTTTCATAGAATAGAATCATAGAATGCTTTAGGTTGGAAGTGTCATCTGGTCCAACATCCCCTGCAGCGAGCAGGGACAATTATAACTAGATTAGGTTGCTCAGAGCCGTGTCCAACCTGGCCTTGAATATTTCCAGGTGCATCTTCCACCTCTCTGGGCATCCTGTTCCAGTGTTTCACTACCCATATTGTAAAAATATTCTTCCTTGTATCTAGTCCAAATCTCCCCTCTTTTAGTTTAAAAACATTACCCCTTGTCCTGCTGCAACAGACCTTGATATAAAAATTGTCCCCATCAGTCACTTTAAGTACTGAGAGGCCCCTTGCAGCCTTCTTTTGTCCAGGTGAACAACCCCAACTGTCTTAGCCTTTCTTATTGAAGAGGTGTGCTATTTCTTTGATCATTTTGTGACCCACTCCAGCAGGTTCATGTCTTTCCTGTGCTGAGGTCTCCAGAGCTGGATATAGTGCTCCAAGCAGGGTCCAACCAGAATGAAGCAGAGTGGCAGAAAAATCTCCCTTCTCCATGCTTCTTTTGATGCAGGCCAAGATATGGCTGCAAGTGCACATTGTTCGTTCATGTCCAACTTTTCCCCCACTACTACCCACAAGTCAAGCTCTGTAGTGCTGCTGTCAACCCCTTCATCTCCCAGCTTATATTGACACTAAGGATTACCATAAGCCAGGTGCATTTTGTCCTTGTTGAACCTCATGGTCCACACAGGCCCACTTCTAGAGCTTGTCCTTTGGATCCCATCCCTTTGGTGTGTCAACTGTACCACACAGCACACTTGCTAAAGATGCACTCGATCCCACTGTCTGTGTCATGGACGAAGATGTTGAACGGCACCATTCCTAGTATGCACCCCTGAGGGACACCACTTGTTACCAGTCTCCATCCGGACATTGTGACATTGATCACTATCCTCTAGATGCAACCATCCAACCAATTCATTATCCAATGAGCAGTCCACCCATCAGAATCACATCTCCAATTTAGAGAGAAGGATGTTATGGGGGACCATGTCAAAGTCTTTGCAGAAGTCCAGATAGATGACGTATATATAGATCATGCCTTGTCCACTGTAGGGCATTACCATCCCGGACAGGGGACTCTGGGTGGCCCTCTCACTTTCTGAGTCCCAAGCATGTGGTGCATTTTTCACTTGTTTTCAGGTTCTGGCTGGTACTTTCCCTTTCTTTCTGTTTCATATGTATACTGATGTAACCTGATACCTTTCAGTGGAGGAGTAAAATATTCTCTGTAAGTCATCTAGAAAACTCTCCCTGCCTTTTTTTTTTTTTTTTTCCTCTCTTATCTCTTGGTAAGAGGGGAGGGAGGAGGTAGGAGGTGGAGAGGAGCACTAAAACCATAACACTTGGTAAAGTGAGGTTGTCTTGAATCACCTCCCTGTCCTCTATGTACCTTAGCATAGCTTCTAGGAGTATCTGTTTCATGATCTTCCTAGGCACAGAGGTGAGGCTGACAGGTTGGTAGCCTTCAGAGTCCTCTTTTCTACCATTTTCAAAAATGGATGGAATGAAACCATTTGTTTTAATTGTTTATTCCATGAATAATTACTTCAGTGGTAATTGCCTAAAAGGGGGAGAAAATTAAGATGAGCAAATTAAAACCGCTTGAGGCTATTTGGAAAACAGGAACACTGTCTGGGAAATAGCAATCCTCCATACAGCTACCAGAAGGCGGAATACTGACCACAATCTGGAGCTATTTTACTCATGGCAGATAAGAAAATCTAGAAAATGTGGGTCTGAATACTGTCTTGGTCTTCTAGACACTATTTCAATACATTTTTGTTACACAGAAACTAAAGGCTGCAATTAATGTTTTAATTATTAGCAATTATCAAAACCCAGGAATACAAACATTTTAAAGAAAGTGAGTCTTTACTGCTGCCTCAGTTTCTCATTACAGAATGTATACAGCTCTCAGCAGATTTCTACATATGTTTCACAAAGTTCAAATTGCTTGATGGTATTCAGTCCTCCTATTAAAAGACAGAATCTGAACAGGACAGATTCGTGTATATATAGTTGCTTTATGCAATAACATTATAAATTGCTCCAAATATCTCTTGATAAATCTCGGGCCAAATTATGTTCACTCACTTGTCCACATAGTTCTCACTTCATGGAACCTAGCAGTGATGATAAATTTAGAGAGAGTCTAGTCTCCTTGCTCTTTTATAGAAATCTGTGTCAAGGTCCCATTATTTCTACCTATTTGTAAAGCATCACACAGAGAGGAGCATGTATGTCCACTGTTTTTCTCAGACAATTCCACTACAATCAAAATCCTGCTGGCTTTCTTCCTGTTACATGAGTCCTGAGCACGACCCAGAATCAACATTTCAACATTTCCCGTAAAGGCTGTACTATTCTAATGTGTTTGCTACCATTTTTCTTTTAAAATGCCTAGAGAAAATTATTTTTTAAAAAATTACAGTTAAGCCTGACCCTCTGTCCTTAAGCTCCTACTTGTGCCTTAGAGATCCAGCACATATGGTACAGTATGTTGCAACCAGCTGCTAACTGGGCTCTCCGCAAACGTGGCTATTAAGGTCAAACGAATCAAATGAGGACAGCTCAAGCTTTAAATCCAAGGGATATGTGCCTTTCTGCTGATTGCACACAGCTCTCTTTGCTACTGATGAGAGTAAAATGAACTTACCCAGAAAGAATAGACTCCTAGCCAGCTTTGTTATTATTCATAACACTTCTAATATTATTATCCACTTCTAAGTGCAGTTGGAGCTATAGATCAGGAAGCACAAGGCACATCCCTTAGATGCTTTGAAACAGAAGATTATGTAACATACAATGCATACTGCATTCATCCTTTAGTTTATGGCCTGGGCTTTTTTTCTGTATATTTAGATGAAAATGAAGAGTGAAATTATAAAACTAGAAATTGTAATGTTTTGAGAATGTACTAGAATATTAGGAACTCTATCCCTCCTATTGTGCACCCTTGTATTACGAGAACATATTTAAAAGAGCACTGTGTTAATCTTGTTGACATGGGCAAATATTAATGGAGTATTACTTTTGGAAATTGAATAGACGGGATACAAAGCTTAGAAGAATCTAACAGTGCAGTCTAATAACAAAAGTCTGCTAATCCACATGCAGTCATGACCACGTCCCTATAATGTATCTGGCTTTTAGACTGTTGTTTTGTGGACATCCTACCAACAGTGTGAGCCTTGCATACATCTTGACTATCAAAGTCAGCAGAAAATGTGCCATTGCTCCCCAATGTCTGCATTAATAAACTGTGTAAACAAAACATTCATAGATACCTCACTGGATCTGAAGTTTTATGGAACTGTTGCTGATTAAGGAGTCTCTTTACTTAGCATTTGTCTTTCACATTTATTTTTCAAAGTATTTCCGTAACAGGCCAATGTGACTGAAGTTTCCTGACCCTCTGCCAATCACAATATAACCTTCAAAGGAAAGATATAACCTCCCACAGAAGTAAGCAACAAAGAAATGTTCTTCAGAAGAAAATCCAGTAAAATTCAAATAGGAAGTGCAAAACTGGAACTGCTTTTGAGAGCCAAACACTGACATTAATTTAACTCTTTAACTGGGTAACTCCATCACAAGGGGATGCTTTAAATCGGATTTCCACCTACCCAACTATCCTGCAGGGAGCAAAAGCAGAGATAAGACCTTCTGTGGCAGACACTTTGAAAATCAGTGAGAAGCAAGGTCTTTCAGCTAAGTCTGCTTGATGTTTATCAAGTGGGAAGAGCTGAGATAAGCAGGACCTGAATCCTTGTTTCCATTAGAACCTGAGTGATGAGTGAAAGTTTGGTCCCTTGGAATATTCTGATATACTAATATTTATTTTGACCCCAGATATAAGGAAATTTAGAACATCATGTTTTGTGCATGCTGGGTTTTTTATTTTATTCTGGTTTTGAATGAACAATTCCAAACAAACATGATTTTAAACCAATTGATTGTTTTGATTGCATTTGCTTATCATGCCAGCTTGCCTCATGAGTGTGGTAACCCAGATTATTTTTCACCAAATTCTTTTCAACCAAATTCTTTTCATGGCCAGATTTTCTGGCCGGATGTACTGTATCTCCATCAAAGGAATAACTGCAGAGAATAATAGAAAGTGTCACAGGAAGTACTACTCCTATGACAACACCTATGGCAATGGTACATCTCCATTTACAAGCCTCAGACAAAGATGATAACCTCTGCCTGAAGGAAATTCAATTGACAGGAAAAAAATATTTTTTTCTTGCTTTACAGAAGTTTCACACAAAGAGTAATTTCCCTTGACCATATTTTTTATTCTGTGTGTCTTCTCCCCAAATGAATAGCAAAATGATACTGTTTTACTGGTGAGAAATGCCACTAATTTCAAGTGCTATATTCAATAGCGTTACATGATCATCACTAGATGCTTTGCCCACCTAAGAATTAATTTTTAATTTTTGTATAACTTCTTACAAACTCCACCTTTTGGGGCTGAAAGTTGAAACTTTGGTTTTGCTCCATGGTGCTCATTTTTAATTTTTTTTTTAACGTTGTTTACATTATGAAGAGAAACAACATAGAATCAGGCCATGGCTGTCCATTGCACACAGCACAGGCAATGATATTTTTTTCTGGTTTTGAGTAGCAACTTGAAGCATGCAAATATTGCTCACACTCTGGTTATCTTCTTTGAGTGGAGGAAGATTTATTAGTGATCCTTGTTAAATGCAACAAGAGCCTACCATTGCTTTAACCTCTGCTAGCCTCGTACAAACCGAAGAACAAAACCCATACTGCTGTCCTTCTTGCCTAGTATTTCTTCTAGCTTTCTAAGCAAAATAATTTGTTTGTGTGGGTCCAGTGCTTTCTGACATCTGAAAGAGGAAGAATGGAGAGAGGTTATGCAATATATGATAGTTCAGTAATTAGCTGGTCATCCTCATAGAATAAATATAATCTGATTTATTATTTTTCTTGCTGGAAATTAGTCACATTTTACTTTGCACACTAGAAATACAGATCCAGTTACTTTTAAAAACAGCCTTCCTCAGCAAATGAACTCTCTTAAATTTGCCATCTTTATGGCAGAAAGATTGTCTCACCTCTTAACAGAATTGAATCACCCCTTAACAGTCCTTGATTTTTTTTTCCTTGCTCAGCTTTCATGAAGGACACTTGAAGTTCTATTTTGGTATTAAAAGCAAGGGAAAATGGAAGTGGAAGAAATAAAAGCCTGTATCTTTAAAGCTCTGAAATGGTGTAAATTATTGCAGAGGTTTCACGTTTTCATGCATTCAAGGCAACAACAGTAAGCTCATAAAACAGATACCACTAATTATGCAGAGAAGAAGTCATAAAGTCACTGATGGAAGCATGTTTTATATTCATGAACACATCATTAAAATTTTAAGACGCACTATCAAATTCTACATTTTAATACTACACCCAGCAGCATTAAACCCTCCCAATAAGAAAATCAGATTGTTTAATGATCGTGTTTGTCACACGGGTTTTCTATGTCTGCTGTTGAAGCAGACATGGGCTTGTATTTTGCTGGACAGCTTAAAAATTAAAAATAATTTTTATCCAAGCAGTTAATAGAAAAATTAAATGCAACAAAAAAGAAAATAAAATCATTAAAAATATAGGAATGTTAGTTGCAGAAATATTTCAATTTACCCAGTCACATAAAAATATTTTAATAGCATTGTCAATTTGATTTTACTTCTCTTTTATTTTCTTTTTAAATTAAAAAGTCATTTTAAAATAACAGGATAGTGATTCAGGCAGGCTATGACCTGGAGCACGAAAGTCAAATATTTTAAAGGAATTTTTAACTTAAACGTGGCTCTAACATAGTAATTTAAATTAAGGCAAAGTCTAATATGAGATATTTCAGGCTCAGATGCTTGGCTGAATATCTTGGAAGGCTGAAGTATGTCCTAGGCACTTTCATTTCCATTATGAAATGATAGAAGAGACTGTGAGAATACACATATGAGTTTTAGAATCCAAATTCTTCGATACAGAAAGGTGCAACAGATGGTAAAGAGATGGGTTCTTATCAAGACAATAACAGCACAGGCAAAACTTTCTTGTAACCTACAACAAAGACTCCAGTTTGTTGGTTTGAACTAATAGATACAAATAGGTGTGCAGTTGCACATTCACACATTAGTCCTTACCACACCTCTGGTGGGCACAACACAGTCTTACTGATCAGTTTCCCCTCACTTCAGAGTGAACTCTGTTGCTTTTAACGTTTGGGATCTCTAGAAATAATGACCCTCTGTAAAGAGTGGACACAGTCAAGCAAATTGAGTCATTCTCCTTTACCAGTGCTAGTAACTAAAGCGCAAATAATGCTGCATTTAAACAACATATTTTTAACATTTAACAATTGGGTTTTGTTAAAACCTTATCAAAAGGACTAAACTGGTCTGTCTCTAATTAATTGCCATATGATGTCCAGGTACCAGCTAATACCGTAGTTAAACATTTATCTGGCAAAAAAAAAATCAAGTGAAAGTTTCAATTATTAACATTAAATTAAAGTGAATTCTTTTAGGATTCAGTGAAAATTTCTGCCTAAAAAAAATCAATGGCTCAATGTGGCCCAACATTAGGCCTTTCCTAAACCTTTCTCCAGAGCCAATATTTGGCCTACACTATCTACCAGCATCCTTTTAATGAGAAGCACACATCTAAAACCTCTCACAGCTCTCAAAATTTAGGAGTAAATATTTTTAAATTAAAACCGTATGCTAAGCAGCGCAGATTTGCTGCTGCAGATGTTATTTTTGGCTCATTTTCTTTAACTGATTCGTAACCAATATACTTTAGCCTATATTTCCACAATCATCATTATTCTGAATACCACAGATATATCATAATATCTTGAGATATTTTAGGAAGTTTTATACTTAGCAGTGAAATTTTTGGCCAAATTTCTGTGAATAAGTTTTATCTAGAGGACGCTATAAATGGCAAAAATTTTAAAAGTGAAAATGAGAAAATGGATATAAAGATTACTTAAGTAGAGAATGGGACAAGAAGGACCATTTTTCATGAAATTCCATTCTCCACTTCTCTCAGGAGGCTCACACAATTCTTTGGCATTTAAATCCTGATAGCGCTATGGAGGTCTGCAACCACAATATAGTTATGTCAGCTCTCGGGTTTTAGCTGATGGTATTTCTACATTTATTCTAATTACACAGGATTCATAATGATGTCTATTTTTACTGTTTAAATTCATGCTCATTATCCACAGTGTCATACTTTGGAAGAAACTGAAGTCTGTGGTGAAAGTCAGAGTTTTCCACACACTGTTAATTCTTAATTAATTCAGAATTAGTTAAATCTGTGGTTATGAGGGGCCCTGTTGTCAGCATTATTATATTGGCCAATGGTTTATTAAAATATAGGTCACGTATTTTTACATAAATTTATATTATCCTTATTCCTTCAAATGTTGACTATTCTTGGCATCTTGAAACCACATTATCCCAGAAGTACAGGGGCGTCCCTTTTTTTTGGTCATGGATAGAGAAACACTAACATATTTTTTGGATTTCAAAAATTAGGATCAACTCAGGTTAACATTCAGCATGAATACCATGATGACAGAAGGCTTAAGGCACAGAGATGCTGTCCATGCACTTTACAATGGTGTGTTCAGACATTTTCCTTAGAGATCAAAATTGCCTTTTTTTTTCTTAATTCAAGCATGAATAAAGTTTCAACTTTTAACTGTATTTAAGTAAGGTGAACAGGTTCTGACTGTGTGTGATTGTACTAATTTTCCTGTTGTGAGGAACTACTGTGGAAATAAATATTTTTCATTTGTATACCACATAGTTTTGATAAGGGAAATACTGAACAATTTTGATGCTGGACAATAAGATTTTTAAAGCAAGCCAATAAATCTGAGAATGAGAAGCTCCTCAGCCACAGACATGAATGCAAAAAAAAAAAAAAAAAAGACTATAATCAATGAACTGTACATCAGCTTACACAAGGAGTGTGAATTTAGGTTTAGAAAAATGATGGGACACTAAGGATCCAATCTACTAAAAATTTACTAATTTTGTATACTACTATGAAAAGTAAGCCCATAATGGCTAGAGAACTCTTCAAGGCAGTAAACAGCAAATGCAGCTTTTGTAGGATGAGGCAGAACTGCATAGGGTGTGCAGAGGTTCCATTCCTGTGTCTTGAAACATTCTTGTTTGAGGTATTTCTGTTAAGTTTTGCCAGTTATGTCACAGATCTTTATAAGATATTTTCCTATCCTTGATGCTGAAATGATAGATTTGTAAATTTTCAACATTTCTTTAATTGCTAGCAAACAATAAAGTAGAAAAAATAAGTTGCTTTGGGGTTCCTGCATATTTTGAAATTTTTTTCCAAAATTGTGGAAGTTTTGCAGAGTGTCATATTTTTTTTTTTTTAAAAAAAGCAAACCCCAATCCTGGAGGTCATTCCTTTTTATTGCCCTCTGGAAAATAGAAACATGCAAGTGACGGAAAATGTCAAAACCAACATTTTCACTGAACTGTTTAAAAAGTCCTGATATTTTGGTGAGAAAAGATTCAGGAAAAAATAAACTTTGAAATGACGTGTTTACAGACTCTAATTTCATAACCAGAAGGATAAATATTTAAAACAGATAATTCCCTTTGCCAAATCTAATAATGACACCCTGCTAGAGACACTGGCTAAACAGTCAGCAACTAAACCTAGGCATAATTTATCAGACAAACTTCATTAAATAAATTTTATATTGTATATTGCACAGATTCAATCATCTCTTTAATTGGGATTAACCACTACGTTCATCAGTTTTAGCAAGGTCAAGGATTAATTAGTCCTGGAGAATGATCTGACCTTTCATTGCAGTTCTGCTCCCACTGAAATCTTTAGTTGTCATATGCACAATTGTGGGTTTCACAGGAGATTGCCACAAAGCAGGTTTGGATGCTTTGTGGTATACTATCCATGCCTTACTTAGCTGAGAAATACCCAGACCTTAACAGAATAGCTGTTTTGAAAAGCAATGTAAAAATAGTATTAACATGCCAATTTTTCCGTGTTTTGATGAGTTTTGTTACAGAATAGGAGCTGGAAAATTAACCAAAAGAAAAAGAAAAAAGGTAAAGCCAGATTAATTTTTATGTTTATAGGGGGGAAAAGGCTTGAAGTTAATATGACTAGCTGAAACTTTCATTTAAAAACTCTTTTTCTATGGAAAAATGGTTTATGATTTCAACTTTTCATGAAAATGCCCCTAAAGAAAACATTTTCAGCCAAATACTTGTCTGGTTTTGGTTATTTGAGAGGGAGGAGGTTGAGGAAGAATTAAAAATTTACAGTATGGGTGTAGAAGTGCTCTTCTGCTCTTGGTTATGCATATTTAAGACATATCTCCCTCCTGGCATGATTTGTAACACAATAATTGAGTAATGTTGAGAAACCCATTCTATTGCTCTCCACTTAAATTCCCAGAATTGTCAATCTAACAGCGCTCACAGTACAACATTTACATAATTTTTAAATTACAGACAGTTATACAAAAACCCTACTCCATCAAAGGACCAGTTTCCTTCCCCACCCTCCCCCTGAAGTCAATAGCAAAGCATCCTTTCCCAGCAGTGGAAACAAAAGGATCTTGCTTATACTTACAGAAGAGTACTGTGTGCTTAAAATCATAATTATCTTTTTTTGCTTTTGCCTAATATTCTGGCTTTTGAGAAAGTATGTTAGCAACGGGGATGCTATAAACAGTAGATATGAAGTCTTTGATGGTAAGCACTCTTCAGGGAAAGCATGTGAGTTGACAATTTATAGGACACTAAGAAATAAACAGGTGACAATGAATATTGGAGTTTGCAAAATTGTAGGCTCCCATGACTTGAGATGAAAAGAGCTTTACTAGGGAGATTTTTGGTGGGTTTCATTATTCTTTTTTTTCTTTTTTTTTTTTTTTGTGAGGCAAAATCTGAATTTTCCTCAATTAAGGTAAATTGTAATTGTCAAACAAGAAAACAGTTTACCTAGTGCCTCCTTTGCGTCGCCATCAACCTTTCAGCTATATGAGATCACATTCTTTACAACTGTTAGTGTGAAATAACACAGGGTTGCTCTTATCTGTCACTGGTCCCTTGGGTTTTTTTAACCAAATCGTAGACAGATGGATAGACAGATGCAAATATGACAGACTTACTGCTCAGTTCATTTCAGACGGCAATGTAAGCATGTGTGTGTTTGTGTATATAATATACAATGTTTATGTGTAGGACTGCACACAGATATATGTATTGTGACTGATGTTTGGCATATAACTGTGAGCCAAACAAGCAAGAGAGAGAACTTGACTGTTCCTTTCTAAACTTTTATATAAATTCAAAAATCAAAATGCTTTTTCTTTTGTTAAAGCAGCTCTTCATGTGAAAAAGGAAAGCAAACAACCCAGTAATGTTTCTTTGATTCTACAGCAGGATATATGTTCAGCTGCTCTTCTTGCGATGAATAAATAATGCCCACAGTGCTGTGTAGCAATGGACCTTGCCCCTTTTTGTAGTTAACCAGTGAAAAAGGCTGCATCTGCTTATTCTCAAGCATTAATACAGCTAAAGGAATAAGACATCAGAGGCCTACGAATGAGGTCTTTTTAAATTTATAAAGCATTTGCTCCTGAATCCACCTCAGCCAGTTTGGGGAAAGCACTTTTGGCACCAAGTCGCCCTTCAGGGAAAAACTGATAATGATCACTAAAGACATACTAAGGGCTCCTGCCTCACTCACTTCAAAGGCTTTCTCTCTTAATCAACATTAAATCATCATTTTGCCTTGGATATAGGGACAGCTGTACACAATCTATTTGTTTTAAAACAGATTAGGAATGGTTTTTCTGCCAGAGTATAAGCTGCACGATAAATGTACTTTAAGGACATAACTAGGAAAAACATTGTTCCCTTCTTAGCTAGATCCCAGCACTAGCTGAGAATACACAACCTCGTCCCAGGACTGGCTTCTTCTTCAGTTGTTTGGTAATCCCCAGGAACACTCAGAAAACGCAACAAGTTCAAAAAAATCAAGTGTCTGTTAATCTTAGCTGACCATTCTGGTGTGTTGTCTATGAACAGAAATAGTTACAGTAAGTAGCATGAGATCGTCTTTCTCCTTTCATTTTTTTTTAACCTTAGAGTTGCCCTATTTCATCCACTTACAGTCTCCCAAGGTGACAACAAAGTCCTTTTATGACCCAATTAAAAGCTGATAGTCAGACAGTTGTTAAATAATCAAGTAAAGGCCCTA
This sequence comes from Indicator indicator, assembly GCF_027791375.1. Lineage (NCBI taxonomy): Eukaryota > Metazoa > Chordata > Aves > Piciformes > Indicatoridae > Indicator > Indicator indicator. The sequence goes on along the minus strand of NC_072017.1, from coordinate 17,279,363 downwards.
AATTACAAGGAAAAAAAGAATCACTCCTCTAGATCTATACTGGAGATATTTTTGTATAGCAGTCTCTCTAAAATCTGGTTTTCTTACACAATGCAAATGCACTGCCATGTTATGTTTTAAAATAAAAGTCTACAAAAAAGACATATCTCCAGAATAGGAAACTGTATATTGGGAAGCAGTGATCGCAGAAAAAAATACTTGAGTGCTGAAATGAGTACCAAAATTAACATCATTCCCAGCACAACTTTGTGGTGAAATAGAGAGAATATGGATAATCAAACACTGTAATCAGTCCTACTGTCCACTTTAAGAAATATACTGAAAAATTAAAATGGTCATGTAAAAACATTGTAAAGAATTGGTTGTACAATTAAAAACAGAATGATCAGTCTGGGGGGTTGGTTTGTCTTGTTTTGTTGGGTTTTTTTGTTTGTTTGCTTGCTTTTTGGGTTTTGGTTTTTTTTACAAAAAAATCCAAGAATATTGACAAGCAACTTGATTGTATGACAAGCGTTCCTTCATGGAGAGAAAGCAATATTAGTAATCCTTCATATTTTAGAGAAATACAAAATAAGTTTAAGAGAATGGGAACTGAAGTGAGAGAAAATCAAATTAGAAATGAGGTTCGATTTCTAAGAGTGACCAGTAGAAATATCTATCAAATGAACCAACCCCTTCTGCACTTGTTCCATCTCTTGAGGTTTTTAAGCCAAAACCAGCCAACCTTTTGGGGGGTTTATCTTAACCAAGAATTAGCTGCTTCAGTTCCATTCTAAGGGTCTGACTGAAATGTAGTGTCTTCTGAAATAAGTGATGTAACTAGACAGGGTGATCTAACAGCCCATCTTGAGGTCAAACTTTCCTCTTATGTCATTGATTCAAGTACAGGTGTCACTGCACACCTAGTATTTTCATGTGGCTACTTGAACTTTGAGCATAAACCATAGGAATGAATTGGCTTGCCTATGGCTGTCACCAGTAACACAAACAGTATGCATACAAGGGCAAGGGGCTAGGACTGTTGTGTCTACACAGAATGAGAATCATGCCTGCCTATGTCAAGAAGGTATTGTTAATTTCTACAGATAGCCCTTACCGTTAGAACCCTTTTCTAAATTCAAAAGAACAAATTACAAAACACAAAAAATTCTGATTTTTTTATGCTTTTATGATAAATCACAGTTTGTCTTAACCAAAATGAATGGCTGTTGCTGATACCCTTATGACAAAATTTGGACTATTCTACTCTAAAAGAAGTCTGATTAATATTTCTCTCTATCTTATATATAAATATACATATACATATATATATAACACTGTGCTATTTTGTGAAATATAAGATAATACAAGATGAGCCAGCTTACCAGAAAACTGCAAGACAGATACTACTGCTGACTTCAGTTTTCACGTTGTGTTTGTCACATAGTGGAAAGGAAGTACCTGAGAAACACAGATTAACTTCTTTATGTAGCTACCATCATAAGAAAATATTGGACTTCAAGAGGCTACTGACAGGCATAGGAATAAAGGGAGAAGAGAAGTTGACTAAATGAATGTAGGGTACAGGAAAATAGGTAAGCAAAGGCGATCAGTATATAAACGTAGTAAAAACTGGGTAGATTTTTGAGAAAAAAAAAAATTAACAGTAAGAGGAGAAAATTCTAGTACTCTCCATCAGAATAAACTATGCCACATGTGGAAAAACAGTATCCTAGCCAGAAAAAGACTTCACTTGCTAGAGCAGTGTAGAAGCATTATTTTGAGTGAAGGGAGACCTATTCCTTGTCCTCCCAAAAAACCTCTTTCTCGGTGGATGAGAATGCACTAGATGATCTAGCTAGCACGAAGGACACAAGGAAGAGGAAAAAGAATGTAAAATGAATTGTTTGCATTTGAAAAACAACAGAATGCAAATCAAGGCAACATAAATTAAAGAGAGAGGTAGAGAAAGTTACTCCAGGGGTTTTACCTCCCTCCCCCCACAGGATACAAGCTATTTCCTTTGACTTTGCAATAGTAATTTCAGAATGCTACTTCTGGCACTGTCTGAACTGCATGTATTTTCAGCACTTGGCAAGAAGACATTCAGAAGATAGAGGTTGTTCTTTTACTTGGGAAAGGGAATTAGACTTTTTGCACTGTGACAGTAAATAATGCATTTCTCCACTGAGGTCACCATAGCACAGACAACAGTAAATCTGGCATTTCCTAATTTTTTGCTCTTTGACTTTGCAACCTAAATAACTCTCTTCTCTTCATTGAGTAATTGTCCACATGGAGTCCAATTTTATTGTGCGCATGCTCGTGGCTAGCTTCAGGCACAGGGATCATGTACAGTCCAAGAATGGACTACATGTGGATAACACATTTCAAAGAAGTACAGTTCCTGAGAGGTAAATAGCTCCTTACTAATGTGTATTATTGAGAAAATTAAGATGGAGTTCCCTGATCATTGCCAATGCAAATTACTGATCTTTCATATTGTGCAGTACATAAACTAAGTTGTTTTCTCAAAAAAATTTCACTGTTAAGTAATTTGAGGCAACTAATAATTGAATATGACTACAGAATCACACCCCTTTTGACTAAAGATTAAAAATTTAATTTCCAATAATGTACACCAGCATATGATATTTCTAAAGTAGTGATATCCTAGGTTATATAAAAATGCTAAACAGCGTGACCAACAGTAATGGCAAGGAGAAAGGCTATGGCTTTAATTTATGAAAGCAGTTATAGGACATAGGAATAGCCATACTGGATTAGATCAAAGCCCCAGTCTATAACAGTGACCAATAGCAGATGTTAGGGGAATATAAGAAAGAGATGGTAACCCCTCCTTTTCTATGCAATCAGACACCGTAAGCTTATACCCTCAACCTTTCCTGCAGAAGAGCAGATATGCAGTAAGGTAACAACTGGCTGATCGCTTTACTTGCTCATGGGCAGAATTCTCTGCTTTCTACAATTGTATTTTGTGCTGCGGAAGGTTCTGCTTTTGAGTGAAGGCAAAAAGGGGCTTTATATATCACTGATACTCACTGAGCAAAGAATAGCATTGTCTTCAGAACACTATGACACAGCGGATGCCAAGATCAAGCAAAAATCTCAAAGTGTAAATCTGAATTCATTCCCATTATATCTAACAAAACTGCCGCGATCGCTGGGTGTCTGCCATCTCTCAGTGTCAGCATATAAAGCTCACAAACTCAGCCAGATAACTGACCCTTATTGAACTGACAAATTGTAACTTTGATTTTTAGTTTTATCTTGTATTAAAGGGAAAAGCAAAACTTAATTTAAGAAAAAGGAATGCTTAAAACGCACACATTTTTAATCACGGGGTGGTGTCATTTCTTTCTTGTGTGAGGAAGCACTTGTGATAGCTACACTGGGACATAAGAAATGTATTTTGAGTAGTTTACGTATTTCAGGACTTGCTTTGCCAATTAGTATAATTTTGAGGAAGAGGCAAATGTGAATTCAGATTGATAGTTCCAGTTTCAAGTGGTGGACAATGGCTGGCAACAAGCAGGATCACAAAGCTTGGGAACTCAAATATAAATCTATCAGATGCAAAAAAATGGGAGGAAATGAAATCATGCCTAAACTGTATATATTTTGGATCCTGTTCCTCCTTTACAGACTTGATGAGGATAATCTGAGCCTGCAGGCTTGTTCATAGGATACCATTCTAAAAATTATAATGGGAAGGTCAGAGCCTTGAACCACAGAGGAGTAGACTGAATCCATCAGTCTATCTGGGTATTAGCTTAGAGGGAATACCAATTCTTGTGTAGAAACAGCACAGCAAAGTGTGTCCTTTGTTCATGTCTTTCCATTTATGTGCCCTCCTAGAAGACAAAGGGTTAAGCATGAGTTAGAGATGCATGCAAAAATATATGGATGAAGTAGGAAAAAAAAATCTCTTCTAGCTTGAGCCACTCCATCTGTTCCCTTAATTCAGTGGCAGACCTTGACTGGACCCTGGGATCTACTAGTCCCACACTTCATATAACTTCTCTCTGTAAATTAAGTTGTTGGCCTGTGTTGCTGAAGGTTTAGGAAGGTGAGTGATGACCTTGGTTTGAGTATGTTTGTATAGAAACATGTCACTGTGGGATGATATCTTTCCTCCAGTGACATAGGGCCCAATACTAACCATTTGTTAAGAAAATACTAAAGCTAAACATATCCAGTGTATGAAAAGATCCAACACCCTTGCCAAGTGTAACTTTCACTCATCTTTGAAACATCAATGTATGCTATATTTTAAAGGCTATTTTTAGCACTTGTCTTTTAAACTGTTTCCCATGTGATGTTAACATATTGCAACTTAAAAACTAATATGAGTTATTTTTATTATTAAAATAGGAAATCTCTTTAATATATTGTAGTATGGCAATATGTTTAATATATGTTTTTAAAAGGAGATCTAAAATAGTATTTATTCTCAAGAATGAGGACATGTAATCCCAGAGAAACCCCACAATGCTTTCAAGTTCAATGTTTCTTTATATAACAAAGATTAAAAGGAAAATTTAAAGGAGGATATAGTTGTCTTTTATTCCTTCTTCCCTGCACTATTTTCCTGGCAGTGATCTATGTTCCTGAGTTCTGGTGCATGTGTACTGTTGTTTAGAGAATTGATTGTGTTTGTTGGATTTTTTTTGAGAGAGTTCTGTTGTTAAATGACAGGAGTTCTCCCATAGCATTAATTTTGAAACCAGATAAGGTGTTCAGTCAGATCAATAGTTTCCCTTAGTTCATGAAGTCCACAAAATCCCATGAACAGATAAATTCATATTAAAACCACATTTTCCAAGCCAGGTAGTCTTAAAATTGAATTCCTGTGAATTTAGATCCAAACTTCAGGCATCTGAGTCTGAAAATATTTGCCTTGTTTAATATCCCTATTCAGGATTGATTAATGTACAGGCAGGATGTTTTCCATACAGTCAGCCTGTAAATGTTACCTTCCTAAAGTTCAGCCCGTACTTGGTATATTTGAAAACAATTTATCTTCCTTCCCTGCACTTTTAAAATATTTTAGCATATTTTAGATTGTGAAACAGTTGTAAAATCACTGATTTGGTGCTAGAGCTTCTCCCAGGTATGAGGGACAGCTAGCGCAGGGGACAGCCTTTGTTTAAACAGGAAAGAATGAAATCTTAGCACCATCAGAGTCAATGGGAGCTTTGCCACCAGCTTCCACGTGGCCTTTCCCTGGGATTTTACCCAGGGAGCTACCTTTGGTCTTAAGTGGTGTAAAACAAATGTGATGGCACCAAAGATTCCAAGAGTGTAAAATGCAAAAAAGCTGGTATGTGAAGGGAAAACAGACCAAAAACAGTCAGAAGAGCTATGAAAAGTGGGTCAAAGCTGGTACCTGTATTAGAGGAGGGTGCATTTTAATATTTTACCTCCTGCAAGTTTTTCTCTGAAAACGTGTTTCAGGAAAGGCAGCGTGCCATTTTGTAGAACCATTCCACATGCAATTGTCACAGAAAGTAAATTATAAGAACACTGCATATATGAGTTTTTCTTCTCTCCCAGAATGAATGGCTAAGAAGTCACCTAGGACTGATTATGAACCATTTCTGAATGTCTCTTTTCCTCCACATGTAAACAATCTTTTTGTCCTACCTGAACTTCTGTAAATTTCCAAGCCCTGCTTGCTCACATTTCATTTTTTTTCTCTTGCAACTGTGCCCTTTAATTTTGTCTGTTTAAAGAACTGTATTAGCTAGGAGTGACTTAATGTAAGGAAATCACTTAAGCTCTTTAGCTGAAAACTGTCTTTATTTGTAACCAGTTTTGTATAATTTTTAAAATCTGTCATTCCTTTACTTTTCACGTGAGTCAAAGCAGAAAAGAAATGTGAGTAGAAAAGCATGAACTAAAGGTCATTCTATTCAAGAAAAATCATAGGTTTTCTCCAGCTCTGAAGAACAGAACACCAGATCAGACAGATATCTGGAGAAACGCTCCAAAGACTTCTCTGGGTGAGAAAACATTTTCAATATAATAAATTAATAAACTGTTAAATAAACAGGATAAAATATTAAGTGTGTTTTGCTTCATACTGAGCATAAAGAGGAAAATAGCAATCCCTTTTAATAGCAGTCAGATAAAATAACTTTGAGAAATGCAGAAGCCTGCATAGTTAGAGTGTCACAACTAGATGTCTTTTGGTGTAACTAAAATGCTCTGTGGGAGTTGGGTGCGAAACGCCTGCTGCCCACTCCTTCCAGAATACAACTCAACTTTGTGGTAATTATCAGACTCTAAGGAAAAGAAGTCAAAAATCCTGAAAACACTCTTAATGCTGGAATGGTCTCAGATTTTGAGTTTTTCCATAGGGAGGAGAAGTGCACATGTGATATCCAGTCAGACAAGCCAAGCACTGGAGGTATGGGCTGGGGCTGATTATCAGCTTGATTTTTGTTTTAATTAACATGGTGGGCTGTGAGCTGCAGAACTTGAGGAGGTGGAGTCTGCTCTGAGGAAAGTTTTCTTCCAACTGAAGTGGGTGGATGGGTGAGATATGTGCCTCTGAAGCTGCCTCTGAAGATTCCTCAGCTTGAGCAATCAAAATTAGAGGCTCTTCCTGTTGGAAGATCAGAGTCCTTCATTCTTTTGAGTTGGTCAGAGCTCAGATTAGAATATTTCTCTCTATCCTATCTACTACGAACTCTCTGCTTTCAGCAAAAAGTTTTGTTAGATTTCCTGTGTCAGAGAGGAGACACACATAGGTCTCTTACAAATTGTAAAGCTCCTCATCTTTTGGGCTGTCAGAAAATTCCTTAACCTGCCTGAAAACCTCAGATGCTGAAGATATGCTAGATCTGCAAACACTTCAGATTTTTATTGTAACAGAAGCTCTTCATTTAGCAGGGACCCTCCATGTACTTGGTCACCGTCCCTACCTGCAGAAGGAAGGTGGTTCCTTACTTTAGATCACTGCAACTGTTACACAAGTAGAGTGTCTCTGCATGGTAGCTGGAGAACAGCTGTTCCTTCTGCTTCTCTATTTCTTGCTCTATTTCCTTTTACTGTCTCTCACTGCCAGGCTTGAGGGAGAACGAGTTCCTTCTGAGGCCCTAGTTAAATATAAGATATGAAGAACTGCTTGAATTTGTTTCCCTTTGCTCCCATTTTTTAAGAGCCCTGGTAGAGAACAAAGTGAATGAAACAAGTGGCACAATAGGCTCTCCAAAGAAGCATTTTGAGAAAGAGATTATAGTACAAAGGGTCAGTATTATCTTGCTCCTCTTTCTTCTGTGTGTGAATTTGGCAAAACTGTAACAGATTTCTAACAATATGTTAGCTTACTTCAGTTTAACAACCAAAAGCTTCCTCTCCTTAGGGCCTGCTGCCATGTGCTCCCAGACAGAGAGGTGCATAGGCTAAACAAAGCCTGTTTACAAGTGACACTATAAGTGAATTTACAAGCTTGCTTGGAGACTTAAACGAGCTCATGTCTATAAGAGCTCCCTGTGTGGCTTGCTGTCTGCTTGTCAAACACATGCATTTTTAAACTAATTGATGTAAATCTGAGAAAACATTGGTTTCACCTGCATCTTCATCTCTTGTGGGTGTTTGCTACTCTTTCTCCCAATATCTTATCAGTAAAGTAACATAATTTAAATTCAATTTATTTGTTATTATATTAATCACCTGTATCATAACTTGCTGTGTATTTCCATAGCCTCAAGGCCTGAGCAACCAGGTGGACTAAACAAAAAAGGAAAGAAGGAAAGCTATGTTAAATAAATAGGAAAAAAGATATGTTAAATAAATAGGAAAGATATGTTAAATATCTTCTCACTGTGTTTATTAAAGCCGGCTGTAGAGAAATACAAGAAAAACAAGTTACATCCTTGACCATCTCAGATTTTATTTAAATATTTGTGACTAAAATGGTATGTCTGTGCTTAGTGAATCTCTTTACATTTTTTTTTGTTAATTGAGTAGAGTTATGCAGCTATGTCATTTCAATATTCTTACTAGAATTAATTGTTCTGAGAAAGAACGAAAAGTGTGACTGTACTACTTCCAGATGAGATTGTCCCCAAATACTTTTTAGTCACATTTTGTTGAGAAAGTCTGCAGATGTCAGTCATTGTTCATGTGAATGCTTGTGACTGTATTTCTGTTTTATTAAGAGTTTAATATTGCTTCCCTGTGTTTCAAATCTGTAGGAAAACATGCTAACGGAAAGATACATTTCTGTGGAAAGTATATGATGTAAACAGAACACTGTCTGAACTTTCAACATCTGTACTTGGACTCAATTTTTAAAAAATTAATAATTTATTCTCTACCCCTTTTTAGAGATGAAATTCATGTGTGAAGTTTTGGTACAATTGTTGTCTGGATTTGCCATATTTTGCTGCATTGGGATGTTTGTATTTGTATTCTGATGGACCTGTTCTCTAATAATCCTGGCAGTTTATCTGAGTTTTTCCACTGTAATTTTTTTTTTTGGGGGGGTGACAATTTGCTCTCTCTCGAAGTTTATTTAAGAAAACCCCACATCAGTGGAGTACCTAAAGAGCAGGTACTTCTCTGCTCTTTTCCTTTAGAATTTAATTCACATTCAGTTTTGGTTTTGTTAGTTACCCTGTCTGTCAATTCCCTGGAGAAAAGCTGGCATCTGGGGATGTTAACATGCTAACGTAAACTTAAGATCACATTAATCTCAAGGCAGCAGAGGCAATGAGATCTGGGGAAGAAGGTGCTGTTGAGAGGGAGAAAGCAGACCCGCCTCCCCTGAATTTCTTTTCCTCCTGGACTGTCTTGTGGCTCTGCATATGCAGAAACTGCTTCACCTCTTGAAACAGAGAGAAAAACCTAGGCTAGCCCAGGCACTCTGGTTGCTAAAAGCAGCACTTGGTCCTGTCCATACAGTCCTGTAGGGTAAAAGTCTTAATGTTCAGTCATTGAAACAGAATAATATTGACAAGGAGGAGTTCAGTGCAGCAGGTTTTGGTGCCCAAACAACAAACCCTGGAAATTACATTTAAGACCAATACTAAAGACATTGAAGTTGAAAAATCTAATGTTTGATATTGGAAACACCAAATTTATACTCAACTGTTTATCTGAACTCTAGCCTCACCTGTTGTAATGTGTATGTGTTAGGTTGTTATTTTTACTTTTGCTGTCTCACAAGCTGTAAAAATGAGCACTGTGAGATTTACAGCCTAGTGGTTGGTGACACACATATAGAAAAGGAAGCATAGAAACAATGTGCTAAATTTGAAATAATGATCTCCTAATTTAAGGTATTATGTAAGGTATGTAATTTAAGACTTTTAAAACTTGAGAATAAAATATGTAATACAATTAGAAGATAAGTCAGCAGTAGTTTAAGTCTGTTAATGCTTTCCAAACTCAGAAAAGTAACAATTTCAGCCATTTGACTTCTGTAAAGATGGAAGAGTGCTAAATTTATTAAGCATAACAGAAATTACCATAATACTTTCCAATAATGCTGAAATAATAATTGAAAATATTTTCTCTACTGTGTGACATGTTAAATGATGATCTTGGGAGATAATATGAAGAAAAATAAGATAAATTAACATAATACAATGCTAAATCAGTTGTTTCCCATTAATCTTACAGAAAATTGTACTGAAAATTCAGGGAGTTTAATGACCAATAAGAGAGGGGGTTTTTGTTGTTGTTTGGGGATTTTTTTCTTTCTTAACTGAAATGGACAGCTATTAAATAGCCTAAATAGTGTGCACAATAGTAGTTTATTTGAGGGGTTTCTATTGCCATCTAGTGGTTTACACTCTTTCCAAACCCCCAAAGACGAACACATGCACACACTCCACCTTTCCTGCGCATTTAGCTTGAGTTGTCGAAAGATTTTCTGTTTTCCGGAGGAAATGAGGGAGTAATGCAAATGATTTAATTTTTTTAGACATATGAAGAAGAAAGACATGAAATGAAGTTTCCTCATTATATGAACTAAACCAAGTTGTCTAAGTAAGATCTCCCCCTGCTGACATAAATTAAGACCCATTAAATAACTTACTAATGAATAATACTTAGAAAAGAAGCTATAGAGATGTGCTTTTCGCTGTTGTTCAAAACAGATGATAGAGTTTTTGTGTGAATCTTTATTTCCCAGTTTTAAATCTTCCGTAGTTCTCTCTGATTTCTGTCAAATAGAATCCATTTTTCACCCCTAGAACAAAAACCCATAAAAAGAGCGAGACGTTCATGTTGGTCTTGACAAGGTAAGTTGAGATAAATCATGAGAAATATAAGATCCTCAGTGCTTGTGACATTTTTTTTTTGTAACAGTAAATATAAAACAATTTTCTGAGTTTTTGCCATTTCACACTCACATCCGAGTGTTAAAACAGAGCTGAGTGAGAATCTCAATACCTCTTATGCTACTATAAAGTTTGAAGGTTCACTGAAGCCAGTGGTGGAGGTACTCATGTCTATGGAGCTAAGACTTGCTGTAAATAAAATTAGAATCAAGCCCACAAATTTGAACAAAGTTCAGAAGTGTTTCTTTGTACTTGGTCTCATATGGATAGTACAGTACGGTAATGTAGATTATAATACATAACACCTGCATGTAAGAGCACCTTGTACCAGAGTTTCATTTCTCCACAAAACATTTTTTCAAGCTATCCTTCCTTTTGAATTAAAAACTTTCCTCTTTATAAATTGCAATCATAGCCAGAAAAAAAAAATAGATTTTATTCCTCAAGTATTCTATTTCAATGACAAGTAAAAACGGTAAGCATTAATTTTGCCTCCACTACTTAAACAGAAATGGTGTGTTCTGAGTGATAACCACTCCTCCTTTTAAAATAAACCACGCGGTTTTATCTTGGCAGACATTCAGCTCTAAAAGACTTATCTGCTTGTAAAGTTTTCCTTTGCATACATGGTCACTCAGTTGAAATACATTTTTAAAGTATGGAGCAAACTACAGAATGGAAAAAGTGTGAAAGCTTTGATATATACTCTATCTTTACTGTGTGCGAATGGAGTTAACTCTCTCTTTTCTGGTGAATGACTGCCCTGTCCTCGCTATGTCTTTTCATATTCACAAGAATTGCCTCTCTGAAACTTAGACTTCCTGCAATCAGAGACTTTTCTGAATATTTTTAATGCACACATTTGCTGGGAGAAGGAGGGCTGCTATGAGCCTGTTATGGGAGATAGGCATTTATTTCCCGTCAGGTCAAAGCTTTTCTGTGTAACCTTGACCAGTTCATTTAGACTCAGATATTCAGTTATTAATATACTTTAAGAGGTAATTTTAAAACTCTCTTCTCCTTGTTTTTTCACCCATAGAACAACATGCTTCACAGTAGCAATTATTTTCCTTGTTTAGTGCTTATTTATGGAGAGCATTCAGCAAGAGCAAACTTACCTGGCTTTTGTGTCAGCAAATCTCTCTGAAAGACTGCAAGTTCTTGGAGGTTCAGTCTGTCTTTTCACAAGTCTACCTCAGTTAGGATGAGAAGGTCCCATACTGGTTTTAGGCTTTGAGTCACTGCCATGTTTCAAGCTGTAAACTAAAACAGGAAACTAATGTGAATGGTCATTCTTCAAACTGGGTGCAGTTTGTAATTGCAGAATGAGCAATTACACTGATTGCACCCTGAGAAATGAACAAAGCTGATGGAAGAAATAGCACTCTATGGCAAGTATATCAAGGCTATCTGCCATCCATAATTGACAACTCCAGGACAGTAGCTAAACTGGGAATAGCAGAATCTCCAGTGATTCCTGATGCAAACTAGAGCCAGTTACTAGAAGCAGCAGCTTGCTATTCCAGTTTTCTTACTTAAATGTGATTGATCTGTCTACCTAGATATGTAGGTATATGTGCATATGCATAAATACATACACAAACATTTGAATCATAAAAAGGTTGTCTGAATTCTCAGTCCACAGGGAAAATTCTCATCGTCCTCTTGCACTATTTCTTGAAGTGTTTCAAAGTTCATTATTCCTTTAGGCTTTAGTAAACATATAAATTTCAAATCAGGGTTTTTGTCCTTCTTTTATTCTTTCTAGAGGCATTTATCAGCTGAATGCCCTGCCCGTGTTAATGCAATGCCCATCTCTGAAGCACACGTTCAGTGGTTTATTTATACTATATTCCAGATTGTATATTGTGGTTTTTTCATGAGTGAAATTAAACTCTGAGGGCTTTATAAAATACTTTTAAGTGGAAACACAGCTTCCAAACACAAGGGTTTTTTTCTCAGGTAAGAAAAAGACCTAGTCAGGTAAGACGTTTAGGCCCATCTGTTATGTTTCAATATCATGAAAAGTTCAAATTGATTTTAAGAGCGGTAGTAACCAACGGCAGAATTAATGTAAAGTTGAAGTCATCTTTACAGCTCAGTAGTGGGTTAAGTTTCTTGAGTGCTCTGTACTGCCAGGTTAAGCTGTGGTTTACAGGGTTAGGTACTTGTGCCAGGTAGCAAATAGTCTCAGTCCAGCCAAATGTAAATTTTCCTAGTGAGAACACTGGAGTGGCTGTGTTTAAGCTACAGAAACCTAAGAAAAATTTATGTAAGGACATAGCATAGAACAATCACAATGACTAACTGATGGGGTGAGAAGGTCACAAGGAAATGTTTTTCATTTTGATGCCTGAGGTTGTAAAAATCTATTAAAAATATAACAAAATCTGTATGGCTGCAATGAGTGGGTGAAAAAAAGGAGTATGAGGTGTGTGGAGAAGATTGAAATGGTCGAGGTACAGAGAATTAAGTGCTTCTAGTTGCTCTCTAATGAGCTCAGTAATTACTGATGTTGGTTTTGAGCCCCCAGATTGCCAAGGATATATATGCTCACCACAGAAACCTTCTGGAATGGACTGAAGTGAGTTCAGGAGTCGTGCCTCTGCATAGCAAGGCAACTGGATTCTCACTAGAAGCCTCCTGGTACTACGATCAGCACCATACTGGGTACCACAAAGATTTTATTAATGGCTTAGAATATTTTTGAAAATTGGAAAGATTATTTTATTTATCAAAAATTAATTCTGGAGGTGCAAAACCAGCAGCTTTGAGGTGTCTGTTACTAGCTGACAGTGTGCAGTTTATCTCACAAGCAGCTCTGGGCAGCACAGTCTTACTGCAGCTTGTCTGGGTTTAGCACATTTTCCATAATCTGGGTAGATGGGTACCTCCCTGGTCTGGGTACATCTGATCTGTGTAGGATTCTCCTACTCTAACAATTTTTCAAGAGGAAGATGAAGATGTGTTACCTGCTCATCATCCTTCCCATGACCTGGAGACAGGACAAAAATATTATTGGGCTCCAGACTTCTACCTTCACGGTTTTTCTCAGTACTAATGTAGTATCATACAGAGTCTCCCATTCAACAAAGCCTTTAATTTAAGTCAATACGCTCATGAGTAATCCCTTTCCTCCTCAGTAAAGCACAGCATGTGTTTAATTCCTATTAAAGCTTCTTGGACTTAAACACATACTTAAAGTCTGATGAAGTTGAAAGGCAGACATGGAAAAAGAAATTGAAGAAACAAAATTCTGCCTGTCAATTAAAAAAAAATTTTCAAGGGCTGTCTGTGCACTCACTATGTGTGGATTTGAGCTGCAGTATTTTACTTACAAAAGTGCCCTGTAACATGCAGGTAACATCTGTCACAGAGGACTGCCACACTTTGCAGGTAGAGTAGAATTTAGTTAAAATCATAGAAAGGTTTGGATTGGAAGAGACCTTAAAGACCATCTAGTACAACCTCCCATGCAGCAAGCAGGGATATCTTTAACTAGATCAGGTTGCTTAGGGTCCCATCCAACATGGCCCTGAATGTTTACCAGCACCTACCATCTCTCTGGGCAATACGTAAATAGAATAGAATAGAATAGAATAGAATAGAATAGAATAGAATAGAATAGAATAGAATAGAATAGAATAGAATAGAATAGAATAGAATAGAATAGAATAGAATAGAATAGAATAGAATAGAATAGAATAGAACACGACACGACATGACACGACACGACACAGAAGTAGAGAAGAACAGAATACAATAGAATCAGTTAGACTGGAGAAGAGACCTTTAAGATAATTGAGTCCAAGCAATTAGATCATAATTGACTTAATTCCCCAGCAGATTTGTCAAAGTTGCGTACTAGGCACAAAGTTGTTTCCTTCCCAAATATTCTGGGCCCAGTACAAGCATCTGAGAGTGAAAGAGGGATGTCAGTCTACTCTGAAGATAGTTTGCATTTAGAATGGAGATTTTCTGGAAATTTTTTCTCCAGGTAAATTAACTTTCCTTTTAAAAAAAATCTCAGTTTTGAGAAGGAAAATGAAGTACAGTGCCAGGTTTGAGGAAAACAATATTTTTACTAAATATTTTTAGTTTTTAAAAAGCAAACAAAGCAAGCAAACAAAACAAACAAACAAAGCAACAAACAAGTGAAAAAAACCCAACCAAACAAACACCAAAACCCTCTAAAAGCTATGACCCAACAACTCCACTTATTTTCCACTAGTTGGTGATTCTGAAAGTTCCTTTAGGAACAACAAGTCTGCTGAGATGGGTTAAAAAAAGGCACCAGTGCTATCAAGCCCCTTGGGTACTGTACTGCTTTGCTCTCTGATGGCACACAGTTCATTTCCTGACCTCTGGAGAGATGGCAAGGAAAAAAAAATAAAAGAAAGAAAACAACTCTTAATGCTAAGGAAAGAACATGGAGTTCAACTTGAAATATAGGGAAGACAGTCTTTCAAGTGTTGTAGCCATATTTAGCATCAGAGTTCATGAGATCCACATGTCCCATCTTCTTTTTCTACAAATCCCAGAGGGGAAAAAAACATTTATTATGATAGCCTGGAAGGGAAAAAAATGTCTGTTCATCAATTTCCCCCCTTTTTAAGAGATAACCACTGACTCTACCCGTATGTTATCTTTATCCTGAGGCAGCAAATTTATCATAATTTATTCTGGTATATTCTAAATTTACCATGTTGATTACCACTGTATAAACAACGTCTGGCATTTGCTTCAGCCAAAGTATTGAGGCTGGCGCTGATTTGGAGTAGAGATCCATATAAGAGCCTCAATTTACTGAAGTGGCTGTAATATCAGTACAAACACCAGAGATAGATAGCTAAGGATATGGTGCATTTAAAGTCAGGAAAAAAAAAAAAAAAAAAAAAAAGATTCTTCTCCTATGTAATGCTAATGAGCCACTTACTGAAATGTATCTGTTTGGAGAGAGAAGTCCAAATGACACGAGGTTAAAAGACATTAGAAAGTGGTCTGCAAGTACAGCCAACAGGACTCTTCCATGGAAAAGCCCCTCTTAAGGCTTCTTAGGGATCAGTGGGTAAGGGTTAAGAAAATCTTTGTAATTACTACATACAAATATAAGTAACATGAGAGCATTCTCATGAGGTTGGACTAAACCCAACCCTGCTCTTGGGGACTAGAAAACATTTTAAAGGAGGATCAAAAGAAGGGGAGAGAGTTTTTTAACTGGAGATAAATTTCTATTTACAGGGGGGAAAAAATAATTATTTGATCAATCACCAAACTACATATTTACTGCAAAAAAGTGGGACCTCATACAAACAAGTTGATGGAGCAAATCTTGTGTTTGTTTTCTCATGCAATTTCAATAGGACTTCTTTCTTCACTGATTTCCAACTGCAATTCCAATTTACATAGCAAATTCTGAAATTAAAATCTAAATGTATATACAAAACTTATTAATCACATGTTAATTTTTTAAAATAAAATAGCATATTCAGGGTTTAATTTATTTTTATCTTTCCTGATATCCTGTTTCTCTGTTGTTCTGTGCAGCATACTTCTTCCAGAACATCACTTCTTCTCATTAAAACTCTGGGTGAACTGCGCTTGACTTTTATGAGGTAGGAAAATTCCAGTTGACTTCCCTGGACAGCATTTTCCTCTGCTCTTTTTTTTCCTGTGAGACATACCCAGACAAGGTACAATGTGTACATATATTGGTTTTATTAGTTAAAAGGAAAAAAAAAATCAATTACAATATTGAATATTCTACTTAGTTCAATGGTATGTTTTCTGTTATAAAAATATAGATGCCAACTTGCCATTTTGGAGCTCTAGCTTGTGCATTAGCTCATTAAAATGAAAGATTAGATCCTGTTATGTGTGGAGTACATGCTGTCATGATCTGTGTGAACATGAGAGCTTTTGGGCAAGAAGTGTGTGTACAAGCTCAGTGAATGCATCTTTGGAAGCATCTTGGAAAGTCTGTCTTTAATATTCTGTGGGACTGTTTGGAAATTTTTTATCTTTGCTTAATAGTGTTAAGGAAATCCAGACATGAGCTGTGTTTCTGATTTTCTGAGTTAAGCTAGAAAGATTATTTCAAATTGTTTTCCTTCAGCTTGGCACTTTCTACTGATTCTGCTGTACTCTGCCCTTCTTCCCTTGTATAGAATGCTTAAATTTAATACCAAAATATGATTCATTTTTAAAAAACAGTGAAAGAAATGGGCAAGGTTATTTACAGTGACATCAATAAATGTACTACCTCTATTTTCAGTGACACAGTGCATCCTAAGAGGAGTTAAGTTGTAAATGTAACTGCTACACAAGAGATGCAGTGTCAGAAAATTCTATTTGCCCTCAGACCACAATTGCCCTGAAGCTCGTGTATAACTTCAATTACTTGAATTACACTAGTGGCTTTCTAATCTCATCACACTAGTTTCTTTGTGGATTAAATGACTGAACAAAATCTTGCGGGACTAAGTACTAGTAGAAAGTATTTTTCATGTCTCAGTACTCAATATTGTCATTTCAGTTTGTGTTCAACATTTTTGATTGATGCTACACACAGATAAGCGACACAGTGTATCTTCCAAATAGGACTAGCAGAAAAGCGCAGGGAACTGTGTATAAATAAATAAATAAGATAAAATATAGCACAATTCCAAAGCATTTTTTGTGGCTGTTACCATACAAGTGGCAAACTCACAGGCTTGATCCAAGTGCAGGAGCATGTGCTGACCTCCAAGTGCAACATATTTGAAGGTAAGCACTGTTCAATGCTTTGCTTTCTTGAGATGTATAAAGTATGGTGGCTTTCCATTTTAAATCCAAAGAAAGTTTTTAATTTTGTTCTTTGCTCTTTACAGGATTGTAATGGAGCACTCCACATAACATGCAGTACTACATGCAGTAGTATGAAATCTGTTTTGTGGACTTTTTCCTAGTACCTGTCAACCAGGAAATGAGATTATTAAAGGAAGAACCCAAATTATATCTTCTTAAAATTACAAATTATTTGCTAATATGCTGAAAGAAAGCTATAAAATCTTATAATTGCAGTCCAAGTTTAGAGGACTTTCTGGCTGGAAGACAGAGACTGCTTCTTTGCTAATGTGTTCTTTAAAGTCTGATATTGTGAAATACAGTATTTTATTGCAGATATAAATCCACCCTACCAGGAGAATAAACTGTGCTAATCTCCCTTGTGGTACAGCAGTTTCTTCTGAGGCTTTAGCAGATAAGATGTGTTATGCATACATCAATTTGGAAAGCAGTTTCAGATCATTCAGAATGGTATGGTTAAGAAAATTGCAGTTATTTACATTCCATTTCATATACAGCCATGTAATGTTATTATGAAAAAAAGGAGGTTCTTTCACAAAATACAATATAGTCTAAAAATGTGTAGCATTGTTTTGTAATTTAGTAATTATTATTATAAAAATATGATAAACTTCATACAAAAGAATATTCTCTTTTTTTCTTTCACAAACTGCAAGCTAGGAGACAGGATAACAGAGTAGAGAAAAGGAGCACAGCAGTAAATTTAAGGCATAAAATAGTAATAGATCAATAGCTTTTGATAGGTCTGTGTAATAAGTATTTAGAGACACATACACTGCATAAGATTCTTTGCTTGTCACAGGCACAAATGGTGTTGGGTGAGATGCAAGTGGGGATCTCTGCTGCAGAGTAGAGAGCAGCAGTTGTGGTCTTGGTCATGTCACTTTGTGTGCATTGCTTTCAGGGTTTGAATGAATTTCTCTGGCCCAACTTTTCATGCAGACTCATAGTTGCCTTTGGCAAATGAAACTCTTCCCTCCAGGAATGCACCAGCCAACATCTCAGCCATGAGATTGTTGGTCAGAGAAAAGGGCAATAACATTGTGGAGTGAATGTAGATTTATTTTGGGATTCTGTTGGGATTTGTTTTAGGGAGAAGGGAAAGAGTGAGGAGCTGGACAGAGCAGCTCCTTGAGAATAACTGAAGCCGTAGCTTAATGGTAAGCATTGAGGAATATGTGCCAGAATATACACTGAATGAAATACACTTGAGAACATGATGTTACATGATAAACTCTTAACACATTGTTCAACTTGGGACCATAAAGAATGTTGCTTTCTTCATATACGCAAAAACCCATCATGCTCTGATGCACTGTAGTGAAAATGATAGAGGTGGTAATATCAGCAGCAGTGAGCATCAGCTCCATTTGCAACTGGATTTATGAAATCAAGAGACAAGAGGAATGTCACAGTTGTCTCCTAGGAGACTCCTTTACAGCATTCTAAAAAGGCATAGAGTAGATTTGGGCATAAAAATACTACTCTAGGTAGTTCTAGTACAAACAGAGGAAGGTGAAAACTGAAGATACCATAAACACAACTGGCAGTCAAACAGCCTACATTTCCTGTGAAAATTGCTCTTTATGTGAAAGCTGAAAATTCCCCACACCTGCTTTGCATTGCTGACTTATTTTCTTGGAAGTTTTTCTTTAAATTTGGTCATTGAAGTTTAAACAGCTGAACTTTTCAACTGGCTTGCCAGGGTGGACACAGGCTCTTGAATGTAAGAGTTAGGTTTTCCAGAATAATATCACTGTAACTGTTTAGTTTTATCCGTATATTGCAAGCTGTTTCTCCTAAAAGTCTAAACATAAAAACCCCAAATTATCTCAGTCTGTTTATATGTTCAGCATTTAATTTAAACAAGATATTATGATGTCTTTGTATCTTAAGTAAATACTTGCTGCTTTAACACTGCAAAATGTGATGCTGTAAACTAACTGGATCTTTTCCAGCTCTACCTTGTGTGCCTTGGTTGGCCTAGAACCAAATTTTAACATTACTATTGGGACTACATTTTCAAAGTAATAAACAATTAAACAGTAGCAATGTGGTGGTGAGGAAAATTTTTACTGTAAGCCTTCAGCTGGCTCAGGTTTCTGTTTCTAGTGATTTTACAAGCAAACACTAAATTCCTTCTTTTATTCTTTCCTTGGATGACTTACAATCAAAACAGGGCAGGACAAGTTCAGTATCATAATTTTATACAAGAAATCCAGTTTTAGTGATTTAATTCTGGGATTCTCTGCTAATTGCACAGAACCAGACATCTTTTATCAATAGTCTCTAACTTGTTATTTTTATCCTACCTTCTGTTAGTAGACACATAGGACCAAAGCTACATACTACACAAAATCTCACTTAACTCTATGTTGCTTTAGTTTGATTTTATGCAGCATAACTACACCCTGCACTAGTCATGGAATGAATAATATAACAGTGAATAAGAAGACAGCTTTGAGGGAGTTTTGTTTGGAGTATTCAGTACTGATTTTCACACTGTTATACACATGAATTGTGAAAACATATGAAAAGTTGTACCCATCCTATCGCATTGTACATTCTCCAATATTTACATTGAAGTGTTACACCCTTTCAATCCATATTTTGTCTCTCCTTGATATCAAATAGAAAACTCTATGTCACACAATATATTAAAATATCAATAGGAGGGTTCTGTGTAGGTACCACATAGTACCTATGCTCAAGAGGCAATATTTGCACTTCAGTCTTGTGGTATGCTAATTTAAGTGATAACTCAATATCCAGTTAGAATAATGGATGGACTCGTTAGTAGAGAGAATCCTTCAACTCAAAACTCACAAAGGGCAAACATAAGAGCAAAAAGACAGAAAAAGAAATTTCATTGTACAGAGAGGAAAATCCTTCCATCATAGACTTTGGATAGACTGTTTACTTTCAGCAGAAATATTAGGCAATCCTGGACAGAATGCTGGAAATTGTAAGAAGTACTTCTTCTTTGCTCTGCATGTATTTCAGTAGCGTGGGCCTGGAGAAGTACATAGTGTACCATCAATGCTCCCAAACCTGTGGTACGTGGATTACTGGCTTCAGTTACAGAACAAGCTAAGATGATGCCTCTGCACCAGCACAGATCACAGACATAGCAGCTTTCAGGTGTCTTCCCCTACCTTCATTTTTACATACCTGTGATAAAGCAATGCATGTCTCTGTTAGCTAAGATCAAGGCTGTTCTACAGGTAAAATTGGTGTAAATTAATCCCCCTTCCCACCCCACTTCTAAGTGCTGCTTTTCCAGATGATTTTCCAAACCATCCAACTGTAGTGTCACAATTTAAATTCTCATGTAATTGATGTTGTTTCCACTGGCTTTAAAGAGCTTTGGATCCGGCCCTAAGTAAATAATGAGAATTTATTCCAGCTTATCTTTAATTTCCAAATCAAGCAGTTATGTCTTTAATCTTTACTTTGTTTTGTTTTTTTTTTTTTGTTACTCTTCTTGTTATTTTGAGGAAGCAGTAATATATACAGCATCTATACACACAGAGTGTACTCTCTCTCTCTCTCTCTCTCTCTATATATATATATATATACATATAATATCTATATATATACACACACACATATATACATACTTGCTGAAGCCCAGTCAGTTGTCTTGGTGAAGTATCTATGACTGTAGGAAACTTTTCAGAGTTCATCTAGAATACATAGATGCTCATTACTTTGTATCCTGGATTCAGACAAAGGTGTGTTTAATAGTAATTTAAGATTTTCCTCTTTTTTTTTCACCAGTACAAAACATGATAAATGGCTCAGAAAAACTGCACATTCAGGGAGCCCTGTTAATATCCAGCTTGCTGCTTAAGTGTACAAAACCCAGGAAAAGGGAATGCGTGTTCAATAGCATGCTAAAGAATAAAGCAAATTATCTCAATTACTGACCAATGCAAAGTTATTCCCAACTGTACATTTTCTAGTGTTCAGTCCCAAAATTAAATGCTTTTAATTCCGTTCCCGTGCATGTGTGCATTTCTATAAGGGCCTTTCAGTATGAAATCACCTAACACCAGAGATATTGGCTTCTCCCTTCCAGTTTCCAAATTAACTGTTGTCTATGAATGATATCATCACTGACATGCTGTCAGTAAGCTGTTTTTGCTATGACATGAAGTGCTTTGCATCATACTGTACATTCTGTCACACACTAGCTTGCATTTTCATTTCTCAGAGCAGGCTAAATATTGCCTTTGGAATGAGTGGCAGCACAGGATTGCTGTGGCTGTCATGTCCTAATGAAGCATCCTGTGAGATGTTGGACTTGATCTCAAAGGACTCTTCCAAACTCAACAGTTCTGTGATTCCACGTTGGCCTGGACACACCTCACCACCCTGTAAGAATGGAAAATGAGGTAACATTAAGACAATGTTACCTTAACTAAACTTTGGTTTAGTTTGGTATTTTAACTGTGAGCCTCACAACCAATAGAAAGGCATCTGCAGAAGGCAATTCAGGTTCCACATGCCTCTCCCCACTGCTGGTAGAGAGGGTATCAGATACCTCAGTGCTTGTGATTAGGTGGTGTATTGGCAATGTGGGGTTTATTGGGATTTTATGATACTGAAAGAAGAACAGTAATGATTTTAGGAAAAGTATCTAGCCATCATGTACATAAATGATTGCAGCCGAGGCATATATTGAGAACAAATACAAGAATTAGAAGAGGGACTGCTAAGGTTGTTCATAGGATCTTAAATACATAGATCCATTGGCTGTAAATTAATGCTTGCTTTCATTTCTGTACTAAACTTACTTTTGGAACATATTAGGACAACCTGTTAACTTTTCTCATTCTTTAATGATATACCAAAATGGTAGATGATGCACTTTTCCACAGTTTTTTTTTTCCCAATTCATATTTATTTATTAAAAAAAAAACAAACAACATTTTATTGAGCACTACCATGTATGTGTTTTCCTAGTGCTAGCAAAGCAAAGAAGAATAAGGCTTGGAAATGCTATGGGTAGAGGACACATGGAGAAATAATTGTGAGAATGTGCTCTTTGGATTTGAAATATGAGTGTCAGAGAGCAGGGGAAGCAATGTATTGGCAAGTGTATTGGCTCTCTAAAAGGTAGGAAGGGCCAGAACATAAGAACATGTAATGCTGCAGCTCTTGCAAATTTAAGAAGCAGAAGGAAGGGGAGTGAGAGATCTTTGGCATTATATTAGTTTTTAACATGATATTTGTAGTGTCTATTCATATGGATCCTAAGAATTCAAATTGGGTCACTTGGGATTTAGTTAAGAAAGGAACGAAACAAAACAAAACCAGATTGTAAGGAAAGTGTTTAACTTTCAACAGAGTCTGATACAAAATTCAAAAGAAGGAACAGAAAAATCCACCAGAACAAAAAAACCCCACATCTAGCTATTTCTAACCAAGTGTGCACAACATCCTCTCCCCAGATGTGCCTCTGTGCAGAGCCAGCCTGGGATCAAACTTCATTGTAGTCCTCTTTGGTCAGTGCCAGGCTGCAATTTTATTTCAAAATTAAACCAAATTAAATGACAGCTCAGTTCAGTCGCCCAATGTTTTAATATTTCTCTTCAGCTGTGGTCTTTCTGTAGATAGATTTCACAGCTTTTATGCCTGCTTTAAAATGGTAACAAGTTGATAGTTTCATTTTACGTATGAATTGCCTGGGACACGCTGTTGTTGCCTGTACAGCAGCTATGATCCTGTCCAAATACAGCCTTGTTTATATGCTGCAGGCCAAAAGTGTGCTTTTGAAATACCTCTTGATCTGGGGATTAAATGAGTTAATTTGGTTTTCTACTAAGAGCATTCCACTTAGATATCTGGTATAACCATCCAGTGAACATATTGTCCACGTTGTGCTAATGAAGGTCCGGCTCTTTGTAAGTATCCAAACAATTACTTATGCAAAATAGCTGAAAAATAACTTGGACATCCACTCATCAGGTTTGAACAGTGAAAGATGATCTGGATCAATGTAGAACATTCATTATCCTACATTTGTTGTTTTTGTTACAAACCCAGAAGGAGATGTAGCCTTCAGATTCAATGTATGCGTGTTAGCTGATGAAAGTAATTGCAGACACTGTGGAGCAATTATTTATTTAAGATCCTTCTCTTTGCACAAATAACCTGTAACTTGCAGATGACAGGGAGACAGGTGCTTGAAATCATGCCTTAGGCTGTCCAGTTCTTTCATTAAGTGTAAAAATAAACCAGAAAACATTTTTTTTGCTGTGAATGTAACTGAACACATACCAAATATTGAAGTCTGATCAGATGATTCCCATCCTTATAAGTAAAATTATTAAAATACAAGATGTAAATAATATTTGCTGTAGGATAGAAAATTAACAAAGTCTAATTTGTCCTGTCACAAGAAAAGGCATCTCTGGGTTCCTGGAACATGCACCAGTAGTTGCACAAAATTCATTTGGCTGAGGGATAGGGCCACTACTGAAATATTTCCCTTACTTTCATTTGAACTGTCTTTCTGTTTTGTTTTGTTTTGTTCTGTTTTGTTTTGTTGCTGATGATGTTTTGTTGGGGTTTGGGGTATTTTTGTGCATGTTTTTTGTGCATTTGGGGTTTCTTTGGTTGTTTTTTTGTTTTGGGGGTGTTTGTGGTTTGGTTGGTTGTTTTTTGGGTTGGGGGGGTTTTTTGGCTTGGTTAGTTGGTTGGTTTGGTTGGTTTGGTTTGTTTTTTATTTTAAAGGAGAGGGGATAAGGAGGATATTCATCTTCCCTTTTCTTTTGATGCACTAAAAAAAGAAACTGGGAGAGGGGAAGCTGATGAGAACTGAAGCCAGAGAGCTGGTTCTGTGCTGCAAAGCAGTGCTATGCTGTGGCCCTGCTCCAAGGCTGGATGAGTCTGTTGTAGCAAAGGTGACTATTTAAAGGAATTGTTCCTTATCACAGATACTGCAAAGAGATGAAACAGTACAGAGATAAGATAAAACAGGCTCATAGTAAATGCTGTCTTATGATCATCCTTCTTGGGTGTTTTCACTGCTGTAGATGAGCAAACAGAAAAGTATGCAAATGTGAACACTGTCATTCAAATATTTGCTGCTGATCCTCATGATTTCTTACGTTAACTACTTTGAAACACCTCTGGCCAGTTTTACAGGGGTACTGAGCCCTCCTAACTACTACAGAAAGTGTTCAGCACTGATTTTCAGAATCTATGTATTTAAAGTCCAACTTTTCACAGTACTATGTATGTTAAGATGGTCTTGCAAATTTATGAGTGCTTCTGATCTGAATATTTAGGTTCTTTGTGAAGATAAAAGTACCAGTAATCTCATGGGTCTTAGCAGTGAGGCGGTGTGAAAATAAACTGGGTGTAAGGGAGTAAGTGGAAGGGTATAAAAACCTGAATTCCATACTATTATATTCAAAGTAGTGATTGTACAACATGCCTCTGTGTGATACTTAAACATGCAATGAATGCAGAAGACATGAAAAATGCAGCATTATGATTTCATCAAATAAGACAGGACTCCTTTATAAATCTAAGGCAGAATGGTAATACTACATCTGGATAGAAGTTAATTTGCACAAAGGCAACTGATGTGAGCAGGTTGCATGAATTCAGGCAATATTATTCTTGCATTTCAACTCCTAATCCTTAATATTTGTTAAGTACTCTCTGGGGGACACAAGTTACACAATGTTTTCCTGTTTTACTCACAGTATTGTGAAGAGTTAGCTTTTCTTTGAAGTGTAGTAGTTTGAATATTTAGATTCAGGAGAGTAAGGGTGCTTTCAAGATGAAGCTGGATAAGAACTCCATCATTCCTTGACATCCTTTCTGGTGATAATGAACCTTTTTGCAGTTCTGTCACAGATTCTCTAACACTTAAATGCACAAAATCTTTGTCCATGTTAAAATGTATGATACTTTTATCAGCACTTGTAAAACAAATCTATAAATCTGTGAAATATTTAAGTATCTCTGTATTGCAGTAGGCCAAAAATTCAAAATATGCTGTCCAGATTCCATAGATTCCAATTTTGCAGAGAGTAGATGCTGAATCTGAGAGATTTGCTACTAATATTAAGGAATAAACAGCAAAGTTTAAATCAAGAAAATTTCTGATTTTCTCTGAAAGTAGAACCCAAACACATCCTAGCTCCATTTGACAGACAGATCCTCCCAGTCCCTCCTCCTTCCATGTCCTTTTTTCTATGGAGAGAAAACATACACACGGAATCCAGATGAGAGCTGCATCCTCTTCCTTTTAGGATGAATACGGGATGAATACTGCCCTCATTCATGCACTAGTCTAGACATAGCACAAGTCTAGTCTAGCTAATATGGATATATCTGGTGTGGGTTGTGTGAAGGAAATTAGTGAAATTGATTGTTTGGAGTTTTTTTCCTCATTCCCCCAAATGAATGAATTATTCAGTGTGGAGAGGGGAGATGCACTGTTCTTTATTATATTCCTGTAGTGCCTTTAAAGTCTAAATGTCAGACAGGAGCTAAAGGTGTTGGGCTAGAGATACCACAAAAAAAGATACTGCGCAGTGCTAGAGCACTTAAGCAATATGTATATTATAACTTGGAAATTATGTGGGTTCTTTGAGGTTTGCCATTTGAGGGTGTCACATAAGTTCTTCACTATAGAAACTGTGGCTTTTTTGTTGTTGTTTTAGAAATACTGTATCTCTATAGAGAAAAGACTGAAATGTGCATGGCATGCTTTCCTGGCTGTGGTTTTGGCACATGATATGGGAAGTAAGTAAAATGCTACAGTTCTCTTGATCCTGTGTCCTAGTGAAGTCAATATAAAGCTTTTATTGATTCCAGTGCCTCAGGATCTAGATCAGTGCTTTTAAGACTTGGCTTCAAAAAATTAAAAACATACTCTTACAAATAAAGCTTAGAAGACTATGGATATCTGTGTAAAGCTTAGAAGACTATGGATATCTGTGTAAATCCAGATCATGTTTAGCCTCTTTCAGTTTCATTTCCATGCATAATATATGCAACATATCATAGCTAAACACAAAATGCATTTTAAGTTTTCTGATATCATTTCAAGTTCTCATAAACATGCTTCCTTGTGAAAGCAATTAACAAAAGTGAGATTACATTGCAGAATCTTAGCTGGTGAAGAGGTAAGGAGAAATCTGCAAAACAGATATGTTACAGTTATTCCCAAAGCAGAATGAAAATCTCAACTTCAACAATGTCAACAAAAACATGTTTCTTTTCAGGTTTAATTTCCATGAGAAACTATGTTAAATTAAAACCTTTCAGTGCAATGTCCTTCCATTTTTTGCATTTTTACTACCTAGAGATCAAACAGTTTGACACAGCAAAAATTCTAGTGAGTTAGGAAGAAATGCTGATTGGTGTGTTGGCTGGTGGCCGGGGGAATGTTATGACCGAGTAATTATGTGTTCTGGACAGATGTATTAACCAGGCTTCGAGCTGGAGCCACTGGATATTATTTTAGTCATAAGACTAGAGGAACTGAATAATTTTCAAAGAGCTGGCTGGCTGACACTGCTTTAGTGATGCCTGTTCCAATGATTCTTTGGCAACAACTTCCAACACTGCACTTATGACACAGTAAACAAAAACTACATTAAAGGTTTGGGTTTTAATCATAAAGAAGTTGAACATTTCCACTGAGCTTTTTTGCTATTTATCAAGAAGCACTGAAGGGTATTGTAAAGCTTCCATCCTTGCTCCTCTTACCAAAGAATGGGAACTGTTTAACAAATCCATTTTGGATACTTCAGAATTCAAGGTTTTTATTAATTCATTGGCTTCTTATCGCTAAATCTGCTATGTCGTATTTGTTTATTCACTCACATGAGTGAGCATGGGGTTTTTTTCTTGGGTTCTTTTGTTTTGTTTTTGGTTTTGACTGACAAGTGAAATGAGGGAGGTTTTCACTCTCACCTTCATGTTAAGAAAGGGTAAGTTTTCTCCTGTTCTGGTAAGTAATAACATTATTTTGCAAGATCCTGGAATGTTATATTGATAGATGCAGAAAGAATTTGGAAGGCAATAGTAATCCCTACTAAATTCAGTCTTCACTGAAAAAGAATTTAACTTTTACATGTGAAAGAGCATAATACGTGCCTTACATCGATATGCAATTGGTTCTAAATGTCATGCTTGAGATAGTTCACCAGGCTTCTGACAACCAGACATTAAAAAGGTCTGATATTTGAAGAAAATTGTGGCCTTTTTAAGCCACTTGATTCTTGCAACTAATTTGCAAATGCACATTGCCAAGGTTGGGTTTTTTTGAGGAGGTGTTTTGTTTTTTTTGTAGTTCTAATCTGACTTGATCACTGGTTCTTTCCAGAGGACAGAACATTACAACAAGAGCAGCCCTTCAGAATGAAGTAGGAAAAAGTTTGTTGTTTTGATTTCCCCCTGCAGTGATGGATTATGAATGTAAACTGTTATGTAAGGTCATTTTGAACATTGTCCTGAAGGCATTATGTTAAGTGAAGCATAGCAAACAAGTCAAAGTTTCTCTTTCTTGGAATCAAAATGGATTAAATGAAGAAGGCTCTTTTCTGCCCTCAGATTCTTAGGACACAATATGTGACTGGAAATATACAGCCACGTACCTAGAGCCCCATTGGAAAAGTGTTATTTTTAGGCCTCCTGCTTGTTCATTTGACTGTGGTAAATGACAGGCTCTCTGTGCTCCAGGTTCACTTTTTGTTAAACACAGATAATAAAGTGCTGGGGCTGACAACAGCTACTATAGTGCTAAATGTCTGAGGCTTGTGCTTTGGTTTGGGGGATGGTATGAATAAATGAATAGTAAAAAACAGTGAAAGAGCACGCTATGGCAAAATGAAAAAGGAGATCAAACCTTTGCTTTCAGGATGGTGCAGGGATAAATTATCCAGTCCCCTGGAGATCCATGGTGTCTTTTGATAGTTCCATGAATATTGGAGCGCATTATAATTTTGTAGACCCCAAACAATTACAAAGGAGCAGTTTGACTTGCATGCTTATCCTCTCCCCAGCTCCTGTAGCCAAAAGAGGGGTTTGTCTGCAAAATTCCTCCACACATACCTCAGCTGCCAAAACTCCAGTCAGCTTGCTAAAACAGTGAACAAAGGAAAAGCAAGGCCCTGATTATGCATTGTTTCTCTTTCTTTATCAGGTAGTCCAATGTTTCAGGAAAGTATAATGTTTCTCTCCAAATGAGGAAAAGAGAGAGAAAAATATAATAATTTGGCTTCTGTACACAAAAAGCATAGACCTTGTTTCCTGACTCAGACTTCATGTCCTGCATCTTTGAGTTCATTCATGTATGTACATCTGGGTGCATAAATGATTCAGATTATAATCTGAGTGTCATTCAGTGGAAGACTAATAGACAAAAGTTAAAACTCTAAGTGGCACTTTAAAATTTGTTCAGTATTCTTGATGTTCTGAATTCTGATTGCTCTGATTGCTCTGACTGTTCTGATTGTTCTGGATTCAGACCTAGCCAAGTCAAGGTCTGAACACATCTTCAAGAACTGCTCTCCCCAGTGGGCCAAATCCAAAGAACTCCAAGTCAATAGGAACCTCTCCTTTTGCATTTGTTTGATTTGGAAGAACACCAATGAATCCAACAGGATGATGTGATGAGAAGCTAAGTAACTGCATATACATAAATTAAATCCTGCTGTTGTACATGTCTGAATTATGCTCATTTAAATTCCCAGAACACAAATGAGTGCTCAACAGCCATTAATTTCTTATCCACTATAATGAGCTTAAATTGTGAGCTGGGGTCCCTGGAAGATTTATGTAAGTTTCTTCTTTTCCTTAGTTGGAAAAACGTTTTTGCTGTTGGTTGTTTGGTTGTTCTTTTTTTTTTTTTTTCTGTTTTTGTTGCCTTTTGGGGAGGGGGAGTTGGTTCGTTGGTTGGATTTTTTGAGTGAGTTTTTTGGTTCGTTGGTTTGGTTTTGTGTTGTTTTGTTTGCTTGGTTGGTGCAGGGGGTTTTGGTTGGTTTGTTCTTTTTTTCTTTTTAAAGAGTGATAATGAAAATTAGTCCTTCTTGTTTAGTCATGATTTCTTTTCTTGTACTTAGATCTGAGATGGTAATGCTAAAATACGCAACCTACACACTGAAGTCTCATGAGGCAGATATATTAATGGTTTGTAGATTACAATACCTATTATCCCATTTACTCTGTGAATAAGCTACGAGATATAAAAAAATGAATGGTATAAAGCATAAATTCACTGCAACCTAGACCTAAAGTTGTTTTCTAAGGATGAAAAGTGGAAGGTCATGGGACTACAGGCTGACATTCTTTTAATAAAGTGTGCTGACAGTTGTGTCAGGCAACAATAATCATTCTACTACAATTATACATTGTCCTACAAATTGCTGTAAATGGAAATAAGCAACAGTGCTCAGGGGGGACTGACTAATGCAGAGCAAAATAACCCACTGAGAGTACAAATGAAGACCATAACTTTTCTCCTTCAGCTAATTTCTTAGAAGTGTCTATACACTTCTAAATCTATGAAATCAAAATTAAAAATATATTTTCTTGGATATAAGTGTACAAAAATGGGATAGATAAATGCCCTCAAGCACTGGAACAACAATTCATAATTCTGAATAGTAAATGATTCACTTGTATAATCCTAGATGCTGGCAACCAACAGCATGTTTAGAGAGCAATCACTGAGAAGTGACATTTTGAGGCTCCTTTGGTATTTGAAAATT
Source organism: Indicator indicator (assembly GCF_027791375.1). NCBI lineage: Eukaryota > Metazoa > Chordata > Aves > Piciformes > Indicatoridae > Indicator > Indicator indicator. The sequence goes on along the minus strand of NC_072017.1, from coordinate 17,249,479 downwards.
AACAGGACGCAAAAACTGCTACCTTGAAAAGAATTAAATCCTGCCTATTTGTAGATTGATGCCATCTTTCTTCCTTCAGTCACAGAAGCTCTTGGATCCTGACTGTCTTACAATTTCAGTTTGAAAAACCTAAATAAATACAACACTCAATTCCATCCTTAAAAGCCAGAGCATTTTCATTTTGCACACAGTATGTGGCTGAAACAAAGTGCCACCTCTGCCTGCCATGCTGCGTGTGCTAGCTGTAGCACACAGGTTAGTCTGGCCCTGGGTTAGTACGTTGCTTTTGAGTGATTAGATTAGACGTGTGACTGAGGGACTGATTTGCTTTGCCCTGTTTGTTGTTCTGATATTTGGGGCTTTTTATTTATGTTATACATATCTATTTTTTTTTATTACTTTTTTTTTTTTTTTTTTTTTTTTTTAGCACAAGACCAGCTAGGAGGATGATGCCACTTTTAAACATGTACACAACAGAGGCAAAGTCTGATTTACAATTTTAGGAAGTATATAGTAATAATAAATCCATTATCAATATGTGTTCCATGGAGACTATATTTATATTTTGAAGGCAACCATGCATTCATTTCTGTTTTCTTACAAACTAGATCACTTTTATACTGGCAAGACTTCTGACACAAATACATTATGGATACAAAGGAAAACAGACTATGAGTTTTGGTCTGTTTTCAAAATGAAGGGAAAAATACAAATCCTGATGCTATTGGGTTAGGGATGAGGATGTTAAAGGATATTTTGAGTAGGGACTAAAACAAAAGGAACATTTTTGTCCATCCTGATTAATAGATGTTTGTAAAGCACCATGAGGATAAGAGGCGTCTTAAGTGTCATTAATTAATCTTCTTTCAAGATATGTATAATATTTATGTATTTATGACAACAAAAATGTTTCGATATAAAAGCAAATTATCCCAGAAAAAATGCCACGCTTTTGATCTTCTTATACATCACATGATTGCAAACTTTTTCCTTTCAACCTAGAGTAACATTCAAAAGCAGAAAGATATACAGCTGACGTTTCAAACTGAACGACACTACGATAAACTAGGGTTTCTCTAGAAGATAAAATACATCATAAATCGGTGTAACACTTACCTCATTTTAAATATTACTGTCTCCTTTTATCAGGTAACACTATATAACCTCCCCTTACCTCCTTTCTTCCCATATTTTATTTGGTATATTAATTCTGAACAATGATCACAACCAGAATTTTTTTTTTTAATTAAAATCAAATATATGGATTTAGAGGCTTAGGTTATCTGATAAAAATATTTTAATTAAAAAGATACCAAGTCTTTTGATTCCCTGATGAACTGATAATAATTGAAATGTACAGTGGTAATTTTAATCTGCAGACAGTTGTTTAAAGAAATTATTCTTACCCTTCTTCAAAGTCACAAATAAGGAAAAAGAAATCCCTTAAGGAGAAGAGGAATCTCTGCTCCAATGGGCTTTTTTCTTACAAATTGTCAAAAACCAAAACAACACAACACAAAACAAAACCAAACAAAAAAACCTAGCTACATTTACTTATAAAACAGTTTTATTTTATTATTTTTATTTTTCCAAGGATAAGGAAATACTTCTCTGACTAGAGCAGCTGAGTTGCTTCTACTTCCATAGCACTCCACCTCTACAGAACATTGCGTCTCTTACAAAAGTACTTGCTTTACAAAATACTGTCTGGGAAATGATCAAGTGGGAAACACATTTCACTGAAGTAAGAATTCCCTCTGGGCCTCGCCCTGAGGAACATGTATATAACAAGGACAAATTTCAAGCTGAGGCAACTTTATATTGGGAACAATGTTGCTGTGTAGCAGCTCTGCAATGGAGAGGATAGGAAATAACAGACTAAGGCTTCAAGAACAGATCAAACAAAGGAAAGTAAATGTGGGATTTTAAAATTTTTTTTTTAATTCATTAATACTGTAAAAAGCACTGTCAGGACAACTTCTTAAGGTATTTTGAAGAAATTCTGAGTCAAACCTCTATTTGAAAATTGGGTTTAGTACAAACCAGTAAGGTGGATCAGAAGTTTAGCTGTGTTTAATTATTATTTTAAATGGATATCCAGTGCAACATGAATTTTTAAACTGGGGCTGAAATGGAAGTATGGATCTTGGGAGGCAGCTATTTTACCACACATTTCTTATTTAGAAATGTATAACTTTTTAATATAAAAGTTTCTACAGAAATATTTCTATAATTTCTGTATTAAAAAAAAAAAAGTTGGAAATGCAAGATATATGTGCCTAAGTTACTGAAGAAGCTATTTTTTTCCTTTTGAGATCGCTGTACTTAATTAGATATTAATTCCAGGTGGGACGTCACCTGGAATTCTTTCATTTAGAATGATTGATTTTTAAGATCTAATCCGTTCTTATAAATCTCTGTATGAGTTATGACTCTGTTCAGAACAGTGATTTAATTCTATTGTGACTATTCTGACCTTAAATATTAAGCAAGCATGGGATACTCAGCAAAAATTACTACGGAATACTCTTCTGATTAATAAATAAATAAATATATTTTTAACAGAAACTTGAGATATCTTTATTTTCTAAACCTGATGATTAATCAAAATCAACTAAATACAAATAAACTATAATGCTTTGTTTTAGTCTTTTTATATAACAATTTAGGTTAATCTATACATGCACTGTCTTTAAGACACTGAGAAAATAAAAAGCTTTGAAATGGTGAGTATCTGTGTGTGCCATTAAATACTGTACCAAAAAAAGAGTTTTAAGAGAGTAAAAACAGTTAGTGTGCTACATAGCACTAATTATGCATGGTAGCAGACTGGGTGCACTGTGTGTGCTCATCAGAATAGGGAAGATTATTCTCTGACTTTAATATACCCTCTGCTTAACCATGCATCTTATTTAGGCAGTTTAATAAGTTCTGCACTTTTGGGAAATGCGGGACATTTTCCACTAGCATTAGTGGGACTTGTTGGCCAGCCCTCATTAGGCAATTAGGTAAGGCCCTGAGAGTAGAGCTGTAGGCATATACCTTGAATGCTTTTGTTCAGCATCCTTAACTTGTAAAATTCCTTAACCTGCAAAATTCCTTAACCTGCACATAGTTGATTACTGTCACTCTTTCAGACCTTGCAAAAATTCCCTGAGCTAAGCTTATTCTTGAGAGTTCTGTAGATTTGGCCTAAATATTTTCTTGTGTATTAGTTTTCAATTTGCACACATTGTTTTACCTTGATCCTGTAATAGGGAAAGGGGTAAGATTTATTTATGCATACTATTTATTACTTTATATGATATTTCTGCAAAAGTTTCATAAATTCCGATGAGATTTGCCATTGGGAATATTTTCCGAATATGTAAGTGTGTTTAGGGTAGGAGACAGGATGAAACTTGAGTTGGTAAGTCAATGAAAGTGAGGCCTGGAATTTTAGAAATGGGTAGGCAATTGATTGTAATTATTTGATATTACATTTATAAATGCTGATGTCTGACGTGGTGTCACTATTTTCTCATCATTTAATGTTATAACTTAACACTTTTGCCTTCCTTACATCTGTCTAATTACTGTCAGGTAATGTTAAGAACAGAATTAAGGATGCATTCTGGATAGATGTTTTAATTCAACACTAATCTTTGCTAAGTAGTATTCTGTCTTTATAGTAACATAGGTTTGTTTCCACCTCTCCCAAAACATATTCAGTAGGTGCTTTTTATTCAACTGGAAAAAAAAGTAGGAAAAAAAAAAAGATCAGCACACAAAATGTGACTCCACAGGTTTGTGACAACCAGACATCCAACAGCTTTTATTTGTCATTCATCTCATTTCTGTAATATTTGTTCCATAAGTCAACAGGAAAATGAAGAAATCTGGGCAACTTAAAACTTATGTCAGCCTGTGCTTTGCTTGAGTATAGCTTAAATCAACTCATCTCTGCTCTTCTTTTTCCCTTTTTAATTAACCAGTCTTTTCTTATCTCCCTTCACAGAAGGGCATCATTTGTTTATTTGTTTTGTATATGATGTTATTACAACAGGTAACAGGATATTGCAGTCTACATGATGATTTAGAATCAAGGGGAGTTTTTTTTTTCCTTTTGTTTTTGTTTGTTTGTTTTGTGTGTTTGTTTGAGGGATTTTTGTTTGTTGGTTTGGGGTTTTTTTGTTTTGTTTTGTTTTACATGCTATGTCTTTACCTCTTTTGTTTTTGGTTTTGCTCATGTTGGATTGACCTGCACATATGCTGTAGACAGTCTTCTGGCTTGCATACATACAGGCACATGTGGTGCATATACCAACAGAATTCACCATGAGAGTCTGCACGCATTCCTGCAAATAAAACTGCTCTGCCTTTTGAAAATGTGGCTTATTGACATTTATCCCTAAAACCAAAACAAAACAAAACAACCCAGTGAACCTCAAATTTAGCATATCCTAAGAGGAATGCTCAAAAGCAATGCTAATATCTGGGTCTGTGTTCGTGACTGCTTTCAGCTTCCTGTTTCCCTACAGGAGAAATTCTAGTACCGTGTGGGGTAGCCTTTCAGCTTTGAAAAAACACACACACTCATTGCAGTGACAGCACCCTGAATACGTGCTTAGTGCATATTTTTATGATGAACCAATACATGTTAAGAGCATTTTTAATCTTCTGATGATATAGAAGCAGAAATAATCATATAGATCAAAGAAAGTATTTCTAAAAGCTGACATTCATCAGTTGAATCATCAACTAGTCTGCTAAATGAGTACATTAAAATGTTTACTTTTCATTTTTGAAAAAAAAAACTTCACAAAATTTCATAGGAAAGCCACACAAATTCCTTTGAGATAATATTTATTATTCTGATTATGTACAGAGCAAAACTATAAACTCATGAAGATATGTGTGTTTATGTATTTTCTTCAGAAATTAATTGTGAAATTAAGGAAGTAGTCTTCTTATAAGCAGAAATAAAGCAAATTATTTTTAAATATCACAAACATTTCCTCCAAGTTTTGCATTTTATAAATCTCTTTATCATTCTTTAAATAACTTTATTCCCTCATCAGAGAAAAAAAGATCCAACTTTTAACTGTGCTTTACTGCTAAAGGTATGAAAATTTGTTAAAAAGGAAGTATAGGATCGATTTACTGTTAAATGTATTGCAGAAGTGAAATGTTAAAACACTGCTATGGTATGTTGGAAGCATTTAATTTTGATAGGCATGATGTATAGCTGGGGAAGTAAGTGTACTCAAATAATTATGCTGTCTTTGAAAGACTAGGCAATTTAAAAGTAGATTATCCAATGAGACCGAAGTAGTAGTTGTCAAATATTCAGGAAGTAATTAAACAAGCAGAAGGTCTCTCTTTTTTACTGGCTGTTTCTGGGTTACATAGGGATTATGAAGAGAGACAAGAAAAATGACAGAGCAGGCTAAACAGCATATCAAACTCCCCTTGAAGAAAGCTTTTTTTCATCTTTCTTCTTCTTCTTCGAGGCTTCCTGACATATGAATAAACTAGGTAACTTTTTGCAGTACTTTTGGTGCAGACATCTGAGAAAATGTGCCCTTTGGAAAAGCAATAGACAGCACAGCATTTATTTTTGTTTTTTAAATACCTCTTAATGCAATTTGTGTTGCTCCAAAAGACAGTTCCCTGTTTAGGGTTTGGGCTTTCTTTTTCACTACCTTTTTTTTTTTTTTTTTTTTTCCCCTACAGCTTTTGTTTAGACCTTGACTCTTCTGGTCAGCTGCCATCTGGCACTCTGCCTTTTCTTTCCAAAAGTAGGGCTGTGATTGTTTCTCCAGCTGCCATTGGTGCTGCCTGAGCCTTCATATAGCTCCGGGCTGCTCACACAGTGCCTCCATCCTCCTTTGGTGCATGCAGCCCAGCTTCGTATTGTTCTGTTTTTTTCAGTTCTCATGCTGCAACACATAATCTCTGCCTCAGCAAGATTATGTCAGGTAATGAGCAGGTATTGGCTCAAGTCTTGGCTGAGCTAAGAAATTTCAGTGCCTGTAGCATTGAAACGTAGCAGAGAGCAAGGATCCAGTAAGGGGATGCAGTTAGGTGATCAAAAATTACCTGCTGGCCAGCAGAAACACGAAGAGTTGGACTGTGTCTTTAAGCCCATTTATTTCCACTTGCCTCACTTAGGAATAGGCAAAATTGCTCCATTTTCAATGATTTGTAAGCCAAAATACTCCATGGAGAGGCAAAGTAGCTCCACACATCCTTTCACTTCTCCTTTTCTAAATTTCCTTTAAATACAGAAAACTGGGTTTTCCTTAAAAAAAATACATATATAATTTTAGTTCTTTCAGGTTTTAAAAGGCACAGAGTCTCTATCACCCATTTCCCACATCTGACTAAGCTGAGCAAAAATAACACAACTGTGTGCAGTTCTTTCTTATTTAAATATAATTTTAGTTGATGAGGAACATGGTCTAGCAATTACCAGAAGGTATCAGAAGACGTCTTTTGGGTGAGACACCTCAGGGAATTTCTGTATAGAAATGTATACTTTCTGTGTCCTAGCTAGTCTCAGTTTAGTTGTGATAATTCAGGGTTAAATTCGAAACACACAAGAAACTTTAGAATTATAAAATACACATCTATGGAATTTTAAGTAATATGGACACAAATTGAAAGCAGAATTAAATATCTGAGTCCAAAACTGTGATTCATGAATCTTAAACCTTTGATTGTACTTAAACCATAGCTGTGGCTTTTAAATTTTGCCCCTATAGGCATATTTCAGAGTCATAAAAGAATCACGCAGAATTTAGAGATCTTGTAAATTCTTATGTAATCATCCTAGGAATCAGCCCTTGGGTATTTACATAGTAAAAGCTGTGTCAAATCAAGAGGTTTTCTGACTTCAGAAAGATAAGAAAAGGTAATTTATCTGCAGTATGTGTTCTGCAGCAACTCTAATAATACAATGTATTCTGACGCTTCATTGCAGGAAAGGAAAAGTTCTGTAGTTCACTCTGTCCTCACCTTCCATCCTAGCTAGCATCCTCTGGTAGTTAGGGTAAAATGGCAAGGTCAAGCTATCCTCAAAAAAAAACAAAAAACAAACAACAAAAAAAAAAAAACCCACACCAAAAATAGCCAGCTTCAGAGCAGCTGAAATATTTGAATACTTTGAACTATGCTTGCGTTTTGAATTCTCTACCAGGATAGAGAGCCCTGAACAGTAGGTCTGGTTTAAGGCAGGGCTTTGATACATAGTCACTTCTTTAAGCAAAACAGAACTGAAACCTGAGACTCTTTAGAAGATAAATTAAATTGAATGGTGTTTATGAATTTGTAACAATGAAATATCTAGGTTTTGGCAGTAAGGCAGTACTGATTCTGTTGTCTTTAAAAACCCAACAGTATATACACAGCTATCCAAATGTCATCTCATCATTACATTCCTGAATTTGTATATGCTGAGCTGATCTTCCAAAAGGGGAAAAAATATAGCTCAGCATACAACTGTACAATTTTGTTTGTGTGTTACTCCTTTACTTTCTGTTCTTGTCTGGCACGTATTGACTCTCTCAAAGCAGCTTAGCCACAATTTGCATGATAGCAACACTAATAAACGATTCCTGAATAATAAGAGGTACTGCTTCTACCATGGGGCTCAAAAGCTGTTTGGCAGGATTGGTGGCTCAGGCAAATGGACACACTGCTTCTGGATGCTGACTGCATGAAGAAGCTCACATGCTCTGCACCATCCTCCCAGCTCAGTTCTTCTGGAGCCCTGGCTACTTATACACTCCTTTAAACACCAGTTCACTATCCACCTCATGCTATCACCCACAGAACATATTTCCAAAGTCTGTAAAAGTAGATATTTAAGAATCTGACAAGAGTGTCCAGCCATGAAAATAGATTTCATGCTTATTCTAAAATTTCCACCCCTCCTTCTCTGTATATTGCAGATGCAAGAAGAGAAATCACAATGGTCCCATCCTAGAAAGTGAAGAACCAGATCAGATCACTGCAACAGGTTTCTCTGAGAAATTCCTTAGTAAAGGGTCATAGGCAGTAAAAACATTTCTGTCCTTGCACAAGCCTTTAGCAAACATATCACAGTGTCCTGTTCCCAGAATTGCCGTTTGTAACGGTTTAGTGCAAGGGCTAAAAAGCCTGCTCCCCCAACACAAAACCCAGGGCTGAGATAAACAGTTGAGAGTTTAATGTAACATAAGCTACCATAGGCCCAATGTGTAATGACCTTGGCTAATAATCTAATTAATCTATAATAGAATACATGGTTAGCTTAGCTTAGCCTATTTGCAGAAGCAGCACAGCAAAATGCACAGGGAAATAAAAGCAGCAGGAGACAGAAAACCAAAACCAGCAGCTATCCGAGTCCCTCTCTTTCCTCTGCTATGCCTGCAGAAAAGAGACCACACCCAGGAGCCAGAAGCAGCACCTGGACCAGGAAGCCTCCCATGTTGCAATCTGAACTTCAAATCCCATAATACTTCGCTCCAGTTAGCACTCTCAATTTTTGACTGCAGCATGGTATGAGTAACAGCAGCAGGTTCAACTCAATCCATGACACCATTGTACTACACAAAGCAGTAAACAACATATGAGACCACTTGGGGGAACTCAAGGTCTGTCTGACTGGACTCTCAGAAAATTAGGAAAGGAACCTAAGTATTTTGAGTAGCCAGACAGACGTGATAATTGTTTCTCTCTTGACTTGTTCCTGAAGCATGACATCTCTGAAACAACTGCTGACCCTGTCATTTTTAGTTGACTAAAGAACCTAAAAAATGAAATCTCCCCAGCACCTTCAGCCACTCTCTCACCTAGTGCTACGACTAGTGTGGAAACTTTCCATATTGATGGGCAAGCCAGAAATGGCTCTCTTCACCTTCTTCCTTATGCTTTCATGCAATCAGCAAATGCAGGATTTGTCTCTAAACCATAAAGATTTATAGCTGTTTATTTTACCTGTTCACTGCTTTAAACTGTGGGATGTAGTCTCCTGATAAATGCTGCTCACTACTGAACAACAGCCTCTGTGCTCCATTAGGAGGGCTGGAAGTCACCAATGTGATCTCTGGAGCAAAACTTCCTTTTAAAAATCCATAGCTGCCTATGCACCAAATAATCCAATAAGATTTCCAAAACTAAACCTTAGACATGAACTTGAAATGTACACTTTCATTTTAAAAGTGGGAATTTCAGTAAGATGTTTTTTATGTTTTTGAAGAAATCACATGTTTTCACCTTCACATCTCGTGACTGGCTGCATCTTTTTAAAAGTAAATTAGCCTTACTTTTTTTTTTTCCCCCTCCCCTTTCTGTTTGGCTTTGTATTTCTACATGAAAACTGCATTTTCAAAACACTATTTCTGGTACCTGAAAACTGAGCTAGTAGGAAATTATGACAACAGATGAAGGTGAAAGCTCTTTTTCTTAAGACTTTCTGCAGTCACAGTTGCAATGGCCCAGAATGAAGCGAGAAGCCATTGCTCTTCTGCAGTTTTGCCATCTGATTAGTAGTGTATGCATTACACTAGATAGTGTCAATGACACTAAACAGACCCTTTTCAACCTCTCCATTCCTGGTAAATCCAGATATGCACCTGCATATCAAGAATATGATAGACCAGTTGTAAAGACACTTCTGACTACATCCACAATATAAGGGAGAAGCGTCAGAAAAGTACTGATATATGTTAGAAGTATGAATATGTGCACACTAATTCAGTTTTAGGATAGATCTCTTAACACTGTCTGTTTTATTAGCTGAAAGAGTTGAATGGAACTGGTTGTACTGTGCTGGGAGTCACCAGCCTGATGGTTTTAATGTAAATGGTGCTGGAATCAGCGTCCAGGCAGAGACTGACTTGTGAAGAGGTTGAATTGTTGCAAGCTGGTTTGGGGAAAGCCTCCCCTTGATACCTGGAAGAGGGGTACCTGGAAGTTGCATTTGAGAAAAATATTTGAGAGTTTTTCTGCATATGGTAGTAACACTGAAGTCTGCAAACTGCAAATCACTGGTATATTTTCATGTGGAGAACACTATGAGACATTAAATTTAAGCTGTTACTTGCAGTTGTTATTACTATGGGTGTACAAGCAATTACAGAAAGCAGTAAGGTTGATCTGCAGTCCAAAAGCATGTGTCTAGAGTGTCCTTTTGTATTATGTACCCTCTCAAGCTGAAGTGCAAGATACTAGCTCTTCAGACAAGTGTGGTGTGAATAACTTGCCACCTCCAGTGAAAGGGTTTGGTCATATGCATCATCCTTTATGTTTAGGCACAATTATAAATGCAGGGAGCAAAACCTGCTAGACACCAAAAAGCCTTCTCTTGAGATTCATTTTCAATCCTTTAGTATATTAGGTCAGAATTAGAAGGCTTCAGATTCTGGCCCAGATAAGTTATATGAAGATATAACTGATTTGAGAGACCCTTCGGCTTCTATGCACTTGCCAAAATACTTAGCTTCAAAAGAAAACCGAAAGAAAGCCTGTCAAATCTGTTTGGTTTTTAGTTTCTGTGGTTTTGTTTAACCCAGCTAAAAGGCCTTGTTCTTTCGTTATTCCTGCTGCCCTCTTCGAGCAGCACAGGCTATTTGCAGATGGGAGAGGAAAAAAAAAAAAAGGTGGTATTTCCTTTCATCGGCTTTGAGTTGCACCTTTCCAGCCTTACTGCGCGTTTCCCTCCGGTGCTTCAGGCGCGGTGCTGCTCACGTCTGAGCTCCGCTGCCACCTCCCTGCCGCCGCTGCCGCCGCTCGAATAAATAACTCTTCGGCTCCCCGCTCCTGGGAACCCCCGTGGCGCTCGTCCTTTCTCCCTTGTTACTAGACTCCTCCTAATACTCTTTTATTTTCTTTCTCGGGTGGGGGAGGTGGCTCGGCAGGAGCTAAAGGTGAAGGTAAATCTCCTGCCGACGGCACGGGCAAGGGGAGCCTGTGAGCCCCTCGCCGCTCCCCCCGTGTCCCCCGTGCTCTGGCTTTCCTCTCCCTGAAGCGCTGTGTACACAAAGGGCTGGCTTCTGCCTTTCAATTAGGCAAGCGAGATTTATGTACTTTTGCTCTTTCTGCCTTCCCTACACGTATTCAGTGTTTGCAGCTCCTGTCAGTTCTGGGATTGGGTTTGCGAGAATTTCTTTGTGGCTTTTTGGTTGGGTTTTTTTTTTTTTTCCCTTTTTTTTTCCCTCTTCCCTCCTCCTGAAGAGGTTATTTATTTGTATTTCTCTGGAGGCAGTTTTAAATCAAATGTCCCTGTCAGGGAGGACTCCGTCCAGCCTGACTCCTAAAACGAGCAGGCGGCTCTCCAGCACTCCGGCCGCAGCGTGCGGGTGGCGGGCGGGTTTTAATGAGCTCTTGGGGCTGGGAGGGCTCCGGCCGCGCGCGTAGCCCCTACTTCGGCAGAGCTGGGCCTCGCGACGGCTCTGCCCGAGGAGCTCCACTTGGGTGGGCGACTTCTTCCCAGTACGTCGGAGTGGGCACGCTGAGCTTGGATTCAGGGCGTTCCATCAGGAAAATCAGAACTAAACTACGGGGGAGACGTTGAAGGAGGATTTACCCGTGTTTAAAAGGTTGACGCGGGGTGGGGTGACCAAGAATGCAGGGGACAATGCTTGGCACCGGCGGGTCCTCTGGGACTTTCCAGGAGCGCCTTATATGGTGGCGGGTGGGTGGTTGAGGCGGGGGGGTGTTGGCGCGCCTCGTGCACGGCTGAGAGGAGCCGAGCCCCAGGCGTGAGGGAGCGTGTGGGAGCTGCTGCCGTGTTACACGCGAGCGTGTGTCATTCTAGGTGACAGAGTGAGCGGCTACCGGCGGGGACGGGATTTCTGAGGAAAGCCTAACCCTCCAGAAGGCAAAGTAATGGCATCCCTCCCGGCCACAGCAGGTAATTCTGATTTGGCCACTACGGGATTTCTTTTGTGGTGGTAGTTTGGAGGTTTTTTGCTTTGATTTTGGGGGAAGAGGGCTGTTTGGAGGTTTGGGGGTTGTGTTTTTAAATTCTCTTTTCTCTCCTCTGGGCGTTTTTTGAATGGGATGGACCTGCCGGGGCGGCTTTGGTGCCGCTGCCCTATCGCATGCTGAGAAGCGCGCTTCTCCTCCGAAGCTCCTTGCGTTTCTTCCGTGAAGACATGGAGGGGCTGGGGCAGGTAAAGCCGAGGGTTTGTCTATTTTGCGTTAAAACAGGGAAAAGAAAAATTGCGCGGAGCAGCCACCTGCTGCCCCGCGCCATGCCCGGAGGAGAGCCCGGTGCGGAGCCCCGCGGCCGTCCACAGCCCCCAGGCCCGAGCGGGGCTTGCAGGAGCTTTTATTGTCCATAAACAGAAAACCAGGAGTGGCCAGTAATAAGATCAGGAAAGGAGGCATTAAGCAAAACAACGCTCAGGCACCGCACGCGTAAAAGTGTGCTCTCAAAAGACACTTTCTGCCGAGATGCAGTAAAGATTTTATTGGTAACTGAGAAGCGACTCGCACCCGCAGGTTTGGCATTAATGACCGCTTTAGTGGATAGAAATTACACTGCCTGGCTTATGGACGAGACCCACCAGGGAAAGGGCACTGTGCGGTAATAACAAGTATTTACTAAAGGAGTTACTACCAAATGAATGTCTGGATTTACGCTTCAGTTTGCCGGGTAAACTTTTTAGTAACTATGAAAGCAGGCCAATAACTTTCATACAGGAAAGAAAAATATTTAAAGTCGGTAACTTCTCTAGTAGCTGAAAATTAACTTCTGACAACAAATGGGCTTTCTCTCCTCGTTGTATCAAAGCAACTTCTGTACTTAAAATTCACCCTGAAAGATCTACTTTAAAAATAACAGCACCCAGCAGGGCAAGTTTTCAGCTTTAGAAGAACATTTTAAACCAATCCAAACCGAAGTGCTGCCTGCGTGCAGCGGTGAGATCACAGCATTCGCATTGGTTTTGTCAGGATTTTCGCGTGTGCAGGGAGCATAGGAATGTTTTTCCCGTCGGCAGATCCTGAAGTTCTTCCTACGATAATTTCTTTCTGATCTGCCTGTTAAACGAAGTAATTCAGTGAAAGGAAGTGTCTGCTCTGGCTCTGTGCATTCAGGTAGCTCTAAACATTGTGTTTTCCGAATGTGTCCAGCTCATCCTCGTCCTTCAGCACCGGAACTTTCAGAGAGTTTAACGTCTGAATTTAGTTTGGTGTTACTCAGTTGTGTAGGGTTCTTTCCCCGTCTCAGTCCATTTAAAATTAATAGACTGGTTCCACTGACTGCGCTGCTCTGGGCAGAGGAAGAGTGGAGATTTCGCTGAGCGGCAGCTTTGCCCGCAGCCTTCTGCCCTATCTTCCCACCACTTCCCTGCCCGCCCCAGTCGCGGGGCTGGGATTCACTGGGGGTTGCTGCGAGGGAAGTCAGATGGGGCCTCAATAAGTGGTAGCTTCCACCGTCTGTACTAAGCTTTCTTCTTTTGTCATTGAAAATCTATCATGTGAATTTTCCCAGGTGGGCCCCTATATATTAATATCTGTTGAATGTTAGGATTACTTGAAAACAAACAAAAAACAAGTGAAGGCATTGTGACTAACCTTTGGATTTTTACCTTGTCTCAGACATGATTATATGCTCTTAATTTTCTCTGTGCAAAGGAACGTGGTAAAGATTGTGGTACAGGTTATGGATTCATAAAGATACATAAATGGACAAGTAGCTATAGTGTGAGTTTGTACATATATATATAAACTGTTGTGTCATTTGTTCAGAGCACTTTCCTTGAAAAACAAGAGGCTCAGGAAACGATTATCCCTTCATCAGACTAAAACCCCTCTCTTATTTTTGAACATTTAAATATTTTTGTCAGCATTTTTGCTTTATTACAAATAATAAAATATAAGTATTTTGCTTGTTACAGACAAAACCAAAACCAAACAAAACCACAAACACAAAACAACAAAGAAAAAAACACAACCCAAGCAAACAAAACTCAACAATAAACGAATTCCAGAAACATTTTTTCCACATCCGCACCTCCAAAACTATAACAAAACACCAGAATATCCGAGCATTTTCAGCATTTTTAGTTTTTTCTTTGGTTTTATTGTCCAGTGCTTAGACTCAAAAAACAATTAGAGATTGGAAAACACATTTGAAAACAGTCTCGTTGCTCCACAGGTCTGGCCAGTTGACAGTTGAGGGTTCACACCGCCCTCCCCTCCCCCCTCCCCCCTTTTTTTTTAATCCTTTCCATTAAAAATAAATGCTTTCAAAAGACAGAACAAAGCCTGTCTAGGTTATTCCAGGTAGAGTCCCTTCTCGCTTTCCACTTTCAACGAACACGCAGGAGTAAACTGAAATATCATTTAATTATTTTCATTCTAATCGCTTTAATCCGCTTTATAGTAGGAGCAAATGATGGTAATGGGATCCACATGGAAAAGACCCCTCGGGAGGGGGAGGTTAGGGCAGGAGAATCCTCCCGGCCTTGTACCCTGGCAGGTGGAGCTCAGCTCAGCTCGGCTCGGTAGGGATGGAGGCTTTAAAATAAATGCAGCATTGAAGGAAGGCGCCTTAATCTGTGAGCAGCTCTTTCTTTTTTATTTTTTCACATTTTATTTTACTTTAGCTCTAAGAGACGCGGCTATAGAATGACCCGGTTGTCACCCTATGGTGACAGGGGGACTGTCCTGAAACTGGGGAGGAACAAACAAGACCCTACTCTTCCTTCCTGTCTACCCCTCAGTCCTCGGAGCCCGAGCAAGGACAATCTGATTAATTTTCTCGGGTCCTCCTCGGAGGCCTCGAGGGCCGCTTCCCTTTGCCGCGACCTGCGGGCGGCCACCTCGCAAATCCCCGCTGTTCGCGGGGGCTCCGCGGAAGATCAGGGCAGAGGAGAAAGGGCCGCTGATAGCGGCGTTAGCTATCACCACTCCCGTCTATGGCTGCAGGAACAGAGCCAACGGGGAGATCACCAGGCACTTGGTTTTCTTTAGGTGTTTCGGGATCTATACAAATACGGGGCCCGCCAGTTTCTATAAACATCTTTCTGGACACAGTCAATCAATCATACTGGCAAGCAGGCAGACCAGGAGCCTAGGATATATACAAGGCATAAATATATACATATAAACCCTGTCAACCTTGTGATATTTACACTCTCTTTGTTTGGCCTGGTTCCCCCCCTCTTCCCTCCCTTTCATAAGCCTTTCTAAGAGAAACTTTTATCTAGAAAGATCCTGACAAAGTCAGGAAATCACAGGGTAAAAAAGAGGTATTGTTAGGAAGTTATATTGTGTGCTTTAATACTAACAAGGGAAATGTTAGAAAAGAGAAAGAAAAAGAAGTATGTAGGCAAGTTGAAGACTTAAAAAAATGCTCTTATACTTTCAGTCAGAAACACAATTTCAAGAATATGTGGCTGAAGAACATGAAACCTGGTAATTTAAAAATATGATGCAATAGGCATATCTGGAAAAGACATGAGTTTACCAGATTTTCTAGTCAGCAATGTATACTTTATGTTGCAGTAATTTCTAGTCTTACATTAATTTGAAACACATTTGTATCCAGGGATAGGTCCTTGCAAATGCACTGTATTTTTTTATTATTTCTTTTTATTTTAATGATCTTTTGTTAAAAAGAGCTCTACATATAATGGAGTTTGTGTCCTCTCTTTCTGACACCAGGTCTTTTGCTTGCAGGTGTACACATGTAGACAAGGAATCAGTAGCATAAAGAACACAACAGAACTGAATTAATGCAAAGGCAGTGATTGCATATTAAGGTAAGAGAAAATGTAGTTTCAGGACTTAAAAGAGAAAGGCAGATTCTGAGCTGATACAAATTGGGAGTTTCACTGAAACAGAGCAGTGGCTGGTGCTGCAGAAATGGGGGGTTGTTCTTGTGTGGCCATGATATAAAACTGTGACCTCTTCTTCTGGAGAGTGAGCATCAAGGAAAGAAAGATCTGGGATGCATTGGCTTTGTGGAGGAATAATTCTCAGAGAGCAGAAGCTGTGTTTTGGCAGAGTATCAAGGGGAGCCTTTACCAAATTGTAAAATTAGGAACCAGAGTGTTGGTTTTGCTCGGGAAAGATCTTGTGACTGCATTGCCTCTGTGGAGCCATCTAAGACCCCCACTTTGTGAAAACTTATGTTTAAAATGGATTGGATCACTCACTGCTTAAAGTTTGGTTTTATTTATATATAACAATTTATGCTTATCACCATTTAAGTGAGAGCTTCATCAGTCAAAGCTTTATATAAAAAAATCAGTGCATTATTTCCATAGCAATGTGTTATGGAGCACTTTCACTGAAAGTAGTTTTGATCTATGGTAGGTAAGACTGACACAATGAAGGGTAAAAGTATTAATTGTCAATTTCCAGTTAAAATAGCACATGAAATAAAACCCAATAAAATACTAGGTGAAGAGTCTGTAAATGATTAATAAATTTAAGTGATATTTTTGTAAGCACAATAACATCAGTTCCACATTCTAAACTTCTGAGGTGGCAGTTATAAGGGGACTCTGTTCTGCTCTCAGGTATCAGTGGATCAGTTTGGGCTCACATAAAGTTCACAGGTTTTATTCACAGAAATTCTTGGCAACTGCAACAATAGTATTTTAATGTTAGAGAAAAAATGTGAAACCTCACTTTTTTTTTTTTTTACCCCTCAAAGACTCACATTTGTCTCTCTCCCCCTCACCCCCCTGTTTTTCCTCCTCAAGAGAAATGATTGTCAAGAATGATACAAACAAGCTTTTTTGGAAATAAACAGTACACATACCTGACAGCATAAAACCCCACCCATCCTGGCTTTCATCAGCCCCTCAGCATATTGAACTCTGACAAATCTCTTTCTGGAAGATCTTACTTCTAAAGACAGTGCTACTGTCTCACCAAAGACGGTTCTTGAGAAGTGCCAGCCAGAGCATTAGTTTATGAATACAAAATTATGTACCCTGAGAATGGGCTACAAAGGGATGGAAAACAAAAGGGCACTTTAAACAACACCTGAAAAAATTAGATTATAGTTTACCAAAGCTGAGATTCCTTTTCTTGTAGATTAATATTCTGCTCTGCCTGTATGACTGGGACTTAGGTATTTATTTTACAGATTTGCTATGCATCACTGGGCATTGAGTTTTACTATTTTATTTTTTCTGAGGTTAAGTGCTTTTTGACTAAAGTATTATTTTTCTTACGCAACAGTATTACTTGCACTACTTGCAGTAGGCATAAAGCTTCCAGAGATTCCATCTGCTTTTGCCTCACTTCTTTATTGAGAATTAGGTTATCTGAAAAGATTTGAGAATGCTGCTGTGTTGCAATTGTTAACAGTGGCATTTATTGGCTTAAACAGCGTGCTGAGATCACAGGCTTGTCAGAAGCTAAGGCATTAAAGACACTTCTAAGTTTTTGCTTCTTCCAAACCATAGTGACATCTTGACTGTACTTTTGACAGTGGTGGGGGTCAGAATTTTACTAGGGTGTACCTTGTTAGTTGTGTTGTGAGGATAATGCAGCTAAACATCTCCAGGTGTTACCTCATATTCCATGTAAAATTCTGTTCAGGTATGTATAGTGAACAACTTCTAAAACAGACTAAAGATCATTAATCAGCATTCCTGGAATTAATTTGAGGGCAATTTAAAAAAATAATTATGAGATTGAAGTTATTGGCATAAAGCTGTATGATTTGCAACATGAGCTTCCTTTTCCGTTTCTTTTGTACAGTGGAACAACTGCCTACTTAAGAAAATATCAACACTCACTGAGGCTATGTGTTACCTTTTAATCTATTTTTTTTCTGTTATTTAAAAAGAACAAGATTACACACAGTCCATTTACTAATTTGAGGGGAGGAGAAGAGTCAGCTGCAAAGGAAGACCCTGTTTAGCCTCACTGTGGACTGTTGTGGAGGAGAGCAGACTGGGTGGATAGGGAACAAAGGCTGTTATGTTACCTCAGGAAAGAGGGAGGATGAGGAATGAATATGGCTGGGACCAGGTATCCTCTTACAGAAATCACTAATCTCACCTCTTTAAAAATTACATCTTCATCTGCATTTAAACTAACATAATTTTAGTGTTAAAGTTATTAGAGAGAAGTCTTATTAAAGAAAATGTCTTCCTTTGGCTTTCCTTCGCTTTTACTAATTTGCATCTTTAGTCCCAGAACATAAATCTTGATTTCATGTTTAACAATATAACTTAGTATTAGTAAATGTTACTCATTTAAAAAAATTCTCAGAATCTTTATGATTTAAAATAAATTTTACTTTATCTAGGAAGTGAGAAAAATGTCTATCTACCATTTAAATCTTCAAATTGGGCCTGCAAGTGCTGTGATATTCAGTACATAGTATGCAGTAAAATGTACATTGTGAACACTCAATAACACAAAAGGGAAATAATAATATTAATGTATTTACTTTATAAAAGTTAAAAAAAGGGAAAACATGCATATTTTTTAATCTTATTTTTACTATGATAGATGAACGTTTATCTACTTTAAATTTTGGTGCTATGACAAAAAAAAACCAACCAACAAAATTAACTTTTGCTAGTACAAGTCAGATCAGAAACGGTACTGTCAGACTTTAGATAGCATAGTTAAAAATCCAAATTCGTAAGTGTAATATAGAAATAAGAAGTTACACTTAATGTTAAAAAGTGCATTAAGGAGCACACTGAGAGGTGGCTGTGATTTTCTTGCTTGTTTTGTCAGCAGAAGGCAAGTAACCTTAAGAAGTTCTCCAGTTATAAGAATATATTTTCAATTCAATTGCCTTGCATGTAATTATGACAATTAGTGGCGGGGCTGGACTAGATGACCTCCAGAGGTCCCTTCCAACATCGACTATTCTGTGACTCTATGATGTGAAAACAGGGAAAAGGCAGATGTGAAAGCCTTTTTTTTTTTTTTTTTAACACATAAGAAATAGCTAAGATAAAAGTAATGCAAGGAATACCTGTGGCATGCCCCATAAGGAGTATGTTCTGGCTAGTGTAGCAGAGCAATATTAAGTCTTCACCATCTACATCTCTGTCAAGCTTCGCAGGACTTTTGGCCTACAGAGTTAGTGTAGAGAAGTGAGGTATAAGGGGGTCCAAAAGAGTGAATGGAAGGTTGGTATGGGGTTATGTGACTGCAGAAAGACTTGTGCAGCGCAGACATGTTTTACTGGATGGGGAAGGCTATTCCTTCAGTCTTCAGTGTTTGTGTATTTTGAGTGTAAGGAGAACAGGATTCTCAAGCTGTAGCCAACAGAATAAATTTTCACAAGGAAGTGAAAAAGATGTCTACTGTACATTTCAAAAGTACTGCTCATTGTTCTGTGTTATGGTTACATACGAAAAGTATTGTGAATTTGTTAGGTTTTGGCTGTTAGCATGTGTGTGCACACAGATGCGTCTGCTTCAAGTCCAGCAGAAAATTCCTTGCCACTTGGCAGGGTTCAGAGGATGAGATATGTCTAATGGACTACAGACAAAATAGAGACAGGTTGCATAGATGGGCTTTCTTCAGAAAAACCTAGCTGAACAAGCTTTGATTTTATTTTTTTCCTTTTATAGAATTTCTTGTCTGCATTATAGGATTTTTCATAAGGTTAATAACAAAGGCTGTGTCTGCTTTGAAAACTAAAGTTCGTACTGGTACCCACTGTCAAAATCAGACTACTGAAATAATGAATGAGGTTCACTTCCTCAGAATGTGTAAATGTTCCATCTCAGAGTTAAACTTTCAACAGCTGAAAGACAATACTGTTGACATGTACCTGGCACTAGTTACTCAGGTTTATTTTTTCCTGGAAAGCTGTTTTGGGCGACAGAGTGGCGTCCGGGTTTCCCAGGTTGTTGTGCTGACAAACTGCAGCGGTGGTAAAGGCAGGGAGTCTGACAAAATGTCATTAATCATTTAAAATTAAATCCAATGTTCCTCTCCAATACTGCCAGGAAGAAAGCTAACTTTTACAAATGAATACTCTTTCTGAAAAAAACGCTGTTATCCTGACTATGTTGCTTTCCCAAAAAATATGCTTTATTTCTGTCATACTCAGTAGCTTAAAAAATAATTAATCTGTTGGATTGCTAGAAATTTGAAAAGTTTTTTTTGCTCATTTTCTGTATTATGTGCTATGAATGAACCACGTATCTAAAACCAAGAGACTCTTCATTATTTTAATGAATTGTAGCTTAAAAAAAATTATAAAACAAATACAGAAATTCCCTTTTTAATATGAGAAAATTTCACCTAGGGAATGGAAGTATTCCGTGTTACTATCTTCTCATCTATTTCTTCTCTAAGCTTGTTTATATGAGTAAGAAAGGAAAACTGCAAATTTACTAACATCATTGTCAGCAAAAGCACTGAAGCTATAAAGGAGCAATGTGAACTCCTTGGAGATTTTTACATATATGTTGATTTCTATAACTAATCCTAGCTATCTGGCTATTATTCAACTGCACATATCATATGGTCTTAACTTTAAGCATCTGATAAATAATATTAGAAGATCACATAAAATTTTATCTTACTGTAATCACTACTATATGTGCATTATAAAAATAGGTATATTATTTCTCTTTAAGGCAAAATGAAGCCATAATGTGCCTATGGGAGACACAGGAAATCCTTCAAGTCTGTCCTTTGTCCATTTTAATAGTGCTTTTGAGATCAGAGTGGTAGATTTTACAATGGCAGAGAACAAGTCATCAGCCTTAATGTTTATTAGTTTTGCTACTAACATGAAATATGTGAAAAGAAAAAAATCCCAGCCCCATATAAGGCAAGCAAATCTGACTTTTCTGAATACTCAATATTGCTATTTTGACAGTTCAACATAATCAAGTAGATATATCTCAATTTTAAGTACCTAAAATAATTTAAAACCTATTTTCTAAAAAGAAAACTATAAAAAATATTAGATTACATAGTGACAACCTTACACAGAGACAAAACTATGACCACTTCAAAAAAGAGCAATTCCTGTTGATAAATTTGCTTATGTAAAGAAATTTAATAAACTGCAGTACACTGAAGAGCAAATAGTAACAGTCATCTGGCCAGTTAAGACAGTTTATGTTGTTAAATCTGTATTTTAAAACCATATATAATTTGTCTTTTTCCAGTATGGGGGTGGGAGGGAAAGGTTGAAGAGAACAAATTGATTTTCTCTTCCTGAATGCAAATTTCTTGCCCACTTCAAAACTGACAGACACGTCTCTAACTTAAAATAGTTTGGACTTTTGTATGTTGAAGCAGCTTCAATTTATTTTAAAAAGCCAAAGCTGTACAAATCTGTTCAGAGTATGAATGGAAGAAATAGAGTCTTGAGAAAATGGAGAATATCAGGCACTGTCTGTAACTAAACCACATGAATATGTAATATATGCCATATTCCTTGACTAAATGCAATGAGAGCCTCAGAATTTAGTACATGCAATAAATAAGCTGTATTATGTGACATCTTTTACATGGACACATGTGCACTCATGCACCCTACATGAACAAAGAAGAGTTGTCCTCTGTCACATTTGCATATACTAAAGTTAGCAAAACCTCAGAACTGGCCATTCAGCATACAACTTCAGTGTCTCTTAGGAACAGAATAACATTTGCAGGGGGATGGGCTGCAGGCTCATTTCTCCATTCTGTATTGCAGTTAGTGTGGAAGCAATGTCACAAGGCCAGAGTTCAAAGGACATGCAGTAGTGGAATCCCAATAGCCTGGAAAGCACTTTGCAGTTGTGAGTGTGATCATGCTTATGTAAGCAGGCTTGGAATCCACTAAATCTTCTGAAACGATGGATCAAGTAGTTATCTCCATATCATTTAGTGACACCAGATCAGCGAAGTATCTCTATTTTATTTGAAAGCATATGTGGAGATACCAAGTGTATTGAAGAAGACAATGCCCCAAATTTACATTTTAGGGGGCTTTTGGAAGATAAGTGAACTTGAACTTCATCTTTCCCACTTAGTAAAAGTAGTGTTACATCTGATACGATTTTTTTTTTTCCATTTAAGATAATTACCTAACTTCATGAAAAGTCTAGATTCTTAAAATGAAAAAAAAATTACTTCTCTGCCATCCTGGAGAAAGACTCAAGGTTCAAAAGAAGAAAAGACAGTAGGAATGTCTGTTGTCATTTTTAGTTTCTTGGTTACCTTGAAGGGAATTTGCACTTGGCACGTTGTGTTTGCTGTTTTCTGTTCCACTCTGAGTTAGTAGTAATGTACAGCACGAGTCCAGTGCTAACCACCTAACACTGTTCAAAATCCTATTGTGAAGTTCAGATGCTGTTATTTGCATGTGATTAGGGTTTTGGTTTTTTCTTTTCCCCTGGACTTGTATCTTACAGCAACTTAACCGTATCATCCTGTTTCTAATTTATCTTTTTGGCTGTTGCACTGGCCTTGAAGTTTTCTAAACCTTGATAACAGATGTACTCATCTATTCCAGAATAAAACCTCCACGTTATTTCTGCCTGGAGGCTTTGTTCTCTCCATTTGATAATGGAATGGAGTCTAGCTGGAAATTAGGAGAAACTAAGATTAACAATTTGTACTCTCACATCAATGCAAAGTCAAAACTGGTATCACTAAACCAAACATAAATACTAGTCAGAAAAGAAACACACCTCACTCTGCATTTGTTGTTTTAGAAGAATACATTTCCTGATTAGTTGTAATTTCAAAATTCACTAAATTTCTAAGTGTGTGTCTTCTGAGAAGTGCTTTCTAGAAAGCCATATTCTATAGTCTTCACTTGAAAGATCAGAGACACCTCCTTTATTGTGGAATTAAATGACACAGGGTGAAGTGATGAGAAGTTGTTCTGAGAGCGAAGTGGTGTTTTAAAACCTGCCTTGGAAGACAGCTGCAGCGCTGCTGGCTCCTGGCTTGGGCTGTATACACTACACAAATACAAACTGCATTTACACTTGATTAAAGCTAACATAATAAACCAAACACAACATTTTCTGGGTGAAATTTTTTCATGTGGACCAGAGCTATAAACAGCATATTCTAAACCCTTGGAATAGCAGCAGTAGCTAAATTTTTCCCCGTGTCATTTATGTAGCTCTTACGTTGACTGGCATTGCCACCACTCGCCTCATATCTAAGACAAACGTTACACATCCTAGGTGCCAAATGGAAAGCAGAAGTATGGGCAAAGTGCATGGCTAGGACTATGACCTGTGTTCAATTCCAAGGCTTGCCATGAGGCTTCCTACGTAAAAAGTCAGATTAATCTGTAAAACAGAACTAAGAATATCTTTCTACCTCATCCCATGGTGCTGTTGGGAAAAAGGATACATCTACTTGTTATCATGATGAATCCAGCTGCTAGTGATAGCTGAATATTATGTAAACAAATATAATCAGAAACAAGTCTGATTTCAACTACATGTTATGTCAGTTTAAGAAAAACACTGCTCTGAGTCATCAGAAGAAAAAAAAAAACAAACAACAGAGCAACAGGCAATTCCTCATTCAATTCCTGCACACACACACAGGGTGGTTACACTAATACTCTACACACTTCATATGCAAGACATAACCTAACTGGAACCAATTTTGAGGTATTTTCATAAATGTAAAACTATTTAAAACCTAGTTACATGACAGATCTGGAAAGAATAATTCAGTATGAGTCTGAAATGGCTCTCCAGTCCTGCACCGTCACTGCTCTAATCTTGCACAGTTTTTAATAGCTTTAGTAATGAGTCATCTGGTATATATTTGCCTAGGCATTTCCATCATTGACACTTGTAGATTGAGGGAAGCAGTTGAAAGCAGCAATATGTTAGCCACCCCTACCACTTTCCCTGTGGAGATTTTCCCTTGCTTTCCATGATGAATAAATGATTGCAGTTGTTCTATGTCCCCAATAACTGGTACGTGCAATACAGGTTAGCTGTCTCTATGCACACTGCATGATTTCCCTTGGCTATCCCTTCGTGACATCAGGGTTCATCTAAACTAGAGGTGATAAGCTTTAAACTTCAGTGAATAGTAGATTGGTAATATGCTAATTCAAGTTGGACAACAAAGTATTAAATATCAGTGTAGACATTTTAAAAGCGTTCTGTCTTCTAGAGTGAACTTTATTGTAGCACAGACCACTGTTTCTCTAAGTTATGTATCTGAGGTAGTCAGCACTGTAAAAAAATACAAAAGAAAGAAATACAACACTTTTAGGAGATAAAAGGAGAAATTTTAGTTAAAATATTTTACAATAAAATAATTATGATTATAAATCTCTTTAGTTAAATATATACACATTACATGGTATTCTAAAAAGAATGAACTTATTAAAATTTCAAGCAGATCTAATGCACGTATTCACCATTTTGTCAGTTTAACATTTGTAAATGGCTGTGTCAGACTAATGGCATTGTTTTGTGCAAAACTAAAAAAATTATGAAAAAGGAATGTCCAAATCCTTCTGTTCCCACAGTAAATAGATAGAAAAGGTAGTTTTACATATACACACACACACACTTACACACAAAAACTTTAATTGCATACAGAGGTTAGAATGACCAGCACTAAAATAACCCCCATCTCTACAAAATAATTAATTTCTTAAGTTGATGTAGCTTTTGAAAATTACAAAGTTTAAGTGCTAGCAAATTGTGCTTTTAGGCAGCCACATGGCCAATAAGGTAGATGTTGTCATAAAGGTGCCCTACAAAATCTTCACTAATATTCTGTGCAGCTCGTCGTGTATTTCGGATGAATTCCCTCTTTGACATTTTGTTCTTCACATGAGGGCTTGTTAGATCGATGGAAAGCAGAATCAATGAGTAACACAGTACATAAACTGCATCTAGATAAGAGAGAATAAATAAAAAATATTTAAAAAAAGAAACTGATTATTATTGTTCCCTATCCAATAACCTTACAGTCTCCATTATCTGGGCTATATACACAAATAAAACAACTCAAAAAGTTATCCCAGTGAAGTAAAATTTAATTTATCCATTTTCAACACACTGAAGTTAGCACACTGCCAAATGGGCATTTACACATCTCTTAAATCTACATCATCCAAAAGTCACTAAGGGCTTCATATGCATTCATTTAACAAGTTCTTTAAGTTTTTGTAAACTAGGGCAAACCTCCTGCTAAAAATGATCTTTAAATAAGAAAGCAGTTCCACTGCTGAAAACTATCTCTCCTTGAACCAATGAGAAATGCTTGTTAACCTGAGTAAGGCCCAAAATTCCTTCTTATTTCTTTGGGACTCTCCACAAGGTAAAACGTTAACTGCCTAAGTCTTTGCAAGGAGGAACTTAAAAGATAGTGTGGAGCCTAAGTACTGACAGAAGTGAAGGCAAGATAACTTGAAAATAAACCCCACTTATCAGCCAGGGCTAAGAAAAGAATCTGTGTGCGTTTGTTGGTTTTTTTGTGTTTTTTTTTTTTCCTCCAAGCCAAATGGGATGATGCCTGTACATTAAACCCTCCCAAGCCACATTTGTACTTTCAGAAATACTTGTTTAGATGCCAGTTTTAAAACTATCATGAAGAGTAGCATTATCCAGAAATACAAAGACTGATCCACTGAATCAGAGCTCCTTTTTTTTTTTTTTTTGCTTACCAGGGCTAAGGCCAAGGTCTCTCATCAAATCTGGGTTACAAGCACAGAATCTGTGAGAGAACTTTGTTATGAGAGTCTCAAGGTACTCTCCACGCTCCTCAGGAGCATGAATGTGTCTGAAGAACTCTCTCAGTGCATTTGGCAAGAACTGATTTCTGAAGTTGTGCAGCGTCACAAGGTCATCCAAAACATCTCGCCTGGTAGAATAAAATCCCATATAATTAGAGAAATTTCTTCTCATTGTTTAAATATTAAAATGTAGGTTTTTGAAAATAAAAATATAAGTTTTACAACAGTTCATGAGCTTGTGTTTTGGCTAAAAGACAAAATTATCACTAACAGCATAAAGATAGTGCAAACACATTTCTCAGATACTTACAATAGCAGCCAAATACTATAAAATATACATTAATCAGAATTCTGATTTTCTTTATATGCAGATACAATCATAGTGTACATAGAGGCTTCACTTTCTTTAAAATGTCTTCCCAAATCCATTAAAAAGAAAGACAGTAAAAGGGAACAGATTCATGTGTGTTGCATGTTTTGGTGCCTAAGTAGAAGCTGTTACAGGAGTATCTTGTTAAAACCAGGCTTAAGTTAGATAAAACTTGCTCACAAAACCTCTTTAAAGTCCAATCCATCAGGATGCAATGCTCTCAAGCATTTCACACTGAGCACAGAAACATCTGAAGGATTCAGACTATCTTACATGAACAGATGTACAAAAGATATCTGGATAAAATATGGAAGCAAATTTGAAGTGAATCAAAGAACATTCTCGTAGCTTTATCCTTTCTGTTAAACATTTCAGTACTAACGGGAGATTCAACATTTAGAAACTTAGTGTTTTTCTTTTAGTTCTTGATTATATTCTGCTCATGAAGGAAAGATGAATGGCAGTAAGGGTTGCCAATATTAACTTGCAATCTCATCAGTTAAATGGTTTTGTTTTTTCCACTGCCAAAGCCCCCTGATAATCTCAAGTTTTGCAGCACAGTACTGCCTGTCACGATAACACTACAGAATGACTCCTTTTATTTCTTTAGTGGTACAGGCTGAGGAGAATGAGGAGCAGGAGAGCATTCCTGCTAGAAGTGCTTGCTGTCCCTCTGCTCTTCCTGGTTAGGTCCAGTTACCATTCTCCTCCTCTTTCAACTTCTCTTGCACTTGGCTGGTGCTCCTCTCTCCTGATACTGCACTAATCCCAACCTGAATGTATCCTGGAGGGCAAGAGAAAGCATTGTGGAAAAGAGCAGCACATAATGGTGGAGAAAGTCTTCCCCACTACAGCTCATCCTCCAAGAGGATGCTTTACTGGATCTTAGGAGGTGGGCGAGACTTTCATTCAGGAAATATGGACAACTGATGGGTAGATGATTCAACATTAGTTGAAAAGCTATCACCATTTGGTAAAGTGGTAACTGCTTTTTCCAATTACCATCCATACTGGACAGGAAAACCTGCTGAACTTTAAGTCAAAAAAATCAGCACAGTATCTATAAAATCTGAGCATCATGCACCACAAAGGCCATCCTGTGCAGCTCAATGCTCACTGTAACTTCAAAACAATTTATGCCTAGAACTGCAAAATTGCAGAAAAAAACCCCCACAGGATGTGGGGGGTGATATAGGTGATATTTTCAGGGGTTGTAATACAGCATTAGTCACATAAATACTTGGGACTAAGTAACTGTTCAGACTTAGCATCAGCATTACTTAGATGAATTTTTTTTGATTTTTACATACTTAAAATTACATCAGTACAAACAAAATATTGCTGAATGGTGCTGTACATGGAAAATGAACAGGAAATGTCTCGAGAGAAATTCAAATTACCTTTCATCAAGGTAGATTCTCAGCTTCTTCCAATTTAGTGTTCTTGTGCAAAAGATAAATTTAGCTATTTCTTTCGGTGAATCATCTAGTATGCCCTTGGACATAAAGTAGTTGACTCCCTGAGATAAAATACAGGTATGTATAAATATGTTTAATATTCATAATGCGTTTAGGACCAAGTATTGTACTTGGCAATGTAGGAAGATATTCCTACTAATTGGTTTGTTTTTCAGAATGATTCCATTTCTTCTAAATCATATTTCAACATGCACGATATAGTCTATCAATCAAATGCAAAGAAAGAATTTATTGTTATGGTTGAGATTTTACATATACTTACAGTAGGAAATTTAAAATTATGAACCCCGTAATAAGAAAGATGGTTCCTTAATTTCTTTACAGTGTAGACTAGGATTTTGGTTTTCATAATTTTATAACTGTATTTAAAATGCTGTGGGGGCCATAACTTTTAATTTCATAACTCTAGTAAATAAGAAAATCTTAGCCATAATGTGTTTAGTCTGTAATATCTTTCATTAAAACATTAATGTTCTCACATGTATACGATGTATCACATTCAAATAGATGCATTAAATGCATTTGTTTAAATGTGTAACAATGCAAATAACACAAGCACACCGATTTTAAAGCATAGGTAAGTATCAACATACATAAATACGCATACACATAAATAAGAACACTGTGCCTAATATCAAAGTTTAAAAAGATGAACAATTGTGTATATTTATATTGGTATTATAATAGTCAAGATTTTCCACACATTGCTAAGCACATATTTCTTATAGAATACTTAACAAATTTAAGTGAAAACCATTTTATCCTGGATGTTCTTTCTGTTCATTGAAATATCCCAAAGCATAAAACTATTTTCCTCATGATCTCAGAAATCAAACCCAACCTAGCGGATTTAAATGTTCACATTTTTCAACAACAAAAACGCAGACCTAAGAGTAACTAACCAATTAGTTGCAATTCAAATTGGCAGGGGCTGGGAGTGGTTCTAAAACATTTTTTCATGAGTCTTCTGATATCAGACTTCACAGTATTTTGCGAGTCTGCTCTTTTAGATTACATTACACCTATAAATATGTAGGGGCAAGATGTTACTCATTATATAAACTAACTTCCTGGGTGCTCTTCAGTTTTGCTTGAAAAAATAAATAAAGGACTGTGTGCAGGTTTGGAAAGATGTTTTGTGTAGTAGATTGGTAACACAAAATCTCAGTTTTATCAAGCAGAAAAGAAATTCGACTGTAAGCTTAAGAAACTGACAACACAAATAATAAGCAAACAAAGATCTGTAATATCATCCATCTGTTTTTACCAGTCTCTAAATTTTGCATATATATATATATATATATGTAAAGGAGCAGTTAATCATCATCCACTTTTGTTGTTAAAAGAATGTTATATAAAATACATAAAAATGCAAAGTTTTTATATGGGTGAGACAAAAAAGAAAAAAAATCCTAGCAATTTTAAGCCCTGATTTTAAGAGGAATCTTTCCTTAAGACTCGAATTAAATATGTGCTACACTGTAAGCTTGAGTTCACATCCAAATTAGGTCATATTTAAGTTTGTCCTTAACATTGACGGACAACATAATGTGAAGTCTTTCCTTGAATCTAAGCTAAATAGTAAACTAAAAATGGAAGATCAAAATAAACATTACCTCAAATATTTTTTGCAACTGTTACAAGACTAGAAGCAGAACGCCTTTGGTACTCCGTAACTCCTGACTTAATGGTAGTTACGCATTTGCTTTAGAAATAAATATTTGCTTAAGGTGAAGCCAGGTGAAGAAGTCTCAGGAGTATTGCTGCTGCAATTATTTAACAAACACTTCTGCAACATATCCAGAAAGTATCTGGCACATCATAGATGAGGCAGGATGAAAATAACAGCTTCTATAAGACAGATAACGGGCTGGTTTCCCTGTGACAGTAAATGATGTAAGTAATTTATTTAATGGACTAGATTTCAACTCAGTGTAGGATCCAATAGGCTACCAAGTCTTGGCAGAGCATTTTTATTCCCTGTACCAAATTCCCTCCCTCTCCCCCATGCCACATAATACTTAACAATATCTTTCTCTGTGAATGCGCTCTTGGTGTTAATTTTCTTCATCTTCTTTACAAATAAACTGAGTATAAATAAAATACACTTCAGCACATGCTACAATTTTTAGTTTCATTTTTTTCCCACAAATACTTTGAAACAGAAACCCAATTTCTCTTTAAAGTTTTAAAATTTTGGCTCATAGCAAAATAAATCTATTTACAAGATTTAGGGCACGTCGTTCAATCTGCTTTTTTGTAACATCATAAACACTGCCTTGAATTCCTCTCAGAACCCACACTTCAAATAAATCATTCCTGGTGGCTAAAATGGTCACTTGCAGCAGGTACACTAGCTGAAATAAGTAATTCTACACAGCATTAAAAAAAATCTGTGCTGATTTGGAGATTCTCTTAGGAAACACTTGACTGAAGTCAGGTAGGTAGATCTGTGTCACCAGCTACCAGGTCTGAAAGAACTCTTTTTTAACACTTTGAAAACTCTGCAGGATGAGTACAGGTGGTATGTTCTCCAAATTAGGATTTAGGTTAGGGGAACAGTACAACAGCGAAGATTTCCAGCACTTGTCTGTGCCTGACTTAAATGAAGAGCTTTCCTTGTCGCTATAATGTTCTGTGCACCAGGGAATTTGGACAGTTGCCTTAAGGATATCTTGCCTTTGTACCCTGAATTTCATACAGCTCTGGATAAGATCTTGATATACAAAAGTGTCAATTTAAACTATATATGCAAATAATCATAACTATAGAGTAATAGTAACAACAAAAGTAATTTGTTGTATTTCAATGTTATTTTTTACAATTGTATTTTTTTCCAGTCACACGATGCTTATTTCACCAATTTATTCTACTACAGCACTGAAAACTCCTGCTTGCTTTCTCCTTGTTTCCAAGAGTCTTTCCATTAATTTATATCCATATAGGATATCGAAAATAGAAAAGTTTTTTTCAGTGTTGGTTTCATTTCTGCACTGATGATTTTTCTCGGCTAAGAGTACTTTTGGAAACATTGTACTACAGCAGTCAACATTAAAATCTGGTAGTTGCTTTTGACACCTCTGTTTAGCTATATATACAAAACAAACCAGACATACTCTAAGTTAATGACATACAAAATTTGGAATCAGTATTTTTCTACACTTACACATGATTTATCTTTTTAATATTTAAATTGAATTGTTTGCTTTTCACAAAAGTAGTGCAATTAAAGACATAAATGGTTGTGCACGTACTCTGGCAGTTTTAAAAGGTGACTAAGGAAATCACTAATGGAATGTTAATCTTAACATTTTTAGGTGATTTATGATTCTGTGAATAATATGCTTTTAGATTTTGTGAAGATTACATAAATGTCAACATAAAATGCTGGCTTCTTTCTACTCTGTATTGTATTAAAAAAGACAATTAAATCACAGACCAAATTAAAACTTTTCTGAAATAAAAGCTTAGGAAATACAGGAATTCAAGTTTAAATTCTAGCTAAATTCTTTGAGGGCAGTGACTGTAATTTTCTTCTGTATATACAGTATCTGGTATGGGGGGGGGGGGCTCAATTTCTAATTTGGGCTTCTAGGTAACACATTATTAGTAAATAAAAATTAGATATGCATGATATTATTATTCCTATTCTTCTAGAGAAATGCAATATCTTAGTATATTTAATGGTGAGTCTTCTGGAACAAAAGGCACAGTATTGATGTTCTAATTCCTAGCAAAATTTATTAATATTCTTAAGTTATGAATCAAGACATTTGGTGACAAGTGTTCACGATATAGAACGCTGTCTCGTCACTGTATGTTCTTAAAATAGTCTCAGTGATGCACACTTTCGATGGCAGAAAGCACAAATAGAATGCAGAAATATTTTTCATGTTACACAGTATCCATAACTAGTAATTTACAAGATTAAAGATCTCTTTAATGTAAAGTTTTCAAAAGAGCTGTCTAGTCCATTCTAACTTTTTAGATAAATCATACAGAATTACTTCCCTCTTCAGCATTCACACAATTTCAATATTTGGGTCAGACAAATCAAAGCATCTCAAAACTGGCATGCTTATAAATACATGACAGTATATATTGAATCATCTACAGGCTACCTATAATTATAAAGATAAGGTTTCTTTATGAATTTATAATCGAGCAAAGGTCAGAAAACTTACCTCCCTAGCAAAAGCTAAGGGCAGTTAGTAATGAACGTGACAATCAGAAGAGTGGAAAGCCAGACTTAGTACAAGCACGGTCTTACTGTATTGTTACTACGCTACATAAAGGAAATCCTAACCTCGTTAAAGTCTGAAAACTTTGGTACAGTCCAGACTCTAGTAGATACATAAAAATAAATGCTATTAAACACAATGAGCCTGAATAATTTTCATTAAGAATGCAACTAAAATTACATAACCTTTCCTGACCAAAGGATTCTCTTTTCCACCTTCAGTTCCAATTTTAGCTACATAGTATAGCTCCATGTAATAAACTTGAAAAAATATTTAGTAGGGAGTTAGAAACAGCATACAAAATAGTGGAAAATAACTTCTGATTGCTTATAAATTCTGAGTCACAAGCGTATGAGATACGAAACGAGCACTACATGAGAAACATTTCACATACACCATACGCTCTTTAAAATAAGATACAGCAGGGACCATGTAGGCAGATTAAACACCATAATATTCATATTCAAGTGTGAACAGTAACACTAAACCATGCCCTATCCCCAAAGAAACAAAAAACAAGTTCCAAAAGCTTGGCTACAACAGTGCTGCCATATGAAAAAAACAAAAAAAAGAAAGTAAAAACCCCAACAAACAAACAAAACAAAGAAAACAAAACAAAGAGAAACCAAACATGCACTGTTTTTGATTTTTTTTCTTTTTTCTTCCCCAGATTATGTGTAAGGTGATTAGGCACATCCTTTCAGCAGAATATGAGCACCTTCTATGAATTATGCAAGCTCATGCACACAATCAATACATTAAATTACAGCAGATATCACAACACCATGCACACAACAATGGCTAACCAGAGAATCCTACCACAAAGTGTGTAGATGCTCTTCCCTACCCCGTGAGCCACCGCTAGCTCTGGAGCTGTTGCTGTGGAGCCTGGTTACCCATTTTCATGACATGGGCGGTGTCCTTTGGAGAATCTTGCTCCTGTGGCTGTAAGTATTCCTATTTTTATAGTAATTTGATCAGGTCTGTTATCAAATGTAAAGCAGAGTTTGGCAGGAAATTCGGAGACGCAATTTGTAATAGTGGAATGCCATATCATATATTCCAGTCACAGTGTCCTTATAATAATAATTCTGCCAATATCACAATTGTAAACAATTAAAAGCAGTAGTATTTTTGAATTCTCTTGAAACTCAGGCCCTGAATGATTCCTACCAGGCTATGGTGCCCCACAGGGAGAGAGGAACAAAAGCCCTTAGTAGAGACCCTGAGGTTCTTGTCTCTTACTAGGCCTGAAGCAGACTGTTTCTGCTACTATTGCACAACATAACCATAATGAACCCAAAAGAAGTGCAGCATAATATATTTAATACCTAATTTAGGTATACTACATTTGCAGATTTTCATTGCCTTTAAAAATACTGAATTGTTTATTCAGTGCCTTTTGTGAAGGCTCCAAATGCGTTAAACCAACCAAAATTACTCTAAATTAGGTTAGATTATAACAGCACATTACGAACTAGGATAGTAAATGAAAAGCTGTATTAACACAAATTGAAAGAAAAAGAAAAATTTGGGTGGATAAAGCTATTACCAACTAAAACTTGATAAATTCTTAAAAACACATTGGAG
Organism: Indicator indicator; assembly: GCF_027791375.1. Lineage (NCBI taxonomy): Eukaryota > Metazoa > Chordata > Aves > Piciformes > Indicatoridae > Indicator > Indicator indicator. The sequence goes on along the minus strand of NC_072017.1, from coordinate 17,216,155 downwards.
TTATCTAAATATGGCATTTCATTTTACAAGCTTTAAATTTATTATTAAATTCACTAAAATCCTGATGAAAATCAATGCACTCAAATGCCAAAGTGCTGATAAAGCCTTTCAGCACTGCTTATCACAGTTGAAGGCAGAGCTCTGCCAGAAAAGTTACAAAACAATTTGTGACAAATAAAAGTAGTGAGTTTCTTCATCAAGCAGGATAGGAGTTTTGTTTAAACAAAAATCACATTATTGTAATGATTCACGTGGTGGTCACAAGTGATCCCATGGTCCCAAGTTCATGTTTTCTATATCATAAGCAGATTGAACTATTGGGTCCTCATAGATCTTCTTATGTCTCTTAATCCTTTTGCTACTTTGGATTTATTCAATGTCCACTTCCTTGTATAAGTATAAATATATGCAGGAAATTAATACTGCTTTTTGTCCAGTACTGTGTATATTCTTTTCCTAGGAAACATGAAGCAGGAGTCTAGTTTTCTATATAAAAGATGGGTGTTAATTGCTCAACTCCCAGGCAAACCTTTTTCTTCTTTGAAAGGTGACAAAGTACAAGCAGAAATTGACTCTTCCTGTTAGATACTTAAATTCTTTTAGTTTGACATGGAGGTTTTTTTTTAATATATGTTGCTATATACTAGAAAGCAAAATTATGTTTATGCATAACAAACACCTACAGGAATCCAATCAAACTGCTCTCTTTTTCATAATTCAAAATTTGCTCCATGGTAGTGGAAATATTTTAAAATCTCTTACAAGAAGCCATAACTGTAACAGAAGCAAGAATAAAGTAAGTGAGTGAGTACAAGTGCTACTTTATCCCTCATCTTGTTTTAACTGAAGTGGAATCAAACGAACTCTGCAGAAGCATTTTAGCAATTTATGTAAGTATATTATTATCCTTTTTGAATTCACTATTTTCTCTTGAGTTAAGATCTCTGCCTTGTTCCTAAGTCAATAGGTGGTTGTGAATTTCTGGCACCCATAGGTCAGACCACAGTACAGAGCACTTAAGAGACAACCCATGTAAATGATATGCACAGGTACCATACACAAAAGAGATCAGGGTAGGACTGCAACTTGATATTAACCATTCCTACAGTAAAAGAAGCACCTAATTAAAACTTTGCTTTTAATATGGCTATAATTATAAACCAATCACAATTATTTTAACTGTTTATTAGTGTCAGCAACTGTTCACTTACCTCATCGGGGTTGGCATTAAAGGTGAGACTGCCCTCATCTAGCTGCATATACAATTTTCTAAAAGAAAATCCTAGAGGCGGATTCTTATTGTATATAGAACAGTGACCCCAAGTGGATTTGCACAACCTATGAAAATAGAATTAGTGTATTATCAAAAATTCTTTCCTGTACTTCACGTATTTTACAACTGCAAAATGTAAACAGCACTGCAAAGCCAACTACTCAAATGATACAAGTTAGAAACAGGTTTAAGATTAAAGCCTTATTTTTCCATGACATGACATATCAAACAACAGGTGTGTAGCTATACATAGGTATAGTTTGTACCAAGCAAACTTGTGTATGTAAGAATCTCCAGTAATACCTCATAGGAATTAGAAGTCCAGAATACTGCATTTTGAAAATATATTCATGTTTCCCTACGTCAAATCTCATTTAACTGAGGAAACCCTTGCTGAGAATAGAATGACCAAAAGCACAGATTGAGAGAAATTTGAAATCTAGTAATTATTTTTACTATGTCCAGGTGATACATTAAAAAAAAAAAAAGTTATCCTTGCTTACCCTTGCCAGAGAAGCTCATCATTTGCAAGATCCTGCCAGACGCATGAAGCTAGACAGAGATCAGTTGCATTCAGGTATGACAAAATGGTAAAACTAAGCTCTGGTGGCAGCATTTCCAAGTTAATGAATCCTTCTTGTTCTTTAGATTTTCTTGTCTTCAACAGGTGGTAGATATCAATGCCTCCCTGGGTTTGTTTGCGATGACTTGTATTGGAAAGATTGTTAGTAGCTATTCTTCTACCATGTTCTCTGGTAAGAAAACCTTGTTCACTGTATCCTTGGTGTTGCAGTTGCTGGTTCCTAGCAACTCTCCAGAGTCCCTGACCCATCTGTGAGCCTGCTGGACATAAAATGCAAATTAGATATTGACAGCTATTTTTAAATATTTGTAAGACAGACTCAGCACACACTGGAAAAATGAAATTGTAGGACGGGTCAAAACAGGTTAAAAAAAAAAAAAAAAAGAGTTTTGTCAAAATTAGGCTGCAAGTTAAGAGGCCTTAACAATCAGAACATTGGGAATTATTATCTTCAGAATTCCTTTAAAACTTTGGAAAATAAAGCTTATTTACAATCATCAAGGTGTGATAAAACATAAGGATAAAGAAAAATGCATTGAGTAGTGGGCAGCACACATAATTAGGCTGTGATTGACATTAAGACAAAGTAAAAATGGGACTTCAACACAGTTAAAAACTGGACATGAATGGAAACTGCTCTACATAAGCAGAAAGAAACAAGCCATGGATGCAGTAAGTGATTATGGGAGGAAAACTAAGAATCTTGAGAAATTACAGGACAAAAAGCATAACCAAGATCAAAGTTGACAAAAGCCAGGTTCAGCTGACTGGAGAACCATGTATCTGCAAACACATCCATTCAGAGGAAGTTCAGGAATTCTCTTCTAGATAAAGCCACAGTTGTGAAGAGAATAGTGAATACATGTAGTCACATGTATTATATTCAATTTAGTAATACACAGTATTTTACACAAATTCATCATTATCGTTATTCTAATTTCTTGTACAATTGCGTATGATACTTTGCTTAATATTTTACCATACTGGGGCAGGTTAAACCATAGTCAACTGCTTTAAATTATTAGTCAAGTTTAAAAAAGAAAAAAAAGCTTACTGACACACACCATAAACAGGCTAGACAACTGCATGCATAAAGAAGGTGGCTACCACTTAAAAGGTACCACATAAGGATGAGTGATTTAATGCAAGTGAGCCTTGGTAATTCATGCTGGTGTTTGCAATTAATTTGTACAACTTGGAACTGTAAATAAAACATGTTTCTTCACAAGACTAAGAATTCTGCCTATTTTTGTCATTGTTCAGCTAGATTAAAATAAGATGTAGCAACTTTTTAAAAAGAGATCTTCTGGTTTTGAAGAACTAAATCTCTCCAAGGAGAATGAAGTTACTAACCTTCATCCAAAAAGGGGAACACGAAGCACTGTTACAATAAAATGAAGAGCTATTACGTGATTCAGTGGTAGCTGTGCCAGAATTGGCATTTAGGACTAAAAGTACAATCCAGCTGCTGCTGCTGCTGTTACCACTGGTCAACAGGCAGAGCAATACAGCTATATGCTGTGAAGAACCAAGGTAAAAAAAAAAAGTTTGTGTGGTTGGGCAGTAACAGCCAAGGGCTGTGAGAAGGACAGGAGACTTTCCTAAGGAATGAAAAGAGAAAATAAGGAGTATTTCTGAACAAAGACAACATTTCGAAAAGGCTACTATCGCCACACTGGAAAGTTCCTGTTTTGCTAGGCACTGTATATAAGCTTGTTAATTACTTAAGTACAGTGCTTAGTAAACAGGTATCTCTAAGCATCTTTGGAGGCTTCGACCAATTATTGACCTTAGCCCTATGAGTAAATAGAACACTGCCAACAAGACATTACACTTGCAAATATGCAGATTTAGAGTCTGTCTTTACTCTTGGAAGGCATCAGATGATCTGAATGACTCAGTAATAATGAACTTTCAACTCGATGTAAAAAATTCAGGAGTTTAAAGGTGCTTACATACATGTGTAGATGTACTCAATATAATCCACATTCTTGATCAGTGTAGCTCTTGTGAAAACAAAATAAAAATCATCCTGAAAATATTCCTTGAATCCCCATCCCTGAAGGTGTTTAAAAGACACATAGTTGTGGTGCTAAGGGACGTGGTTTAGCGACAGACTTGGTCAAGTTAGACAATGGTTGGACTTGATGATCTTAAATGTCTTCCCAAACAAAATGATTCTATGATTCCATGATTATTATTATTAGAGTCCTTTACCATTAAAGCAGCAGAACTCAGAAAGAAAAAATATACCATTGTAATATTAAAGCTTAACATTTCATGAAAGATGAGAGACTGTATTCTATGTAAATTGTACATGTCAAGTAGAGAGAAAAGTTCTGGTAAATGCAGTCATGTTTGATGAGATAAGGTTTTCTAAGACTAAGTAATTTACATTTTTGCCATTTTTTCTGACATTAGTTTCTATCATAACAAAGCCACATTAAGCATTTTTTAACACGTAACAGTTAATTTTCTGAAAATACTTTTTTGGTGCAGAGCTTATATGAAAGTGAAAAAAAAAAGCAGTAACTGGAAATTCAAGGCTCTGAAGATCATTAGAAATTATATTGTGGCAAGTTTCAAAATCATAATACTCCAGGAAGATAAGAAAAGAGCAGCGACATTATCATAAAGAGTTTGCAGAAAGGCTGTGAGCAGTCAATTATTGAATTATCTTTATGCTATTAGGTAAGCATCTGGAAATTTTACAATAATTTCCAGACCTCTTCCAAGTCAGATTATCTTTCTGTTTGATATGTGTTACCTGTAAAGAATTTGGTAGTGGCAACACAGGACAAAGCTTTTCTACCTAGCTCTATATCAAATATCCAAAATTTAGTTACTAGTTTACATCCTTATTGCAATATTCAGTCATAAGCTCCTGTTCACAAAATACATCCTATTGAGTATTATTAAGCTAACTAGAACATTAACAGTTCTTGTTGGCACTCACAGGGGTTTTCTCCCCACACAAAAGCTAGTTGCTGAATATCACCAACATCATCCCTTGTAAATTATTTAACACAAGAAATGACTCCAAACAGAAAAAAACCCTGGTGTCATTCAAGAAACTCGCCTTCTTATGATGTACACATACACGTATCCAAATGATATCACTGCATAAGTGGTATTAAAAATTTTGTAGCACTAATAATTATGTATTTGCTGGCCTAAGTAACAGCTGAAGAAATTTCACAGAACAAAGTGAGACAATTTAAACAATTCTAGAACCAGCCGCTGGATATGCACAAGCTTTAAATACGTGTGTAGCTATTCATCAGCTTATATGCCGTTTGTTAGACCACATCTTTTCTCCATCACTTAGTTTCAGTTTTGTACTAATCCATTATGGTGACATTTAGAACTCACTTGTTAAACAAGAACAGTCATCTCATTGTTATTACAAAGTCTTTTAAGTAACTGTGGCCAGAACTAGATTGTAAAATTATTCTGAACATGTATTTTCCATATCCTGATTCAACAGGCCATCCAATGTATGTTTTTATACTTCCAATTATGTAACTTTATCTAATAATTGAAACCCCTTGATAGTTTGACTGTGTTTATAAAGCACTGATCTTTTCTGACTCTGGATCATACCATCAGAGCCTGACTTCAATTTTAATCATGTCTTCTTTTGGTTACTTTGTTACCACATCATAAATTCTTTGGCAGTATTAAAGAGCATAATAGGATACTAAAACCTGAATGTTTATCTAGATTAATGCCGTGTAGGTACTGGCTTCTGCTTTCTTAACTAAAAAACCGACATACACTACAGCTTCGTTCATCGCAGCAGCGTTTGTAACTAAGGTCTGCTGATCTCCTTTAACCTGAGAGCTTTCAAAACCAGCTCCAGACGATTATGCCGGTGGTTCCAGCGGCACAACCGGTCCCTCCGCCCAAGGCCGCCCTACCTAACGAGAAAGCTCCGGGGAGCCCCCAGGGTCGAGGGTCGCGGCTGCTCTCCCGCCGCCCCGAGGAGCACCTGCAGCCGCCCTGCTAGCCCCTCCCCGCCACCTTCCCTAGCTACGCTTCCCCCCGCAATGGGGAACCGAGACCCAGGGAGTCTAACGAAGGTCGGAACACGGCCGCCCCTCCTCAGCGGCCCGTCCCCGTGGGTGCCACCCCCGTGCTACCTCAACGGCCCCAGCCCTCGATTGGACGCGCCGCCCGTCCATCCGCACTCCTCTGCCCTCCTAAGGGACCCCTTCCCCCCGCCCCGCTGTCTGTACCTGTGCGAGGTCGAGTCCCAACCGCCGCCGCGACGACCTCGGCCCGAGTCGGTGCGTGAGCCTCGCCGGGCAGAAAGAGGCTGTGCAGCCCGAAGCAGCGGGGATAGACAGCGGGAACCAAGAAGGCTCCTCTGGCAGGCAGGAAAAGGCTCTGCCACCACCCCGTCTCTTTGCCTGGCAGGTTTGACGTTTGCTGTTGTTGCTGGAAGTGACGTCACCGCGGAGAGACGCGCGGGAAGCGGAAGCGGCAGTTGGATCTTGCGGCGGCAGATTCAGTCTGCGCTTGCCTTGCACCAGCGGGCTCCTGAGGGCCGGCGGAGAGGGTCCGACGGGAAGGGCATTTCGGTAGCGGGGGCGGCACTTGGCGCGGGTGAACGTCAGGATCTCTCTCGGGGGCTTGTTCCCGCTTAGGGGCCGGCGGCGCGGAAGGGCTCTGAGCCTAGTGCTCTCCCTCTCCTCAGAGACGGCGAACCTGAGGGGGAGTTGCGGAGGCCCAGTGTCCGGCTGATTTACGGGTGAGGAATAGCGAGTGGAGCGCTGGCTCCCATCCCGCTTTCAAGATTTTGCCTCGGGGCGCTGGCTACGATCCCGCACTTGAGTTTTCGCCTCAGGTCGCTGGCGTGGCACTGTGACCACAGCCGGGCTTGCCAATGGCAGGGCCACGTTCCGGTTTTTTTGCCTGTTTCGTTGGCGCCCAGGGCAACCATGCAGTTCCTTGTGAGAGTCACTCGACAGCAAGTACTCTGTGCTTGAAGCGTGTCTGTTGCAGCTGGCACTATAATAGCAAAGTACAGAATTTGCCCTTGACGGTTTTTTCATATCTGCATGGTGGTGTGATCTCTCAATGCCTCAATGCTCAATGTAACTTCAGTTTGTAGTTGTCGTTTTTTCAATCTAGAGGTCCAGTGTAGATTTTTGATACTTACAGGAAAAAAGCTTATGTGATTAGATGAATTCCTGTGAGAATGTCGTCTTTAAGTATTTGCATTGCAAGTTGGATTTTCAGTGTTATTTCAAGACTCTTTGAGACTTTTCTTGAGATCTGGTTAAATTGGCAAAACTGTAGGGTGGATCAGTTTGTGAAGTAATACAGGAAGAATGGCTGTCTCAGTTGCAAATACTTGAGGTTGAATTATGCCTATCTTTTAATGATAGGTGTTGTGTACTTATATTGAGCATGACTAATAGCCCAGAACCTAACAATTATAGAGGAAGAACCTAATAATTAAATAGAAAGAAAATACTTGAACAAAAATAGAACATATGTGAAGGTCTTTTCATGAATATTGCTAGTTCAAACACCACAGAGGCACAAGAAGGTGGGGGGGGGGGAAAGCAACTCACACAAACAAATTCTTGACCATTCTGAACGGAAGTTTTAATTGTCTGGGTGGTTTTGTGTTTTGTTTTTTTTTTTTTTTTTTTTTTTTTTTTTTTTTTTGTTTTTTGTTTTTTGTTTGTTTGTTTGTTTGTTTTGTTACTGTAAGTGAAATGTGTGGTCAAGAAGTTCCTTTCAAGAAGAACTTGTTTCCATGAGCAGGACCAAATAAAGCTGCAAACTGAAGTAGCCATTGGAATAGATCTCTGATAAGGCTAGACGTCATGTCTTTGGAGCATTTGGCCTTTTTGATCTGTCAGCAAGAGAAATGATAGAAAATTCTATATCTTGAGAATATCTCTTCATATATATGCTGTCTGGCAGTGTCTCTTTTGCTGCTCTCATTCGTATGCTTCAATGTGCATGTTTCCTCACAAGAAATTCAGTGAAGGCAGTGGCAGGCAGATTTGTGTTATAAGGGTTGGTAGCTGAGATCATTACATAGGATTTTAAGTGAAGTACTGTAGAGGATTAAGTCATTCACAAGCAGATTTCAAGGATGTGAGGAGGAACTATTTTTGTGAGGTGTCTGTCAATTTCCTGTACTTTAACTTACTCTTGTCTTTTTTCCCTGTTTTTTTTTTTTCAATCGCTTGTGGTTTTTTTCCCTCTTTTTTTCCCCCTCTCTGTTAAACATTGAGTTTGCAGTTTGCTAATAGGCTTTCTCAAGTCCTGTCGGTTTGTCCCAACTGCTAAGATACAAGTTGTTTTCAATTGTGACTTAAGAGCTGGGCTATCATGCAATCTATTTTTGGATGTGTTGGAAAAGAGCTAATAAATGGTTTCTTATAAGCAAACACTTTTAAGTTACAGTAAATAGTACTCATAGGCTATCTCTAAATATAAATTTATTTTAAAGCAGTGGAGTGAGGGACAAGGTTTTTTAAGGTAGTTAGTAGTACTGATATTTCAAGGTACTGCTTCAGGTGTTTCATCTTAATTGTCTGTCTGCCAGCCAGGTGGAGTTGCAATTATTTTTAGACCTCTCAGGGCAATTTTTTTTTGGTCTGTTTGTTTAATTATTTTATCTCTTTAGCTACATAGAGAAGTATTGTCTGTTGAGTTGCTAGTCCTGCCTACTGATGTTTGCATACCCAAACATATTCTGGCCAGTGAGCTTGTGGCCGGGTGAAGAGAAGAGTATAAAGCATTCTAAATTAAAAATGCAAAAATCTTTCACTGGTTATGGAGTTTCTGCTCCTTTGGAGCAGTGAAGAAACTTTTCACTCAGTTTTATTTTGTTTAGGCAGCCCTAAATTCTTACTATGCTTTCAGATATCATTAAAGGTCTTTGGTAGTTGATCAGGTTGAGAATTACTACTTGATCCTACTTAGAATGAATGAAGATAATGACTGATGTTAATTGATTCTGAGCTGTATCTTGGTGCTGTAATGCTTTGGAAATAGTAGCATCTAGAAAAGAGGAGCAAAATTTTGAATTTCGCTGGTTGTATTTTGTAATTTTTGGGTAATTTTTTTTTTTAAGGAACAGAATGGACTATACTACATTTGTATTTCATAATCTGAAAGAAGAATAGCATTTGGAATAATGGCAACAGGAGACCTAAAAGGAAGTTTAAGAAAAATAGAACAAGGACTTCGTTTAATCAATTATCCAAGAGATGTGGATTATACAATGTAAGGGGCAGTGTGGATAACTTTATGCTAACACATGATGACAACAAGATATGTAAATAATATATGTATAAATATTATTGTACTCAGTGATGAATAATCAGAACCTATATCTATGGGAAGTTGTAAACTGGAAGACAAGAGGATGCAGTTTTACTGTTCTAAGCAATCCTTAGCATAATCCTGAAGTGTATCACTGTCTTGTTCTGCTGCTATTCTCACTTTTATAATTTCTTTGTAAATGCAAACAAAATTTTCTTCACATAAAGTTGAATGCTGAGAAGGAAATGCTGGTGGGCTTTAGATTGCCAATGTTAAAATTATATAAGGTTCACTAAAGGGTTATTTTGAGCATTGTAGAGATAATAGTAAAGACTGCTGACTGAGATACACCTGGGAAAAAAAAAAACTTAAAATGAAGGAGGTATTTGGATATACCATTCTGGATATATTAAAATATCTTTCAAGTTAAATGTTTGAATTTATCTTGTTATGTTATGCTGTGTAATATACTTTTGTTTCTCAATAGGTTAGTAAAGGGTGACCCAGCTACATTTTTACCTATCATCAGCTACTCTTTTACATCCTTTTCGACTCATGTAGCAGAACTTTTGGTAAAGTGCGATGTGGAACTCACGGCAAAGACTGACTTGCGTTTTATTGAAGCTATTTATAAGGTATCTCTTCATGCTCTTCACAGTTTTGAGTATAGCCTCATAAAAATTAAACATCTAGTATGAGAGTTACTAGAAAGTGCATTTTTGGCAATGAACATGAATTGTGATTCTGTTAGGATTTAAGATGAGTGGTAAGTCACCATGCGACAAGTTTTTATTTAGGTTTTCCTGAAAACAAGGATGGTACTTGTTAACCAAATCTCAATTTTGAGGCAATTGCAGAAACAGTAGTATTATTGTTTAATGTTATTTTTGAAGAATACTGAAATATTTATTACACAGTCAGTTTAATGGAAGTGACCTTAAAAGAAATTATAACCAGCAAAAAAAAAAAATCACATCAAATTTGAATAACTGTAATGCAAGCTCAGTTAAGAAATACAGCTATTTTAAAACAACATGCTGTATTGATATATAAAGTCCAATACTTAACAGTTTATAAATTGGAATCAAATTCTTAACTGACTGAAGATAATTTTGAACTAGTCTTAAAAATATCTGTAAGCATATTATAAATTTGCTTGATTTATTAACTGATACTAGCTTATTCAAACTAGTTTTCCTTTTGTGGAAGACAGACTCCTTTACAAAGAAGCTGTGCTACCCTTACTTAGCACTCTGATGCATTTGCTAACATTAATACAACTTTTTATTGTACATGAACTTTTGATTTTTTTGTTAAACTTTTTTAATGTTAATGTCTACAGTAATTTATTTGATGAATCTTAAGACTGAGTTAAATTTTATGAGTGATATGAGTGAAATGTTTCTGGAAGAAGTGTGTGGAAAGTCTACTTAGAACGAATAGCTGAGCATGTATAAAAACCAAATGAGAAAAAGTTTAAGTGCTGAAGTGCAGAGTGAAATTAGAAAAATAAGAACCTGACCATGCCGTTTCTACACTGGTGAATTTGAAAGTGATATAAGTACTTTATTTTGTTGCAGCTTCTTCGAGATCAGTTTCAATATAAACCAATTTTAACAAAACAGCAGTTTCTTCAATTTGGCTTTGCAGAAAGAAAAATGCAGATTGTTTGTGACATTATCAACTGTGTGGTGAAAAAGCATAAGGAATTAAGTAACTTGAATAAGGTACTGATTAGACAGTAACTTTATGATAAGTTTCTTTTGACATGCTTGATGCTGCAGGTAGAAGTTGAAGATCAGTTTATTTGAAGATACAGAATTGTTGATAGTCAAAATTGGGTGAGTAGTGTAAGTTCCAATGTTAGACGCTTGAGTGCTATCAGGTATGCAAAAGACAAAGTTGCCACTGCTTTGTGGTATAAAGAAAAAAAAACTTAGTTTCTTTTCAGTAAATGATTTTTTTTAATTTTAATTTTTTTTGTTTTTGTTTTTACACTTCTTGACTTAGTGAATGTGTAACTTGCTAGACTTTGCAGGTAGATTTGAAAACAAAGCAAAACCATCTGATATGTTAAAGTTCTGGTAATAATTAATTGAAACACACCTCACTTGTTTTTGTTTTTTCAGTAGTATATTATTTTCATTTTCTCTAAATGTATGCAGTTTATCAATTAGTGCTTTAGTAAAAGTAATTTTCAGTCTTCATATTTTCCATTTTTTTCACTTGAGTTTCAGTTTCACTTCTGTGTACTTCATTTGTCACTCTTAGGGGCATAACTACTCTCTTTTTTTTCCCATATTTGTTTCTTTCAACTCCTGTGCAAGTTGATAATTTCTATTTATGACCAGCTTTGATGCATCCTTGCATAGGGATTAATGAGTGTATGAATATGACATTTACTTACCAGATGTTTCCTTTGTAAATTTTGGTCATATTTATTTAGTTTTAGATGTTACTGTACTTAAGAGGTTTCATGTGTTTCTGTGTCATGCAATATTCCTGCCTGTTAATGATGACAGAAAATGGGGTGTGTCATCCCCTTCACAAGTCATGTTGTTCCCTGCTCCTGAGAATATTTCTGTGTTAGAAGCATGATATTTTCTCCTCTTCACTTGGAAGGTTAAATCCCAAACGAGGAAAAAACTCAGGTCTTTCAAATATGAAGTATGGCCAAATTGCGATAATGTCTTTACTGATGCTAGTGGAAGTGCACTGAATTCCAAACAGGTATGAAAATTGTTTTTATGTTGTATGTCACGATCAACCTCATTTGTAGCAAGTCAGGCTCTTTTCTGGAATATGTCCTTTCATTTGAGTTTTAATGCTTAGTCAGTTTTTTTGGAGGGATTGTAGCTGGTTGGTTTCTTGTTTGTTTGCTTTTCCAAAGAACGCTTGACTGTAATAATGGCTGAAATACAGACCATATTGCTTCTTTCTTTTTGTGAGTAATTGATCTCAAAGTCTTGGTGATACAGATCTAGAACTGTTGTTTAAATTATATCAAACGGAGGGACAGCAATAAAAATGAAGATACAACTGGAAAAAGCAGTACATCTTGTTTGGAGACTGAAGTGTGTTTGGCCTAACATTGCTGTGTTTTCAGTATAGCTTTCAGAACGTTTTGCACTTTTGTCTTAATCTGTTCTGCAAAGATTTCTTAATGTAACATTCCTCTTCTGTTTTATAAGAGTAACACTTGATCTTATGCATTGTACCACTTCTGGCCTGTGGAGCAGACAACTTTCCTAATATTTTCTGCTGAAAGGGCACAAAGTATGTTTGAACAAAACTTTCAGGACTGTGACTTCACATTAAATGTTGGTGATTTCTATTTGGAAGCAAACTATTGCTTTTAGCAGTGAGAAAAACTTCACGAAGAAAATACTTGGAACTATTTATTTGGCACTTCTGCTTGTTGAATGATAGAACTGAATATGAGTGCATTAAAAATTCACTAAAACAGCAGAGTTTCAGCTTCACTAAAACATCTAGGAATCTGTAGCTGTTAAGATGTTGCACAAAACTAGTAGTTGTGGGTTCTTAATCATTAGGTATTTTATTTAGGTTTGTGGTGGGTAGTGATCACAGGACTTGATTCATCTGAAAAGAAAAGCAAAATTCTCTCTAAGGAAAGCATTGAAAGGAAATGAAATGTGTAGCTAGTAGGGCCGTTTTGCTGACAGTTGTCAAGGTAAAGAGAGAGTTCTGATTTTCCCAGTTAAAATTATGTTTTTTCTGAATGTTGGAGTGGTGGTTTTGATGTTTATACTGTCTATATGTATGCTAATACATACAGTCCTAATCATACCTGCCAATCCACACTGGGAACTCTAACAATCCTTGCAGTAAGAGAGCCTTCACTAATATTTATGGAAGGGAATCAAGGTACACAGTACATTTGGTAAAGTGTGTGCATATTTGTTTGTGAGTTCTTTAGTGTCTATGTTTTTAAAAAGTTAAGCAGCCTGCTGTTGTTTTCTGTGTTTGGCCTCCAGTTGGAATGTGATTTTTCAGATTTAAGTACTAAAATGATAGGTCTTTTGTCACTTATTTGTCTGATAATTGAAATGCTTTTGTAAGGAATAAAACCAGTGAATTTTTTTTTTTTTTGTTGTTCACATGCTCAAAAGAAGCCTCAAGTAGAACGTCACTCAGGCAGTGAAGTTAGTGGTGACCTTCATGCACTACCTCTTCCAGCACAGGGAGGTAATGAAGAAGAATTGTACCTAGATCATGATGTTGTGGAAGTTAAATGTGAACAGGTAAGAATTTTATTTTTATTTTTTAATTTATTTCAAGATGCTGTCTGCATGTATTCTTAACTTTTCTTACAGGGCTTTTCTAAAGGGATAAAGGTTTTAGCAAGATAGCTGGATGTTTCTTAGGTGCAACTAATACATATATAATAAATATATTGAAAAAGTTAAAATAGTCTGCTAAATTGTACTCTCCTTTCAAGAGCCAGTCCTGACAACAGTGCCTTTTAAAACCTGAGTTCTGTGAGTGGGTGTATTATGACAATTCTGAAAGAAAAATTATCTTCTAATGTAGCACAATGTGGTTACTGAACTTGAAGAAGATTCCACTTAATTTCATTGACCAAATGATTAGTTATATCTGTTTTGAAATTAGAGGACACGTTCTTATCCATATTATCAGGTCATGGAAGATAATTCAGAGATTGAATTCCTAAAGATTCAGCTTGCTGATTGCCAGGAAAAGCTTCATAAGCTAGATTGGATGGAAGATAAACTACGTGTTTTAGAAGAGAAACTGGAAGGGAAAGTGATCATAGATGAGAAGGACTGGAATAACTTGTTGAGTCGAGTTTTGCTTCTTGAAACAGAGCTAACGTTGCAGGCCAAAAAGGTATGCTAACATCTGTTCTTCTATTACAAAAATTGCCCAGACATGGTGTTGTTTGCCTGTTTCTGCTCTTTCTGGATCCTGGTGTATGCTTTTTCACTATTTTTTTTAAAGACATGATATGAATGGAGTTGGTGGTATATTTTTCTTAACTGTAAAATTTGTTTTTTTCATGCTCTATAAAACAAAGCTCTCTATTGGAAATGGTTTTCCTTAGCTATACCTGCAGGAACAGCAGTTATAGCTAAGCCAGTCTTCATTAGTAATTACTGTCTGTGTTTTTACTTCCTAGAGATTCACAGATTGTGTTGGGCTGGAAGGGACCCTCAAAAGTCATCTTCTCCAGCCCCCCCTGTTTCAAATGTATTTTTTTCAAGAGATGTTTGTTCATTCATGACAGTACCAGTATGGAAAAGCTTGTGTTTCAGACTAGGCTTCTTTTGTATCTGTAAATTTGGTTTATTATTACTTCAGTAATATGTTTATTGCAGTTGTGCAAAGGTTTAGAATAGTATTGGAAAATGATTATTGAGTTCTATTAAGGTAATTATATTAAGTACTGAATGTGACTGAACAAAATCATCTGCCAAAACAAGCTTGAATGTAGTTTGTGTGTGGCATTGTTTCTAATTTGTTTTTTAAAACAAAATAAGCTGATTTTGTATTAAAAAAAAAATCTTCAAGACCCTAACTTTTTTGCAATAGACATTTGAAAACTGCCAAGAAATAATCCTTTGGTCCAGAGAATTGCTGCTGCTTAGTTTCATGAAATTACATTGAAGTTGTGCTTCCACAGATGCAGAAGCAATTCAGAATTACTCCTTGTTACTCTTGAGTTTTCCAGAGAACTTCTGATATCTCACCAACATAGAAGAAATGCTTTTAATATCTGTCTTGCACTGCTGCAAAAATCGCAGCAGGATGTGCACATAGCTGTGGGAAAATCTGAAAGTTACCAAAGACATTTCAATGAAAATAATCGAGCAGAAGTACTCAGTGCAGATATGTATTTATTTATTTATGGAAGAAATATTCATTATTACATTCTTTTTCTGGTGTCTTCCCACACAATACCTACTCTCTCCCCCTCATTCATTTATTTGGATATAACTTTCACTCGTTAACAGATACTTGTTACTCCAGTTTAAAAAGTAATATACTTTATAAAATGCTGAGATTTCATATCACTAATGAAAACTCATGGGTGAAAAATAATCCAGATGTTTGGGATTTTTGGGGGGTATTTTTTTTTGTACTCATTTGAGTACAAGGTTAACTTCGTTTTCTTGTTTCTGAGCAACTTTTTTTTAAGCTAGATTGAGTTAAACTGTGAAGCTTTCTTAAAAGAGCCCTCTCTTAAGAGCTTAAAATAGAGTTTGAATTTGAAGCAATTAGGTGAAATGAATGTCAGTTCATCTATAGACTAATTTTTTAGGTTTGAGGAGCTGAATTTCTGAATATCAATCAGTAGCAGAAGGTACTCCTATTTTGTTAAGGTAACAGCAGCCAATGTCAAGATGTAGTTGTTAGTACAGGACAAGAACAGTCTGATTGTTCTATTTCAACCTAGGTCATCTAAACTACATTTGAACCTCTTATTGACCTGTTTTTGAACAACAATGTTGATATTAAAAAAGCTCCCATGAAAGAGATTATTTTTTCGATGCAATGTATGTATGGAAATGTTGGGGTTTTTTAGTCTTGTGAAGATGTTTGTGCTCTGCCAACATATCTGGATGGTGTAGCAACTGCGTACATAATTAGTACTTAAACATAGTTTTGTTCAGTCCAAAGAGTATTTAAACAGAGTACATTGCTATGATGCATTAAACTTATGTTTCAGAATGTCGATACAGAGTTCAGCAATATAAGTCAAGAATGTACTTCTAGGACGATCCCAGTTTCTCTTGGTGAGTATTAATGATTTTCTTTTCAGTTAACATCATATGCTAAACATTTCTTGCTGACCTTGACTGAAACCCTGTTTAAGCAGACAGTTGCAATTCAGTGACTTTTAACTTGCAGCATGCATGTAAATTCAGAAGTTAACCTACTAGTCATTTCATGGTTTTAATTTATTCTTTAGAGGGTTTCACTTAATGAAATAGTTTTTAAAGCATTAATGAAAATATACAGCATAGTAATTAATTGTTATAAATATATCTACTAAAAATCTGAAAGATGCAAATCAGTAATCTAGTTTCCTTCGATAGGAAGGCAGTGTCTTGGCTTTGTCCAAGTTTGTTTCAATTTTGAAGTCTCAGAAATAGTACTTTCTTTTTTATAGACTGTAGAAAGCTTGCAACATGTTTCCTTTAAGTTTAGTGGTATATTACTGTCACTTGAGGACTTTATAGTCAGCAAACAAGCTGATGGTCTTTAAAAGAGAATTTTCATCTTTTCTGACTTCTAGAGTTCTTCTGAATTAGTTATTCCTGTTTTCTGTAAGTATGATTCAGGAAATTTTAGGCATGAGAATTATGCAGCCAGTCTTAACTCTTCTATCTGAGATTAAATGCTTTGGTGTTCTTTTTGGTTGCAGTGCTCTTCAGGAATAATAACTGTACAGAATAGACCTTATTTTTTAATTGATTAAAAATAATTTAATATTATTTTAAATACAAAGTAGTGTAGCTAAACATGTTCCAAATGTAAGATCCATAGACAATAGCCTTACTGAAAATACAGATTATGGGGACAGTTTTTTGTCCTTTTCTAAATAAAAAATTCTCTTTCATGACAATAGTATTCAAAAATTGTAGAGTATCAAAGCTTTCCTAATGTGAAAGTCTGTTTCTGCTGAATGTAGAGCTAGGGAAACAGCCAGAACTTGATAACAGCTTTTAAGATAATCAAGAAAGTGATGATTTTGATTGTATTTTTGCTGCTTATAAGACAGGTTGCTTAGCACAAATACATGTTTGAACATGTAGTTTACAGGTAATGAACAGGTAATTTACAATAAAAGTAATGTAAACTATTGGAAATTACTATTAAATGTTTGACCCACTAATTAGACTTTCTTTAGTGTTGATTTTAATGTAATTAGGATAAAGGTATCATTCCTAGTAATATTTTTGGATTTTTAAAAATGTTGTATGTAATATGCTACACTTATTCTCATATGAGAAACTTATTTTGGACCTTTACCAGTAGCTTTTCTTTTTCCCTCTCTTAACAATGCATTCTCTTCTGTTATTACATACTGTAAATCACGCTATTTGATAGCTGACCTTGTTGTAAGGGACCAAAAAGGCAAACGTGACACAAAACTGAGTATATCTCCATAGATACAGAGAGGAAGAAGGAGATGCCAGAGAATCTTCTTCAGTCGTCAGGATACAGTTCACTGTTATTCACAGACCCATCTCCCAAAGCCATGACCATTAATTCTCGTAATCTGACAGACATTTCAAAGGTAAGTAAAACTGGCAAATGCTTAGTTGATTTCCCTCTGAGGTCCAGAGAACAAGCAAGCAATAGTTTTAGTTGTATATACTACTGGTGAAACTATGCAAAACTGCATATATGTCTCTCTGACAAAAATCCTTTTGATATGTAAACAGTGGTTAAATTCACATCTTCTCTATGAATTTTTCAGGTTGAAATTCCATCTGAAGAATATTAGCTTTGAAGAGTTCACTAGCTTTGTTGTTTTTAAATTGCAGGAGACAACAAGACAAAGAATGGAAAGGATAAGTAAAATGTAAGTAATAGGAAAGGGCAGCAGGAACTAATTTCCCAGGAGGGGGATGTACTGGACTAAAGCATAAAGAGAATGTACATATGTGTTCCAAACCTCAAGCTTCTCTACGTCAGGTGTGGCATTTCCTTATGACTCCATTGGATAATAAATCCACTTACAGTTCTGTATTTGTGGGATGAGTCACTGTTTTGGTTCTAAAAAGAAATAAAAAGTGTTCTTAATAGAATTAACTAGAAATCAAAGTGTTTAGAATGTGGTTGGCAAGAAATATGATATGTTCTGATAGGAATTTCCTGGTACTTGCAACTTTTCTTTCTGAAAAATAGCTACAGTATCTATTTAAGAAGAAGTAAAACCAATTTCAACCTAAGCATTGCGATAACTGTATTAAGGTATATTTAATATTAGCCCTGAGATCTGCAATGAATTTTTTTGGGGGAATATTTTTATTGTACTTGAAGAGAAATGTTTCTTTAGTGAGAGATGTCTATTCTATAAATGCTTGGCCTGAAAAAAAGCTGCAGTCTCTGTAGTGCTTTAGTTTTATATAGTGTGGCTTACTTCTTTCTTTATGTATACTTGAGATTTATTGATATGTGGTAGGCATTTAAAATATAAACCAGTTGCAGAGTAAACTTAAGGTTTCATGCTGCTTGTTAGTATTTTGCATTCATTAGAAAATTAATGGCAAGTTGGGTATTTCTTAATGTGTTTTAATCAGCGCATGTAAACAAAATTTATTTTCAGAATCGAGGAAACCTCAGAATTGTTGAAAACATCAAGCAACACCTCTGAGAAGACCTAAAAGCACAGGTCTTTGACCTGTTTTCTGTAGACTTATTGATATCAGAACAAATACAGTGTTTGTTTGTACAGCATTACATTTTTAATATAACAAATTTGTAGTGATCACTAGTAGTCATTGAATAAATATTTTACTAATGCTAGTGTACTGATTTCCCTACCTACCCCTGGTCCCAAGTTTTTGTTTTAAAACTTTTCAAATAGCTTCTACTCCCTCAGTTTGTGGAGTCACTAAAGCAGTGTATTTTTGTGTTGACATTTGTTAGCTTAGTGTGCTAAGTAATATGTTTTTTGAAGTGCAGGCTTGAGGACTGTGGTTTATGTCCTGTTGGAAACATTCCAGCTGGGACTTGCATATTAAACCCAAGAGGCTTTCTTACATACCATCTTACCATCTGTACTGTTGAATAAGTTTTAACGAAAACTTAAATACACAATTTCAAATATGTACCTTTTTTGCTGTTTTTTTTTTAAATATAAATTTTCATGCCGAGCTAGAAAGCACCAATACATTATGGCTTCCATTAACACTGACAAAGTGAGAGCTGGCTTGATCCTAAATGCTAAAATGTGCAAGTAAGTCCACAGACTTTGACTGCAGAGATGTGTTGAGTGTTTTAGTGGTCTTACCCAACACGTTTTAAGACCATCAGCACAGATGAAAACCATCCAGTATAGAGATACACCACATTTTAATGGTTTGAAGCCATATTAAAATTCATCTTTAGAGATGTATGCAAGAGTAAAATTCTATAAACTATCAAACCAAAGATGTGTGAGGTATGACAAGATCAATCAATTAATTACTCTGTGTAAATTGGTACTTGATCATGTAAAAGTTTTTTTGCTAAAATTCTCCACTTAAAAAAATTTTTTGGAGTTTGATATCACAGAATCAGTGGATTTTTTTTTTTTTGCCAGTGTTTTCAAATAAAGGTGAAAGCAGCTGTTTGGTGTTATTATATAAATGACATTTTAACAATAACTGTAATTTTCTTTCTATAACCATATGGAATATAAATTGACTTTATGGTACATACAATGAGAAGAACATACAGTGATTCATTATGTTATATAAACTTTAGTAGGGGATTTTTTAACTTTTGCAATAAAACTTTTCCAGTTATAAAATAAAATGGAAAGTTACATTATATTAATATATTTTTCTTCTTCATTAAAATAGGTATTGCAAATCACTGTTCATTATCAAAAATGAAATGAGGTTTTCTTCTAAATGTTAGACCCAATTCAAAAGAAAATAGTTGCTATTTTGTGAAATAGGACTACAGCACCATCTTGTGGAATCGTGACTCGCAGTAATAACCAAAGGAATTAAAAACTGTATTCCTATTCATTTAAGATTATTGCTTTATATCAGAAATGATTAACTCTCTTTAATTTTTCCTCTTGGCCTTGGAGTCAAAAAGGCTTTTACATTAAATAATTATTCTTTGTGATATTTGATTATGTTCGTGGCAGGAACCAGAACAATGAAATCTGTTTGTTGTCGATGCTGTGGCACAGATGAGAAGTATTAGTACAAATGATTGAAGTTGGAGATTTATCCTTGAAGGCATCTGATTGATGCAACAAGTGTTAGAAAAAGGTCTTTCTGTAAGTGTGCAGTTTAATAGCATCTCTAATTGGATGGGAAAAAATGGAAAAAAATCCATCTGTTTCCTTTTATTCCCCTAAGCTTAAATGCAGTACTTTCTCTGCACAATGAGATTCAGCCTTTGTAATGAAAGATTTGACTTCCATTTTCAGAACCAAGTAGGGGCTCACTTTGATCAGCTGAAGCCAAACTGACTGGCCCATATGTACTATGATAATAAATATTACTTGAACTGCTACTGTTTTTTAAAGTAACTGAATAATTGTTAGTTATGAAAATAAATAGTAGGAATTTCTATTTAAGAATTGTATTGCTAACTGTATTTCCTCAAACATAAATAATTTTACCTTATAACAAAATATTTATGCATTACGTGGAATAATGAAGCATGACGCATTAAAGTAGCGTGGTAAAGCTGAAGCTTCTGGAAAAAATATTTTTTTTTTAAAGTAAGATTCTAAATCTGTGAAAACTTAGAGGATTCTCATTAAGATTTTCTTTTTTCACTCTCTTGTGTCTAATGTGTAAGTATGCACTTCAATTTGTTTATGGTAATTAAAACATACTGTAGAAAACCTAAGTATCCTCTCACCCCAAATCTATAATACTGAAAGGCAGCCTGATAAACCTCTTCTAGATACGTTTTTGGTTTGTGTATATCATACTACATGTGAAAGTCTAGTGCTATGAATTATAAATACTAAGAAAATGATGGCAGTTATGGCATTAGAATATATTCTTTATGACACATAGCTGTTCTCATAAAGGTCTACCAGCAAACAATTTGTTGCTTTAAGTGTTTTGCAATTGAATGTCATGTTAAGAACTGTCAAAACATTTCATTTGAAACTGACTTTGGCATTGATGTACTGATCATAAATTGACTTCATATAAAATATCCTCTTACTCTTGCAAAGGTTCTAGTTGCTGGGAAGGCACTGAAAGAGATTAGGTCTTCAGTTTTTTCATAGTTGATATCATGACTTTGGTCTTTTTTGTTACAGACATGACTTTGATACGCTTTTGGATTTTGGTTTACTAAGCTTTCTGTTGGTCTTGCCCTCCCCCCCAGCTTGAAAGATTGACATAAACATGTATTAACTAATACTGAACTACAGGAAACTTGCAATGATGCTTTATGCTGGTGAGACCACACCTGGAATACTGTGTCTAGTTTTGGGCTCCCTGGTTCAAGAGAGACACAGATACGCTGGAGAGAATCCAACGGAGAGCCACAAGGATGATTAGGGGACTTGAGCATCTCCCCTGTGAAGAGAGACTGAGAGCCCTGGGGCTATTTAGTCTTGAGAAGAGAAGACTGAGAGGGGATCTGATCAATGTCTATAAATATCTGAGGGGTGGGTGTCAAGTGGAGGGGGCCAGGCTCTTTTCAGTGGTTCACAGTGATAAGACAAGGAACAATGGGCTCAAACTAGAACATAGAAGAATTTCACCTCAACATGAGGAGAAACTTCTTTACAGTGAGGGTGACAGAGCACTGGAACAGGCTCCCCAGGGGAGTTGTGAAGTCTCCTTCTCTGGAGACTTTCAAAACCCACCCGGATGTGTTCCTGTGTGCACTACCCTAAGTGATCCTGCTCTGGCAGGGAGGTTGGACCTGATGATCTCTTGAGGTCCCTTCCAGCCTGAACTCAAGATTTCTATTTTAAAATGGACTCAAAGTTGTATCTGGAGTAGGTTAAGGAATAGTAGCCTTTTAATATAAAATAAGTTTGCTATTCATGCAAAAATAATGATTTTTAAATCTGAACTTTAAGTCAGGTAATTTACTAGAGGATTTTTTTTGGTTGCTCTAGTGCTGGTCATTACACAAAATAAAAAATAACTTGCTGCAAATAGAACTTATAGCATGTTCATCTAAACCATATAAATTAAGATACATGCTTTCTATTTTGGTGTAGTTTATTGGCAAAAGTAGGCAGATATGTCTAGCATAATATAAACAGTTTAGTCTTTAAGCTACATTTTTGTCATAGGAGACTGGCATTTGCTGTTTTTTCCAGATAACAGTAGCCAGTGTTGTCTTATCAGGAGAAAGGTTAGCTGCAGTTCTGTAAGTCATTGAGAAGATAAGAACAGATTTGAGTAATGGAGCAACACTGCAAGTCTGCAGCAAGGCGTTTGTGCTTGGGAAAAAATTAGACTAAAGAACTTCCCAATAAACTGACAAAATCAGCCCTTTTTCCGTGTAAGGGTTCTGAATAGCTTAGAAATACTAACTTCAGATAAATTATACAAAGCTAAAGTTCTTTAACTTTAAAATTATAAAGCTGTCTGCAATATAGAAAATACTTCAGAATTGCAGGGTTTTCTTTTTAAGAGGCATTAAATTTTATGTTTGCTTTTTTTCCTTCATGTGGGCCCCAGAGACACTGAGTCTTTGTTGCAGATATAATCCCATTTTAGTTTTTTCCTTTTTAAGAGAAGATAGCAAAGAATAGTTTCTTGAAACGTCTACAGGAATTGCTGGTTTGCATTTCTTCTGTCTCTAAATGTGTATCTATTCCCTTGATAAGGAAGATTTTCCAGATACCGGTGATGAATATGTTAGTGCACACAGTGGTAGATAGGCCCAGTTAGTTCCAGCTCTCTTATTATCAGCAGATATGTCACATAGTCCTTATAAGTTCAGTTAGAACTACTTTTGTAGCTGAAAGGGAATTTTATTCTCAGGTCTCCTTCTTTCCTCTACTTTCCCCATACCCGGTGTGCTAATATTTTCCTGCTTTACAAATTGAAGCTATGCTTTTCTGTTTCAGAAACTGCTTCTTGCATTTAATATCTGGGAGAAGAGAAAAGAGGGAGCTCGTTGCTTCTGCTACCAGTACTAAAGCTGATTCTCCTTTCTAGTTTTATCTTCATATTTCCTGTTGTTAAAAAGGAAAAAGACGAATACTGCACATATTTTAAGATAAGAATAATTTACACTGTGATTATGTGAAAGAAAAGGAATCCGAAAAACAAGAGCTTTAAGAAATGCCAGAAATACTGCTTCCAGCTGTATTATTCCAATACGGTTGGATCATACCTGATTTTGAGCATACTATTAACTTAAGCCCTTGCATTATTTTCTTCGAATAATGTTGCACTTAAGCTGGTTTATTTTTCTCTCCTTCAGTAAGGAAGAAATTGTTAAAGGTATATATTATTGTATTAAGGAATACAAGGCTAGTGCCTTCATAGCATTTTCAAAATTACAGGCTTGTATATCCGTATACTATTATTTCTTTACTTGTTCCCCCGATTTATCCAGGCAAAACAATTTTATATTTTCATTTCCTTTTTCAGTTTCTCAGGTAAAACATTGAGTTCTTCTGTGTGTATTAGCTCTATATGAACTGCAATGTTTAATGGAGAATATTGGAACCATAATATTGAACTAAATGAGGTTGGACTAGATGACCTTTAAAGATCCTTTCTAACCCAAAACATTATATGATTCTATAAACAGAAATTCTCACCTTAGTATTCCTTTAAAACAAAGGTATTGAAGAAGTGCCTGCTTCTCCTTTTGAGTCTTTAGATAGCATTGTATAAGTGTTCATAGGACATGAAGAAAATTAGATATTTGTGGCAGAAAGTGCAAAAAGAAATATAGAGTAACTTGATGGGTGGTAGGAATGGGTGTACCTCTCATAATTGCAGAAACTGCAACTTAGTTTAAAGTGCAACACCCTTGAAAGTGAGATTATTTTCATACTGTCAGTGGTGCAACATAAGTTATTGCTTAGTACTTAATAGCACCTTTAACTTAGATGTAATGATTTTATATTTAAACTCCAACTGAAAAGATAAATACCTTTAAACTGACCACTCAGCTCACTTAACCATGGTGTCTGTTTAGTATGAATGACTTTATGCATTTTTCTCTCTTGGGTTTGTGAGGCCCTCTGTCTGGTACTACGCTTTAACAACTGGTCTGCCTAAGACTTTAAGGCTGTTCAGAAGTCTCTGACAAAATTGAGGAAGATTCAAAGTTACTTACTTACATAGCTAAAACTGCATCAGATGAACTGTGAGAAACAGGTACCATTGCAAATTCAAGTTACTGTTAAGATTCCTGTCAGCAAAGGCAATAATTTCAGCCCTTTCTTGCAAAAGCAACTAAATAAAGTATTACACAAACATCTGTCAGCAGAGACTTTAGGGTCTAACCTTCAGCTAAGCTGGAAGGCTATAATGAAGGACAGCTGGTCCAAACTGCTTCTGCTTACATGAGCCTTCAGCTCCTTAATATATAGGTAGGTCACATTTGTGACAATATAATTTTCTAGAAATAATCTGTCCAATGTAATTAATGCAGTCTGTTTAAGTTTTCTTCAGGCTGCTTTTGTTATTTATCTCCAGATTCTTAAAATGCTCTGCATCAAAATGTATTATCTTTGAAACTGCTCAAACTTGCTGTTCTAGTTTTTAGTTGTAAAGCAGTTAAGTGTTTCATAATTTCTGAGATAAGCAGAAGCCTTCTGATCTCTCTTCCATGCCCTTGTCCTGTAACATGCCAGCAGAACTCACCTCCTCTCTTCTAATATCATAAATATTCAACTGCTTATGCATTACATTCCCTGTGGTTTCTTCCTCTGCTTTAATATACCTGCTTGCTTACGACCTCTCTTCAAAGAGCTGTATTGTTGTTTTCTTTTTTCTTTTTTTTTTTTCTTTCTGTTTTATATTCATCTTCTTTTAAGGTACTTAGATGCTTCCAGAGGTTTTTCAAAGCTCAGGGTGATTTCGCATTGCATTTCCAAATGGGGGAAGAAGAAGGACTGTTTTTAACAAAACAGTGCATAACCATTGTCACTGCAGCAGAGAGTTTAACTGCTGCTCTTGACTACAGATGGATAGCTAATTTCCTTGGAAAAAGCAAAGACAGTCCATTAGCAATTGTTCATAGTGCATGACAGCATCTTAGAATTACTATTATTCTGCTAGTAGTAACCTGAAGTTTAATGCTGTCTTGGGTGGGGAGAGAAGTTGAAATCCCACAGGAAACAGGATCTTTGTCTCCTTTTTCTAGTTCTAAATGGTGTTACTGTTAATAATCTTAAATATAAAGACCTAAAAGTTAAAGCAATTGTTAACTGTGAAGACTTTTTTTTTCCTAAAAAACCAGTTAATTTTAGTGTTAAAATTTGACTTTCCTGGACTACTTATACTTCAAAAGCTCTGTGTTTTCTCTTTTGTAGCCTTTCTCTAAGGATCCCTGATTCTTTGCCTCAAACACTATCTTTTGAAAACAGTTTAAATTGCTAGCTGCTTATGGACTGAATCTCTCTTGTGGTATCTCAAGAAAAGATTTTTTTTTTTTTTTTACAGTGAGTCTATATAACTGTAGTCCGTAATTTCTCAACCTTTTGGTTAGAAATCCTGCTGATGCTAGAACCAAGGGTAGCTGTCTTACATAAAACTGTCATCTTGCTCAAGAAGGTATAGACAGTTTTGATAGATGGGTAGTGATTAGTTGATGTGGAGAATCTTGTTATAGCACTGAGTAATACCTAACCATTCCAGGGATCTTTACTTGAATGCGTGTCCACAGTTAAATGTTCCTTCCATGTTGAAAGGTGAGTTTGCTACAACAGGGCCATGATCTGGGTTTGGAGGCCCTGATGAAGTAATGTTGAGAATTGTTGCCTGACTATGTGTACATGATTTTTTTTCCCAATGTCTAAGTCTATATTAATTTTTCCCATACCTTTAGGTGTTAGGTTACCTTGACCCTTCTTAGCATGTATGAATATGAGTAAATACAACACAGAACCAGTGGCAACTGACAAAAGTGCTTTGGCAGATAAAGTGTATACAGTATTCCATATAATTAAGGAGAAAAAGACCCAAACTAGTGTTGGTTTTTAAGCGCTTAAGGATAATTAGAAGAATCATTGGTTTTACTAAAGCAAGTATCATTGAATACCTGTTGAGACTAAATCACAGTGATCAGAAAACAATCACTCTAAAAGTAACTGGGGTATTTTAATTGAGTTACCCAATGGTGGGTGTTTTATTATTTCCAAATCTTAAAAGTCCTAGCATTTCTAGTGGAAATCTTCCATTGCCCATGTGTTGTTTCAAGGTAAATATAAATAGAAATACGTCTCTATAAATATATAGGGAAAGCAGTCTGTGGTCAAGGAAGATCTTGGCTGGTGCAAACTATATGAGCATTTTTCAGGCAGTCTATCCCAGCAACATGTCTATAGAGCATTTAAGTTATTTTTCCTTCTAGTTAAGTAAACCTGAGATATATCATTGAATGTTTACCTTCCTGGAATCGAAACACAGGACATAATGTGAGTGAGTTGATTGCTAATCAAAGCAATCAGTCAAGATAATGAGGGAGGATTTTCTAGTGAGTAGTGGAGGGTGCTTAGAGGAGACATACACAAACTCATTGGAAGTAGAAACATGATTAGTGGATCCAGGCTTGGGAGGATTTTGTTTTAGAGTTGACAGTGAAGAAGTTTTGCAGTCTGCACTCAGGAATGATGTTTGAAAAAGTTCATTGTTTATATTTTTTATGCTGAGCTGTTTTATAGTATCACTAGCTGTATTTTTGAGATATGGCAACCACAGGATAGCTATTGACTTAAATTGAGAAAGTAACTGCAAGCTCTAATTTAAGCTGAATTGCCGTTTCAGGGTGGATTTTTTTACTTGGTTACTGTAGTTCCTACAACTATAGATGTGATTTAGATGGTGCTCAGCCCTCATTTATCACTTTTGTGTATGCCTTTTACAGCTGGATTTTCAAATCTGGTTTTAGAGTTCATTTAACATGCCTTCCAGGAAGTAAATATGTCAGTAAGCTTTTGTTGTTTATTTTTACATACTCATTTGTAAGATAGTTTAACTTAGTGCAAACCTATGCTGCATTCAAGCTTTATTCAGTTGGTCAAGACCAGTTTCATTTCAGATTACAGAAAGTGGTTCAGAAACACCTGGAGCCAAGATTTATATCCTTACCTAAATTCCAAAAGCACTGTATTTTTTATAGGCCTTTAGAGGAAAGGCAGGAACTGCATTAACACTTGTTAGAAGAACAGTTAATGCAATGCTGACTAGAACTTCAAACCCCCTATTATTAATGTTAAAATGTTTTTTAAAAAAAGGAGGAAGAGGCAATAAGTTTAAATATTTGATCTTTAATTAAGGAAATTACTTTTCCTCTCTCTGAAAAGAAATCAAAACAACAAAACAGTCAATTTTTAAGTAATTTGAGGGACATTACAGTAATATGACTAATGCTTGCTTGCTTCTTTTTCTATTGATCTGGTATTGAAAATAAAGACCTCAAGTCCTCCTTAAAATTATTTCACTGGAATAAATATGTGCAGATTTTAAATCCTCATAGGTTACATACACCACTCAGATTTGGAAAATTATTTCTCAAAAAATTGAAATATCTCCTTCTTATTGAAAGTTATCTTGTTTTTAGCCTTTTGTTGTAGCAGAGAGATTCAGGCCCAACATGTTGCAAGGATGTGAAAACCTCTAACTTTAAGTGCTTTTGTATGGTAATGCTATATCAATGGGAAAATTTGTGTCTGCGTAAAGCTATTCCGATGTTTAAATACTTCTCCAGAGATGATGAAAATTACACTCTGTGTGGCCTCAGGCCCCATAATCTATAGCGTGTAATTCCCTTGCTTAAAGTAGATAGAACCACTAGTTATAGGCATTCTGGCAGGTTTCATCACTCCTGGCCACTTTTCTAATGATGCCATCTTTGCATTCTTCATTAAATGTCAATTATCTGGAATTGTTGTTCATTACTGACAGCACTCCATTCAATACCACTTCACTTGAGTTAGGGTGATAAATCATGCTATATAATTTCTCTGAAGAGTATAAAACCTTTCCAACACTACATCTGTTAGGAATATAATACTAATCTTTCCATGCAGCAGAATGTTGAAGATTTAATCATAACGGCACCATTTATAGGTGTCTATTCACATGTTTTGGTACTTTAACTAAGATGAGTTGCTTCCTGAATAAGAAACAAATACATCTAGGGATAAGCTCTTCTATCCAAGTGTTTCTGTTTATGAAATGGCATTTTGATACATACTTGTTTAAAATAACTTCAGGGACTTGAAAGCAGCAAGTGTTTCTAGTATTTCCACAGCTATTTGAAATGTTTTGCGTATGAAAATGAAGGTGATCAAATATGGTTTCACAAACGGGCAGGCAAAATCTGTTAAGACTCAGCAAAAGTTTTTTGTAACTTTCCTGATGAGGTAAGCCTTTTTCTGTTTAAAATCTACCAAAAAAATTATGGTGGGGTTTTTGTTTATTTTTATGATGACATCATGATACATCATTTTTGTCTATCTCCCTAAAAAAGTTTTCTGGAGAAAACCAAATTTCTCCAGGTATTGGAGGAAACTGATGAAAGCTGAAAAGTCTGTCTCTAAATAGAACATACTCTCTTCTGTTGTCTAAATCCCCAGGAGTAGTTTCTACATTCTGTTGTCTTTCCTCTCTCTATCCTTTTCTCTACTTAGTCTAGTTTGTCTTATTCTTTTGCAGCCACTGCAACATTAGTTCTCTTTCCAGACTAAAGAGCTTGTATATATTTTAAGACTTATTCACTGAAGAAATAATTTTTATGTGCTTTTTGTAATATATAAGTCTTCAGGTACTGTTATGTTTAAAAAAAACCCCAAAACCTCAGTGTTCATTTTTACCTCTTTCAGGGCATTGATTCAAAGCCAATTTAAAAGCTTTATTTGGTCACAGTTCAGACAAGTGTGTTTTTTTTTTTTTTTTCTCCTACTCAGCTTTTTTCTGTTGTTCTTTTCTGAATGTACAACTGTCACACAGTAGTACAATGTTTATGAATGATTTCATGTTCAATTTCGTGCAACTATTGAATACTGGATTGAGGGATGATAAATGCAGATGTTTTATAGTGGCTTTTACCTGGTCATCTGGCCTAGAATTAGACCATATAAGATTAGTATAATGAAGAGCAGAGTAATTATCAAGAAAATAAACATGAATGGATTCCTGAAAGTATGTTACAGCAAAAATGAAGTCTCATGATGAAGGGAGAGGCAGTTTTTCTAAGGGTATGTCTATCTTGACAAGCATTTGAGCACCAAGAGAATGTCTTCAAGGTGAAACAATTTGTAGTGTCCCCTGTGGTGTATATTTTGCATGTTTTGATTTGGGGTTTTGGTCTAGCTCCATATATTGAATATTTATAAATAGTTTGAATATTTTAGCTGCTGCCTCCCACAACAGTTGGCAAACCTGTTTTTGTTAAATCTGACTAATTTAAAATCCCAGATATATCTGTAAATTTGCCAAATGTGACAAAAAATGAAAACAATATAGTTGCTCTTGTGAGGCTAGAATGCAGTTAGTGGCAAACTAATTTCATATGTATGTTCTATCACCTTGTCATGGTTTGTACTTTTAATTTCACACCATGACTGTGGGTTGGATAAGCATTGGCCGGATTCTCAAAATTGCAGATTGCTATAAAAGATTTTGGGAAAGAAATATCTTCTGCTGTTTTTCACAATTCTACACTTGCTCTTCTTTCTGTCCTTTCTCACAATTCTACACTTGCTTTTCTTGGCATATATATTTAGTATTCATATATCTTTCAAGAATTGAATTCTTTTCACTGATTAAATTGTCATGATATGTTCTCTTCCATATGATGATTATTTTTAAGAGAACAACCATCTATTTTTATTTTAGTAACATCCGATGTGTCTTATCTTCTTTTTGGGATATGAACAAATACATTGCCTTATAAATTAGAATAACAGCAGGATTCAAAGAAGCTGTTAAACTACATTTGAAGAAAGCTGTCATCAACTTAAATTAGGATGCTTAAGTACAAAACTGTCTCTCAAAAGCCACCAGAATTCAAAGGAAACGTTAAAAATTCACATAGTCCAGGGCTTCACAGAACTGTATATCTATTTGCACTCAGTCCTAATTAGTTCTGATTAGTCTAATTAGTTTTACCCAATCAGTATCCAAAATCAACTAGCTCATTTACAGTAATTTTCTTGGAGTTTTGTCTGGTAGATGTCCTTGGAGACCACTTACTGCAGCAGTCTGCAGGTAGTGTTGGTGACAGGACTTACCTTTTGTGTTGTGGATTAAAACATGTATTTTCCTCAACGGTGGGAATGCAAATACGTGTTTCCACTTTAAGGGGTTGTCCTAACTACCAATCTGTAGAACAGCTCACTTAAGGAGTGTGGGCTATGGTTTGGTGGGGTATTTTTTGTGGGTTTTTTTGATGGGTAGACCAGAGTTTTGTGGTTTTTATGTCATTGTGGCCCAGACAATTTCCTCTGTACTACTTCAAACATCATCACCATGTGTGCTTTAAAAGACAAATCGTCTCCCATAATATGAGTACTTGTAATTTGGAGAGTGTTTTTTCTGTGATCCCAAATAGGGAGAGGTATCTTAATGTAGGCAAAATACGTAAGGCCCAAATATTTATTTTTTTTCTCCTTCTAAGAGTTTTCTATAATTGGCTCATTTCAGGGAGTTGCTTGAAGGGATGGAGTGGCTGAAGTCAGGGAAGAGAGGCATGGGAACATGTTCAACTGCCTTTACTGAGGGAACACATATTTGTGTCATGTAACTATGCCTTAGTACAGCTATTTGGATTTTTTGTATTCCTTCGAGGGAGGAGCTGCTCAAGTACTTAAGCATTTCTGCAGTACCTCTAAGCTTTTCAGACATGAAATTGTAATTTGTTGGAGTCTATCATGTTCTTGTCAGAATTAAGTACTCTCAGCAGCATAAAAGTAATTAATTATTATCATTTATTTTAATATTTTTTGCATATAGCCCTAAGCATAAGACTGCCTAACGTCCTAACTAGCAATTAATGTATTAAAATAAGATTATATGTAAAAATAAATAAATATGACCCCCCAAACACTTTACATATAACCCAAAAGATAAGAGAAATCTGTATTTTTTTTAATTTCTTTGTTCCAAGAGTAGCTATAAAAGAAAACCATAAATTCATCACAACTGGCCAGAGAATTTCTATTTGAGTAGTGTTTTGTGGGGAATTAACTTATCTCCCTGCCACTATGCACTTGGATTGTATTTGCATACCAGGTGCTTTCCTGACATGGGACCCCTGTCAAAATATAATTACAGAGGAGAACAGGTGAGATTATAAAGTGAGTTTTAAATAGTATCTTAAAGTAGAAGAAGGGGAAGATGGGGGAAAGGTGCTGAAGGAAGATATGACAGATACTTTTGTGCTGTATATGTGTATATTTGCTGTTATCCATCTTGGACAGTCTTTGCCAAGAGAGATTATTTTCATTAAATTACGTTCCCCTGGTTTACTTTAAAATTAAACAGCTTTATTTATTGTGTCTCCAAATGGCATAGAGCAAATTAAAATGTGGTTGCCTTTATTTGCAGAGAGCATGCTTTGTTCATCTACTTTTCTCTGAATCGTTTCATGTTTTCTTTTTAACTTCTCATGTTTTTTAGTTGTCTTTTCAACACATGCTCACCTGCTTCAATGGATCCAAAGCTACTAATAAAAGCACCTCTCAATATGTAACAGATGGAGAAGTGAATATAAGTGGAAACAGTTGAATAAAGGAAGCAGACCCAGAGCTGTCATCAAGTTCTTCAGTCACTAGTTGTTGGTTTTTTTTTTTCCCCACCTGCTCATGGAGTGCTTGCTCAAGACCTGTTGCTAATGACAGTGTATTCATCTCTCACCATGGTTTTTTTTTTTCTCCTCTACCTTATGGGATTTTTATGAGAGTTTGCTACTATATTAGACCAATATTTAGATCCTGCTTAATATGCTAAACAATGTAAAGCGATTGTCATGAAAAAGACAAATGTATGTGTTGCCAATATTTTAACTAGGGCCTCCTTTTAAAGTTTGTCCTTGGAGACTTTCTGGAATCCTCCTAGTTTGTAAGAATCTGGTGTGGAAAGGTCCGTGTCAGCTTGGTGAGGAATGCACTGAAGTGCTAGAAGTTTGTTGGTTTGTTTTTCTACACAAGCAAAAGGTGTTTTGGGAAGAAGGGTGGAAATGCTATCTGGCAAATGGTCTATGCAGTCTTTTGAGTCTGAGGTGTGATACTCTGAGTCATAGAAACACAACTGAAAATACCATGATCCTATGTGAAAACTTGAGAGCAAAAGAAATGTCATTTAGCTTAAAAAATGTTTTTGAAAGGAGTTGATGGTTGCTCTTCTCTGACACATTCCATATACGAGGCTTGTGTTCACAGAGATTTTTCTGGATGTTTGAAGACCTCTCTGGTCAAGATGACTTGAAACAGGGTGCAGAGAAGTTTTGATTTATTTTTTTTTTTTTAACTCCAGAAATCATAATTCTATGTGCATTCCTTCCAGGAATGTTCTCATATCCCACTAAATGCACTAGGCTTTGTTGCCTTGTATACTTTGCAGGTACAAAAGAAAAAGAGTGGATGCTATGAGAACAATCTAACAGGTGATTTGAGATAATAAAATCAATTATATTCTTCTTTGTGATTTTTATCTTCATTTGTTGATTGTAATAACACTCATGGTAGCAGGACCATCTCAGTGTTACACCAGCGTGATTCTATTAAGTTAAAACACAGCACTTAAGTGAAACCAAACTCTCAAATCCCTTTTAAGTTTTAGAATCATAGAATTAGTCAGGGTTGGAAGGGACCACAAGGATCATCTAGTTCCAACCCCCCTGCCATGGGCAGGGACACCTCACACTTGTCTACATGTCCTGCAGTGCTTTCCATTACAATGCTGGATAGTGAAACAAGCTATAAACACAAGCATCTTTTTAGAAGCCTTTTCAAGGACATATGATCTTTTTGTCTCAGTCAGCAACACAGAGAACAAATCCCCAGTTAGTGATCAGAGACTATAGATAGAAAAATTACTTTGGTCTCCGTATTTTTTTTTCTGTCCCCATCTACATGATGAAGCACTTCAGAACTACTTTTTTTTTTTCCTCTCTCACTAAATTGCCCATTAGCATTTGTGCAGTTGATTGGCGCGTGTTCAAAGGCATTTTGTAGTTTGTGGTGTTGATTGAATTGATCTATCTATGTTCAATATGACTGCTTCCTTTTCTTTCTGGAAGTGAGCTACAGGGTCCTCTATTTTCTATTCCACAGACCTCTTGAAGTTACACATCTTTTGTTGTCATGCAGTCCTAGTGATGGCTTGCTTGTGCAGAGACAGAGTAGGACAGTGAAAAGTTGATTTGATGGTGGCTTGTGAAACTTACTGTGCACTTCATTTCCTCCTGGTGAATACGTGCCTTTATTTAAAGTTCAAACTAGTTCTGCTACAGAGACCAGTTTCTCTGTGCACAGGTGCTCTCTTTTGGGAATACAGATAAATTGTATGTAGAACCTTTCTCTCCTCTATTTGCAGCCTTATTAGTTTTATATGTTTCCAAAGTTTTAAATATGCATAGAAATAACCATGCACTAAAACATATGGATCCAAGTGCTGACCTCCATTACATCACTGTAAATCTAGACAGTGACTATGATCATTTGGATTTATGCTAGTGTTTTTACAATAAGAGGAGTGATTTATTAGTGATGAACAGTTTTTATGGTCATATCAGTCTTGCACAGGTTTATGAGATTGTTTAAGTACCAATACTCACAAGTTTGACTCTTTCTTTTATTACCTGTAAAGAAGTCCATGGCAGGTCATTCATTGCACAGTAAGTGGATGCAATATTCCAGGTGACCACTGGAACAGGTTTCCCAGGGAGGTTGTGGATTCTGCTTCTCTGGGGACTTTCAAGACCCATCTGGATGTGTTCCTGTGTGACCTGTGCTAGATTCTATGGTCCTGCTCTGGCAGGGAAGTTGACTTGATGACATTCGGAGGTCCCTTCCAACCCCTAACATCCTGTGATCCTGTAAAGTCAAGGCCCTAAAGCAGCCTGGAAATACTTAGCTCTTTTGTTATCTACAGTTTTTCAGAATAACCCCTACTTTAACTTTAACTGGAAGTGGTTATTCTCAACTTGATATCGATACATAAAACTTTTATGAGTTCCTGTGAATGTGTGAAATTATGCAAGTATACTGTGGGGAAGAGGGGCACAAAATCCCCTAAAGATGGATGTTTAAATGATACAGAAAAACTGTGAACTAATATAAAATCCTTATAGAACAGCACATGGAGCCAGTCTTTTCAGACACATTGAGTTGAAAGCTCTAAAATATTAAAGAGATTTCTGGTGTCCAGTGCTAAGGTAATAAAAATAGATCTTCAAAATTTTATGTATGAAAACTGGGCTTAGGGAATAATAACAGCCATCAGGAGGATGCTGCACATTTGCAGACCTGCCATTTCCAGTGCTGATATGCTACCCATATGTTTCTATCTTCAGTTTTGAGGCCACTGAGCCTGCATTAACAAAAGCTTTTGTTCATCTGGCCTCTTAAGTAACTTCCTTGAGTGCTGAGTTACAAGCATTGCAGCCGGGACTTGTCTTGTGAGATTGCATTGCAATTATCTGTCAGTATTTGCTCTTTGTGACACAGCAACTTAATTCTGTTGTGAATTAAAGGAGGGCATTAAAGATGTCCTGAAGTAGTTCTAAAAGTATAAACCAGAAAGACCAGCTGGCATTGGATATTAAATTCTTGGCTTATATGTCTTTGGAAGAAGGACAGGCAACATAGTAATCTAGATAGAGCTGCTCTTTAAAAAATGATTTCTTGAGGAATAGATTTGTTCCATGGAATACTGGGTTAGCACAGCCCACTCTCACAAGCTCCTCTGCCCCCCACAGATGGGAGGGAAAGTAATATGAAAAAAACAAGCCTCTGGGTTTAGATAAAAACTTTTACTGGAAATGATACAATGTACAAATACATTAGTGTATTCGCAGAGGAGTGCAGCAACAAGCAGTAGCAGCAGCAGAAGCCAGTGATAAAATGGTTTCCCCCACCCAAGCACTCAGAAGTCAGCCCAGTGGAAAAGACCAACACCCTAAACCCTGGAAACCAGAAGCAGCAATTGGAACAGGAAGCCTCTCATGTTAAAATCTGAACTTCTGTCTCCATGATACTTTCCTCCAGCTAGCACTTTCATTTTAAAGCTGGCATGACAGCAGGTATTGAATATCAGCAGCAGATTCTACTCCACCCGTGACAAATACCCACGTTGTTCTTATCTCTGCAGGAATGAATGATAAATGAATTAAAAAATAGCATGAGAGGAGGGAAGAGTTCTTTGAACTGCAAGCAGTTTTGTCAAAATCTTGAAAGGTACAATTTGTTTTTAGTTCTAGCTTGGGTTTTTTAAATTATTATTTTCCATCTAAAAAAGGCTGGAAACAAGGCTTGCATTCGTTACATGAGAGCAGCAAAAGTAGGAACATGGAATTTCTCTCTTTTTCACATTAAATAAATTCTTGTAGGCAATTACAGAGGTGTGCAATCCCTGAGGAAAAACATTTGCTGTTCTCTAAAGCCAGGCAAGCTATTTGATAGACTTGACAGACTTACAGAGCACTTAGAGATGTCCTACAAATGATTCATTATTCAGGGCTTGAATGACTTTGCTCTAAAAATTCCAATTCATGCAATTATTCTGCTAACCATGTTACCCGAGTGAGTAGAAAGTATTGTTGCAATAAGAGTGTTAAATTATAATCTCAAAGTATTTCTTTGGTTGGTTTTAATTCTCTACAGTCAACAAGTCTAAGTTGAAGCTGAAGAACATAGTTTCTGCTATTCAATACATCACCATTGACATGATATTTAAACACAATAGAAAACTCTTAGGAAAAGTTCAGTGGAGTCAGTTTTGGTGAATTTGTTCTGGTGCTCTAGTCTTCCAGAATGCTGGATTTCCTGGAATCTGGGAGCTCCAAATCAAAGCATCTAGGATATTTGGCTTTGGCATGTATAGAAAATTTTTATAAAAGTAAAAGCAAAGACAAGCCTATCAGCAAATGAGTGATAGTGGATTGTACTAAACAGAAAGGAGTACTTAAGAAAAGCAGATAGTCATGCTTATATGCAATATATGGTCATCTACAGATCAGAATATCTTTTTCCTAATAACTGCTGGTAATTTGTGTAAAATCAGTGTGACATCTATATAGTGGTTTCTGCAGTACTCTGTAGAGTTATACATACACCCTGAGAGAGATCCAGCAGTAAACCCAATTAATTATTATACTGGAAAAGACAAGAAAATAATTAATTTGATTATATGCAAGGAAGTTTTAACTGAATTCTGAGAACAAATTTTGTTTTTCTTTGAGCCGTTTTCATTGCAACACCTTTCACAGCAGCATTATATGGTTCTAATTTGCTTTCAGCCCAGTTGGTGACATACAGTTGGTATTTGGTCTGCTTCCAGGATATGCCAGGTGATAACTACCATGCAGCATATTTACCATCCGCACACTCAATTACTTTAAAATATTTCTGTATATTCAACAGCACGAAAAGAAATTACCAAATGGCCTTAAAGCATATGAAATATCTCAAAATCAGACATCTGTTACTCTGATTAGATATTTGTCTGTTGGTTCTGAGAATTAATATAAAATGTTTGGTAAGAATATTAATTCCATACATTTATTATGTATCTATCCCTTTATCACTACAGTAATACAGGGACACATGGCATGTTTGGCTCCCCTTAGGTAATGACACTTTATAAAAAAAAAAAAATTCAAAGAATAAGTCATTAAGTACAAGTAGTTAAATGTAAGTCTCCCTGCTATGAGTCTAGTCTGATTGAGAATTGAGTTGGTTTCCTTCTAGATTTAATAGAGTTAATGCATTTTATATTTTGGTTATTTGTCCTTGAATTTCACCCAAATGGCTCTGATTGTTCAGAGTACTTTAATCCAGTCCTCCTTCTCGTGATAGATACCTATTTTTCTGACAATTCAAACTGACAAAAATATTAGCGCAATATTTTATAATTTCATTATAAGCTTTTGGAACACACTTAAAACGTAATTTATTTTCTGATAACATAATGTGAAAGTATTACATATGACAATGTATATTTGTTTAATTTATATCAAAGAAATTAAATTAGTTCATGACATTTTGCAAGTGCCTGAGGTATATCGCAGTCTGTCCATACAGGCATGATGTGCTTGCTAGAGTTATTTAACAGGCAAGTGTGTCCAGGAAACAGCAGTGTCTATCTTTGTTCCAGCCTGACTTATACTGTGACAAGTCCTGTGTTTGAAACAGAAATGATTTGCTGAAGATTTATGGCATGAAGATACTAAGGCACATTATACATTGGTCAAGGCAGATACAGAGGTAGCTGGCACATTAAGGTACAGAATGTTTATCTGATCTTAGACCTGCCACACTTAATGTGTGCATGTGTATATTTGTGCACACATTTGAAAATATTGAATGTTTTTATTAAGTTATTATTATAATAAATTACTGAAATTTAATCAAGACTTTCTCACAGTTTTGTCTGGATTTACTCTATTTAAAACTCCTCTAAACTCTTTCACCTTCTCTTTCCTCTCCTGCACCAAACATTCCAGGCCAATAGGAATATTAACCTAACCTGGACAGCAGTACATTTTCCAAAAGGTCTCTAAGAAAATTAAAAAAAAAAAAAATTCAAGATCTCTTTATCTCCAATAATGTCTCCTGAAGTGTATTTTATAAAATACTATCTTATGACAGCTAATTGTTATGCTATATACTTACTCTTGGATCACGCACATCTAGTTTCTCTATGCTCTTCCAGTGGTAAATGCTATTTATGGCCTGGAGAGGACATAGTGGTTGTCTCTCTTTCTTACTACCTCATCATAACTGAAGAGGGCCTCATTGTTGCAGTTCTCACTCAAATAAAACATTCTACTGTTGGTCTCCCACCTGTCTTTGCCCACTAATGCCCTCTGCTCCATACATGATGGACTAAGTTTGGCTTGTTTGTGTTTTGTTGGTAAACAATTCACAAATGGCATCTTCTGTGGCATTCAGGATCTTACAATTCAGTAGTCTTCCTGCTGTGGACAATAAAGTAATGCTGTCCTAAGAAAACACTGTATAATCTTCATTGCCTCAAGAATTTCCTTACAGTTGTTTGGGGGATATAGTATGGACCAAGATATATTCATACTTGGAGTGGCCTGTGGAAGTGTGGTAGAGAGCGATAAGGGAGAAGAATTAGGGACATAAATGTGAAGATAGAGTAGGTCTAGGTGAAAATGTGGAGCCCTTGATGACATGTTTGTTAAATACATGAAGTTGACAGCCTACAAAAGAGGCATTAGGGCACATTTGCAAAACTGCAGACGATGCCAACTGTACTTTTGCTGCAAAGTTTTTCATCCTGTATGGTGGTATTTTGCTTTTTAACTTTTATTGATAGTTCTTCCAGCATTGTCAGTCTCAATATAATGAAAATTAGGTAAACAGAAAATTAGAGAAGTTCTTAGCTTTTTGCTGAGTCTACCTGCTTTAACACTAATTATAAATGACTAATAGTTACTTATCAACCCAGACTGAAAAATACACACGTTCTGATTCTTAGAGCTTATAGTGGGGAGGAAGTGTTCTTTAATGTCGAAAGGGTGATGGAGAGCTTCCTACACAGCTGCTTCCTTCATTTTCACTGTATAGCTGATCCCAGTCTGGCCATGAATTCTGCTCAGTGACAGCTCCTCTGAGAGTGAGAAATGCTGTACAGGTGTTATTTGGGGCCTTACTGGAGCTGCTGAGCATGTAAAGGTTAAATTGTAAGGGAGAGGATGTGTTTGAAAGGGGAATTTTGTCAAGCCAGTTCAGGAATATGAGAACATTCAGCAAGTTGGTCACCGAGATGCACAGTGTAATATGATTTTTTCCTCTCAGTTACTGGTTTTAGCTGAGTTGTTCTTTAAACGGCAATTTTGGTGGATCCTTTTTGTCTTATAGAGTGGGAAAAGGAGTTCAAGTTGAACTGTCACTGTCCTGTTAAGAAAATGTTTACATGCCTAATAGGGAAGTCAATTATATTAAAAGAAAAGGAAATTTCCTTTTGAAATAGTATTTGATCCAGCAAAGTTCAATCAATGCAAGATAGATATTTTCCAGAAGATGGCAGTGTAAGTGCATTTTTAAACTTACTTTGAGTTAAATTATTCTGAAAAAAAAAGCCTAGTGCTACAATAATCTGACCATTTAGAACTATAAAATAATTAGTGAGTAAATATTTAGTTATTGCAGTTAGTCCTATCCTGAGTGATACAGAACTTCAGTAATTTCCGTTACCATTGGATTGTGATATCCTTTATTTAAAATATATGTAACTGCCTTTGTTTTTGTGGTTAGAAGGCATAAGCACCCTAAGCAATGTGGTGCCTGTTTTGATAATGTCAACTAAGAAAACAGCAAAGCTGATGAGCCCAAAGGTAAAATCAGTGCCAAGGTTTGTCATCAAAACATACAGAGCAGAAGTTTCTGTGAGGAAAAGATATTTTGGTTTAATGTTAAAAAATAAGATGTCTGCTACCCTAATTGATATTGTCATTAAATTGTCCTACAAGTTTCTAAGATGAAGCTGATAGCTATTTTGGAGGGCATACCTCCAAAACGCCTCCTCATGATTTGGCAAGATGTCTTTCCCTATGTATTGATATCAGTATGAATTTTGCTGCAGTGGATTTCATTCAGCAGGACCGATCACTTTCTTGACTCATCAGGGGCTGGAATTTCATGTGCACCCACAAATATTCTGATTTTTGAAACTCCTTAATCATCAAGACAGAGCACAACTCTCAAGGAAATACTGCATTTCAAATAACAGTGTGTCTTGGATAATATAAAAATCAGATAACTATATTTTGACAACCCCCCATCTTTTTGTACATGTTGTTTTAGAGATTCTCCAGCAGATGTCCCTTGAGAATGTCACACTTTATACAGGCACAACTGCTGCATTCTGAAAGGACTGGAAAATGTAGCTGGGAGGCTTTCTGAAGATGGCTGTTAGGAGGAGTGCTTTCCAAAAAAGAGCTGGACAGAATGTCTGCTAGATTCTTTAATCTAGGAATTGTGAAAAAGTGCTTTCACAATACAGAGAAGTATTGTTTTCAGCAGAGATGAGAGGCATCCAAAGACTGTTTTTCAGACCCATCTACATGTGTCTTTTTTGATATTGTAAGATGATACTTTATGTTCTGCCATACTGCTTTTTAAGGACTCACCAGTAGGGTAAATTAAGAATATGCTAGCTGTAAGATGAATAACCTACCTGCAGCCTTTTTATGTAACAGTGTAGGTTGACCCTGGCCCAGCTGCCCACCAAAGCTGGTCTATCACTTCCCTGCTCAACTGGACAGGGGAGAGAAAATACAACAAAAAAGTTTGTGGGTCAAGATAAGGGCAGAGAAAAATCGTTCACCGGTTTACTATCACAGGCA
Organism: Indicator indicator; assembly: GCF_027791375.1. NCBI lineage: Eukaryota > Metazoa > Chordata > Aves > Piciformes > Indicatoridae > Indicator > Indicator indicator. The sequence goes on along the minus strand of NC_072017.1, from coordinate 17,175,578 downwards.
AAACAGACTTGACTTGGGGAAATTAGTTTAATTCCACACATGTTGTTTTGGTATTTTTAAAGTAACATTGGTGGAATTAACTTGCTTCTGCCTGTACTAATTGTATCATTGTAAAAGGAATAATGAAATTACTTTAAAACAGGGAGGCTGCTGAGGCAGAGACTGGTGATTAAACATTCGTCAAGAAATATTTGTGTTTGTAGAGTGTGTTTTGGAAGTGGAACTATAAATGTTCTTCTATACACATTAGGGATCAACAAAAGGCACGAAAGGTTTCCGAAGTTAAGCTGGATTTGCTGTTTTTTTTTTTTTTTTGTGTGTGTGTGTCTCCCAGAAAAGGAGAAAAATGTCATTTCCTTACAGCAATGAGCTCCTGTAACATCTAAGAACTTCTGCATACTGCATCCAGTGATATCTTGCTCTAATCAGTGTAAATGATCTAATCAGTGTAATAAAAATTGTCCACAGATATGTGCTCCAGCTGACTTTTGTACACTGTTCTTGAGATCTCATCTTCTATTAAGGTAAGTGATCTTATTTGTAAAATGCGAGTAATTTAATGGATTTTTTAAATTTAATGTGAGTTATTTCTTGGCTGGTTAAAATATGCTCCCCCCACCTATGTTCCCAAGTACCTGAACATGCATATGTACAAACATAAAAGAATAAAGGTCAAATCATGGTCAATATGTCTTGCCCAAATAGGGCATTAAGTGTATATTGAATTTCTAGTGTATAATTTCTATTGATTTCAGTTTGTAGAATTATTATTGAAGTGGAAGTGATAGAAAGGTTTGGAGTTTCTTGGTTGGGTTTTTTGTTGTTGTTTTTTTGGGTTTTTCTTTTTTTTGTTTTTGTTTCCAGGAATGGATGGGAACCAGGTGATGGCTGCAGAACGCAATCTGGCAGTGTAACAGAAACTCAGCTGTACTTTAAAATTCCATTAATTTGTTTGTAAGCTGTACTCCTCCAAGCTCAATGTAGCTGTAATGAAAATCCAGAATGTGAAAAACTGAGCTTCCTACAACTTGACTGCAACCATGGGAAAGTGAAAAACATTGAAGGGAGCTTCAATAAGAAGGACCCATCTATCATCACTGTGTAAAATGTGATGGTGTTTATCTGTATGGAATACCTTGTCATGTTGTAGCAGTGCACAAAAAGGCTTAACAAGTTTATCTTTGTCCTTTTGGCCTCTTTCTTATCTGGTTGGCACAGCCAAATCTGTATGGGTTTCAGGGAAGTGTTGAGGCTTTATGCTTTACACAGGTACGTTACTGATAAGCAATACAGCTGTTTTGTGTGTGATATGTCTCCATGAGTGTATTGAGATATGATGGAAAGAACTTCTTGCCAGTATATGGAAGGCAGCCAGCAAAGAATATGTTTGGTTGATCCCAACAACCAGTGATTTGGTGCAAATATATTTACTATTTTGGTGCCCAGTAGGATTTGTGTGTTTTGTTACCTGTGTTATTGAACACTTTCAATATGCTTAAATTTATATATTGGCTTCTGAAGCTGCTACAGTGTTCGGGCACTTCTCTAATTGGCTAGTAATTATTGGGCATCAGTGAAGTCATGGAAACTTACTGTACAGGTTAAGTACTCATGTTTGTTTAGTAGATTTCAGTACTTTGTTGAGGTCTCAGTAACTGCCCTGGGGAATTTATAATCAAAGATAGCATAGATAACAAACCCACACTGAGTTTACTTGGCTGAAAGTTGTTAGCCAAGCCAAACATGACACATCAGGCATACAAAATATCATATACCTTGTGTTCCAGTAGTAGTGAGCCTGTGAAAATAGTGCAAATATTTAAATTAAATGCAGGAAGAAGTAAATTGGAATTAGAACTAGAGGAATACTGTGACAAATAAGGTAATTTGCATTAGCCAGTAAAAGTTTTAAAAGGATGGATTTTTATGTTCAAAAGCCATATGAAAGTTGGAGACAGGATTATTTTATCCTTCACAGCAAGCTGTTTACAAAGAAAAGTGACCTAGAAAAGGCTAAGCTTCCACATTGTATACAGAAGACATGATGAGAAAAAATAGGATTTAATCCTGGAAATTTTTCAGTCATTTCTCAGCATTATGAAGATGACAGAACAAATATGAACTTTGTGTGAGAAACTACTTATCTGACTGCCTTCAGAATTATTTTCACTTTTTATCTTGAAAGCAGTCTGTCTCTTTTGGGTCAGTGACAGCTGAGTCTTGAGGCTGAGTCATGAAATGTGTCAATTACTCATCAAGATCAGTGCCAGCCTGCTCTGTTCTCAGTTTTCTGTTTCAAAACCCACTACTTCATCATGTTAGTGTCAGGTATTGATGGAGCATTCAAGTCTCACACAGTTGTGTGCTAAAACAGGCCAATGAATTTTAATCAGAGCTGTCCTTTCATATCTGTTCTAACAGTGCTAGTGATGTGTTTTATCGCTTACAAGAGAGTCACTGTACGTAAGTTGAATGTCTTGTCAGTAAAACCATAGTTATCTATATTACATGATAGTTGCAGATCCATCACCAAGGCCACTACAATTGTTGCTCAGTTGTACTGAATAGATTTATCTTGGCTTTGTGCTGTTAGATGGAAAAGATAAAACATTAGAAACAATTTAGGTCTTTAATTTTGAATTTGAAGATGGGTAAGGTGAATTAATTTACCTTATTCAACTTCAATGTAGTCTGGATTCTCACAACTTTTTTACATCAGCTATGAGTTTTCTTATTTAATTTTTCATTTGCACTGTATTCATATTTAAGTACTATATGATTACAAGATTTGGCTGAATTTGCATTACCTTGGCTATTTTGTTGTTGTTTGGCCCTTTTAATTTTTCTTTGACAGATTTGTATATGTTCTTGCTTTTTTTTTTTTTCAGGTGGCAAAACTTCATCAGAAAATAGAGAAAACAAATTAAAGGAAAAGCTGTGTGCTGTAAGGAGAGAAGCAATAATTTTCCCAGTCCCAAGACCTTGTGAAAAAAAAATTGGATTAAAAAAACCCAGAGCTTTGAAGGTGTGAGCTTAGAGGGCAAAAGGAAAGAACTTAAAAATTGTTAAGGGGAAGGAAGATCCATCAAAATATTTAATAGAAATAGGCACTGTAGCAAAACGAGAAGGAAGGCTTTGAAAGACTCTGAAAAAGCAGCTATGGTGTATGGGAAGGGGCAAGGTCAGGACAAAAGGTATGTTAGAACTGTCAGAAAGGTGGATGCATTTATGGATAATTTATAGGAAGCAAAAAGGGTTTAAAAACAATAAAAAACAAGTCAAGGTCCTGAGATTTCATGAGCAACACTTCTGTAGAGTACTCTCTGTACTCTACAGAGTACACTGATTCTGTTTTGAACAGAATTTTATCTTGGTTAATTATTGTGTAGATTACTAACTTGTGAAGTTACTAACTTGTGAAGCAACCTAAACCTTCCTATATTGTAGCTTTTTTCTGACATGCTTTCCAAGGTGAAATTTTCTATGCAAGTATGCATAAACAATTCTCCTGGCTGGATTAGCCTTTGACAGGGTGTGAAGAACACTGAAAATAAATGATTATTGGGTGATCCAGAGCATGAGAGGGTATGCATATGGTCCTTCAGAGAGCAGGACATCAGACTCCATGAAGATTATTTCTTAGAATATAAAAAAGACAGATGTTTACTAGTAATTAGCTTTATCACAGAATCACACGGAATCACAGAATGTTGGGTGCTGGAAGGGACCTCAAAAGATCATCTAGTCCAACCTCTCTGCCAGAGCAGGATCACCTATACCTATCCTATAGGATAACTATATTTGTGACAATGGAGTGTAATAATGCAGGTGAATCATCCTGTTTGGTAATCATGCTTTGTGTTAAATCCAGTAGCAGGTTTTTGACTTTAACTAAAAGGATGTATGAGAAGTAGGGAAAAGTATCATTTTTGTAATTAGGAATAAGAAGTTATTTCTTCTGTTTTCCAAAATGTCATGTCCGGTAAAAATAGAATTAGGTTGGTTTGGTTTATTTTGTCATTTTTCAGGTTTAGATTGCTTCAGTTAGAATAACGTTTCCAAAGGGTCAGTGCATTACAGTCTGAGCAAACTCTGGAGTATGTTTTAATTCAGATGATCTTCCCAGCTTCTATACTCTCCCGCTCAGTTTTCTAGCAGCAAAATCTAGTGGGTGGAAAAGGAAAGGGAAACATCACCTGAAGAAAAACAAACAACAAATATGAAAAACAACTCTGCAGGAGTGGGAGGCTGCTTTAAAATAGAAGTGATAGACCACATTTGATTTGCTATTGAACTGCATAGGAGTTGTGGCAGGATTGCATATGACCTGGATACAAACTTTGTAACAATGGCAGTCACAGCAGGGTATTTGTAACCTCAATCTAAATAGTCTGTTAAGGGATCATGCTACTGCATGATCCAGCTCTGAAGCCCTTAGGAAATGAATATTTAACTAGTAGGTTTAAGAAATAACAGGAATAATAAGGAATAATTATATTTCATATAATCCTAGTAAGGTAGTTCTGGAATTGTAAAGGCTTCGTATATGGAGCCCTGACAATTCTATTGACAGCTGTCATATGTGATAGTGGTAGACTCATAGCAACATCCTTTAATGGAGAGATCACCATGTATGCACACATTTACAATAGGTTATTCAAGATTCTGCAGAAGCTTGAGTACTGAAAATGGTCCCTAGGGGTCAGAGTGCATTTCCCTTTTTTTTTTTTTTTTTGGTTTTTAAGGCAAGAGTGCACTGCCCACAATTCAATTATTTCCTACTCTGTTTCCTTAGGGCTTCATAAGGCTCTTGTACCTTCTAATTAGATCTGAATCACTCAAGCAACAATGTGTTGTTAAGAGCTGTGAAATGCTTTGTTCAGGTTCTGATCCTTTAACAAAAGTGTTTCAGATTTCTGATTTTATATTTCTTCTGTCATGTACATCCTGGGATCATACTGTGCTCATTGGCAACATGCTGTTTGGGATGAATCAGATATGTGTTATGGCACTAGTAATGTGGACTGGAGTACCTTGCTGGAGTCCTCATAGTAAAAATAGTAGTGAGTATGACTCAGTGCAGGAGTGGCTAAGATTAACTCAGAGTTTCAGGGAGCCAAGAGATGATTCACCCTTTGAAATTAAAAGAAGCTGCTAATAAACATTAATAGGTATTTTCAGTTTTGTTTGCAGCATACCAACACTTTTGGATGTTGAGGAAGCAACAGGAGGAACTGAGAACATCATACCAACAGCAGCTTCGTAAGCAATGACTTAGTAGATGCATGTTGACTTGTCACTGCTGTAGATATTGACACTCCAGTGTTTACTGGTTTTGTTACTGCAACAGCTGACTTTTTACCCCAGTCCTTAGTGCAGTTGTTTTACACGTGAGATTTACTGGGCATTTCCTTCAATTACTTTAAGTGAATTTTGTAAACAGCAAATATGTTTTATTTATGTTATTTGAAGTGGCAAAAGACTCAGATAAGAGGAAAGGAGAATGAATTTCTTCACCACAGAACAGACATATTTGCTCCTCCAACTTACAGTATTTGCATATCTGCCAAATAATTTTAACTGGGACCTCATGCTACTCTGCCTGCTGTGACAGTCAACCTGAATCCCCACTGCCTTGAAGCCAATTTTACAATGCAGTGCTGAAATGTACCGGGCTGTTGCCCCACGTGCTTCCAGCTCATGCAGAACTTGCCTGCTTTAGATGCACAACAGTGTGGAGCATATTTTGCTCATCTGTCAGACTGTATCTTGGAGTTCCTTGCTGGTGTGTCTATTTGAAAGAGAGTTTTTATGTTTTCTATTTGTTGCAGATGTTTATATCTCTTAGAAGAAAATAGAGAGGTCAGAGTCAGAATTCAGAATATTGTGATAAATTCCATTTGATATCCAGTGTGATACAATCCAAATGGTATCCAGTATGATACACTCCAATTGGTATCCAGTGTGATAGAGTCTTCTGCCCTGAGGGATTTTGTTCCTCCCTATCATTGAGCAAAGTGGAAGCTAGTCTGTTGTGTCACAAACTGTAATTTTTTTCCTGGTATATTTAATGCACATACAACTGCTGCTTTTATTGTCTGTGCAGTGCCTCAGACCATGGCAACCACTGCCCTTCCTTTGTTCAGCCAAAATAGTATAATTGTGTGAATTAATAGTTGACATTTTTTTAGAAGCAGAGAAACATTGCCAATGTTTGTTTGTATCCTTCATTTAAAAAAATATTTATTATTTTTTACCACTATCAGGTGTTTAAGTGAGACAAGACCTGCTTCCAAACATTTGCAGACAAAAAAGCTATGTCTGGCAGTTTTCTTAACAGCAATACACTGCTCTCATCTGGGCCCCTGTAAAATTAATGTTTTCAATACATGCTCTTAAGCTGTGTTTTTCGTTCTTTTTTTATTGAGAAGAAAAAGTGCTACAATTTTCATTGCAATTCATCTTCTATGTTATTGGTTTCTGACAGACCTTGTACCTGCTTTGAGGTCACCATTCACACAAGCAACCATCCAACATTTTTGTCAGCTTTTCTATTTTTGTTTTGGAGCAGAATTCTCCTGTACCATGGGAAAAACACCTTTGTATTTGTAAACTTAGAAGAACTTTTGCAATTTGTCATCTCTGTCAGTGCTCAGGTATCTCAAATTTAATGTGTACACTATTAAATCTTCAGTAAATTCCTGCTCTCCAAAAAATGATTGGCTTAAAACTTTCAGACAGTTGTTTGGTTTGCGTCTGTATATGTCTTGTTTTCATAGGAGAAATTAATTTCAGAAAAAGACCATAAAGTATATACCTTCCCTTAGCATTTAATAATGTTTTAGTTTCTGAAGTGGAAAATGTTGAGTAGATTGTGATTTCAGAGGGACTGCTTCCATCCTTTCTTCCTGAGTGTCTTCTCTTTTCATGGCTTGTAACAACCTGTCTTATCTGTAGGGAACTGAGCCTGATTACATGTTTAACCTGTATCTTACAATATTCTGTTTGCTCTGATTATTTTTTTTTTCCCTGTGTGTGAGTGTACTCATTTTGGCAGGGATAAAGTTCATTTTCTTCATAGCAACTACTATAATGCTGTGTTTTGTATTTGTGACTGAAACAGTGTTGATAAGGTAGAGGTGTTTTAATTATTGCTGAGCAGTGCTTACACAATATTAAAGCCTTTTCTATTTCTCCCACTGCTCCTCCAGTGAATAGGCTCTGGGTACACAAGAAGTTGGGAGGGAACACAGCTGAGACAGAGGACCCCAAAGGGAAGGGAAAGAGTAAGGAGGAAGATTTGGTGTTTTGGTATTACAAGTGATGAAGCCTTGCTTTCCTGGAAATGGCTGAACAGCTTCCTGCCAGTAGGAAGCAGTGAATGAATCCCTTTGCTTTGTTTGTGCATGCAGCTTTTGGTTTACCTACTAAACTGTTTTTATCCCAGCCCATGAGTTTTCACTATTTTATGCTTCCAGTTTTCTCCCCCGTCCCACTAGAGCTGGGGGTGAGCAAGCGGCTGGGCTGCCTAACGGGTCTAAACCATGACAGTAAGTTGTCTAGCTCCAAACATTTCTTATCCACTATGCCCTGATGATCTTGGGAGTATTGCACTGCATGCAGATAGTTTATTGATCTGTTTTTCTTACCTATTAAAAAATGGATAATCCTTGACTTCAACTGAATAATCTCATATTAAAAATATGTAGATTACACTGCATGCGTAGCTATCACATAAGATAGCGCAATGGAATTATCTAAACAAGAGATGTAGTTAAGAACAAATAACTCTTTAGTTTAAAACAAATACTTTTGTGATCAGTGAAGTGATTACTCTTTTCTTGTGCATTCACACTGCAGATTTTGATAAATCACTAATTTTATCCCATCTAGCAACACTTTTGAGAAACAGTTGTATTGTAAAAAAATTTCCAATCTTAGTGAATTTCTGTATGCCACAGGTGATAGGAATGTTTCTACCTTAGAAGCTGATTGCTTTGTACTTTCTTTCTCACACTACCCATTTATTACATGCTATTTCTATGGCATTCAAGCAGATTAAGTTACTTTTCTTTTCAGATTTGAGTACACACATGTAATATTTGTCTTTTCCCAGGGCAGAACTGGTATGCATTATATAAATCAGATTCTTGCTAAAACCAAATGTTACTCAAGAAAACTACAAGTTTTTCCAAGTTGAGACATCTCTCTCCATACCTTCTTACAAAAGTTGTGTCAACTTTATTTAATTAGCATTGACGTGGCATCAACTGATGATTGTACAGGCTGTTCAGAGGCATTTGTGTTGCAATGTGATGTTCCTTTTTGTTGTGGAATTACCAGATTGCTTTGCAGTACTGGACTTCATCATAACACAGCAATATTTAACCCATTCATGTTCTGGGTTTACCAACTAACACTGCACTTCTGTGTAGTGATAGAAATCCTTCTTTGTGGAAAGCTTGCAGCTTGAATAATTTCCTGGGAAAAAATGGTAATCTTTTTAGGGTATTGGCTAAATATTTCTTAGACAATAGCTAGAAACATATGTATAGATATAGATGTAGATATAAACATAGATATAGATATACACACACGTATTTATATATAACAAAGTTCACCTTGTTGAACATGGGGTGAAAAGAGAAATGAAAGATAAACAGAAAGGAGGTGCAGGAATTTGGTTTTTTTTATTCAGAAGATATTTCAGGTTCTTAGTAAGGTCATGAAATAATCTAAAAATTAAAAACCTATATAATATTCAGCCAAATATCCTAAATAGTAGTAGGCTCTCAAGCAGATGGAGTCTGTTGCGGAGTCAGTTGATTAAATGCTTTCAATTAAATTAATGTTTAAGAGACATTCACGAACAGTTTTGTTCATGTTCTGCGTATATGGTCTGCTACTAATATTCAGTAATTCTGAATGCACACTGTATATAAAATGATTTTGCTACGTGAAAAGAATGTAAACATTATACTTCCCCTCCTTCAACTGTGTAATAAGTCCTCACATAGTTTTTAGCTTGGAAAAATAAAGTAGAATTGTCAGTTACTAATTATTTATTAAATAGAATAGTTGGCACTGTGAGTTATTTTGAAGTTTGCCTCTATGTGATGGCTCTCAATGTATCTCATACTAACTGTGAAGCTGTTTCCCCTTACCTTAAGAACACTTTGTGGTCTCTTTCTTTGCTGCCACTCTTATTTCGTACTCGGCTGTGATGTGGCCTTCATCTTTGTTCTGATATTTATTATTAGTTCAGAAAAAATGGTGTGGAAAAAAAAAGAACCAAAAATCAACTTCTAATGTTTTTTTTTTTTTATCTGTTTTATTTTCCAGATTCAAAGAGCAAGAGGAATTATTTATCATGGTCCACTGAGCTAGAAGCTAATACAACAGGATGATTAATGTTTGAATATATGAAAGCTTCCTAAGAATGAAATCTGTGAAGAAAGGGACATTTGATAGAAGTTTTGGAAATACCAACATGATGGATTTTTGTAGAACAAACTACACTAAATCCTGTCTGTAAAGAGCAGTCTATATTGTGGTATGATGGATAATCTAATCCAGCAGATCTGTAAGGCTTTTTATGAGTAGCACACAAGGACCAAATGCCAAAGATAAAGGTTAACTTTGAAATTCTGTTTTAATGTTCTAATTATCTGATGAAATAATACTCAGCAACAAGAGGAACAGAAGCTAGTAATAAGGTGAACTGCAAAATAAAAACTCTACTAGGTCACTTATTTTCCACTCAATACAAGAACATATTTTCATTGTAGCTTTCATTGTCTTTTTTGAAAAGTATGATTTTCCACAAGATATTTGATTTATGTGACCTCAGATATCAGAGAACAACATTTGGAAAGCATTTGATGGAGAAAGTCAAATGAGTTTACAAAGGACAAAATTATTATTAAGCTCATTTAATCTTATTTTATGCCAAATTTTCTTCACAGTTTGCCCAGTGGGAGTATTCAACACTCACATTGAAACACCTCACCTCTTTCTTAAATTTTCTTCTTCGACTCACTTTTGGGATCACTTTGAAGAAGACTTGACATCTTACAGGTAATCAGAATACCAAAGCTGGGGGGGGAAAAAATTAAAGCTGCTCTTTTTTATTGGTTTTGTAGTATGCCTTAAAATTAAAGACATTTTAGGAAGATCAGAGTGACTTTTCCAAGTTATGTTGTCTGATGCTGAAAAGCAGGACTAGCTTCATTAAAGGCCTGTAAATAGTCACTGATAAAGTAGAGAATATGAGAAACTACTTTGATATTTTGAGTATGTTTTTGTAGGAAGTTGCATAATAATTTATTCAGAATTTCAATGATGACCAAACAATGCATAATTTGAACCTCACTGATATATCTTGAGGGTGATTGTAGAGTGGAAATTTTGTACAATTTGTTTCTGTTTACTGCCATTGGCAATCCTGCACTAAAACTGTATGTGTTTCAGCTGGGATCATTAGGCAATAGAATTGAGCAAGAGATGGGATCTTGTGCCGTGATGGAGAAATGAGATGTTCTTTTTGGAAATACACCAGAAGGTCAGGAATTTTCATGTAACATCAAAGCCAAAGGACTAAAGAACAGGCTGCTCCTTTGTAGAGGTATCAAGATTATTTGTATTCTTTTATAGTTATTTTGATGAGGGATGTCTTCTAGGCATTGAGTCAATTTCAGATGGTGAAAACAGCTTTCCGTGTTGATAGGGATATCTACTTACTGTTGCTTGTTTTCTTCTGACAGTGATAGTGACAGCTATCAGAGGCAGGATATGGAAGTTTGACAATTCCTGTGTACTCTGATACATTCTCTGTTTACATAAAGCAGAGGGAAATATCTTCACTCTGCATGGCTTTTTGTTTTAATGGAGCAAACAGATCCAAAAAAAGACTACATGAAAACTCTGTGTGCTAGAGAAATATTTCATAAAACATGCAGGAGAAGCTGCATGTATTTCAGATGTGACTTTTCAATTAATTTTTTCTTCCTCACCTTATAGGTGAAAGGAACAGAAAAGACTCTGCTTTCCCACTTATGGGGCTTTCATAACAATCTTGATTCCTGGGTTTTTTTTCTGATTTAAACCCGCCCAAACACTGTAAACCGACTACTTAATTTTCCCACTTATGTCATTGGCCTGACTGTAGTCAGTTCTGGTGTTCAGGATCTGTCTTGTCTAAAGTGTCTGAAATGGATAGATTGTCCTAGTAATTTGATTTGTTTCTTACAGTGTAAATTGGTTATCCTGTATGACAATCCAATTTTTATTTTTTTTTGATGTGGAAGTGTTTTAGGAAAAAGAACAAGATTAGAGTAATTACTATACAAAGTGTTCTCAAAAAGCACAGCCAACACAAGGAAGCCAAGATTGCCATAGATAAGGAATGTCATTATGAACATAGCTCAGGGCTATTGTGACTTGTGGCCATAAACGCAGGAAGTAATTTTCCTCCTGGATCCTTTTAAAATATAGGAACAAAACAAGAGTCTGATGATTGCAGATATGGTGCTTAGGAGAGACTGAAAGGCCATATAAATTTTTGAGCAGTAGGATGGAGGTATCCCTATATTTGGGCAGAACAGGAGCTTTTAAAAGGATGAAGGATTTTTGTTTGCATGTACATGAATTCATAACTCCTCACTATTAATTATTTTTTTCTTTAAAGATGTTACCACTAAAAGGCCAGCATCTGAGACAGAATTACGTAACTTCGTAACAGCACTTCCTTTCTTAACAGTCAAGTAATGTGGTAGGATGTCCCTGTTCTTATGCTCTGAACAGTATGTTCACAGAATTGCTTAGGAAAACCCTTCACTTCTGTTTTCATTAGGTCAGCTACAAGAAGTACATGCAGAAGCTTTAGGCATTTTAATAATTGACTGGAGAAGTATCTAGATTGATTTAAAAACCCCAGACAAGCACCATATACATGAAACAAATTAGTTGTGCTGAGATGATAAATCAAACCAATTTAATCTCAACTTTACCACTTTCTTCAGTACAGATCAAATGATGTATATGTTTAACTGTGCATGTGCAGTGCTCTTGTTTATCTCTACTTGTGTTGTTTTCTATGATTAATAGGTAATTTTCTGCTTTTATTTGCAGTTCAGCCAACAGTACTTTCGCTGCTTTCTCAGGAGACTTTATTAACATTTATATTTGTGTATCGTGCACATGCTTTTTTTAGTCTTTCTGTAAGTATGTTCTTTATAAGTACATTTTTGGTGCTAAAGTTTAGCTAAGTATCTTGCTATTGGGTTTTTGACTTCACAAAGTTATTCATGTTATACTTCACAATTAATTCTTGCAAACTCAAACTGGTATTATGTTCAGAAAAAAAAAAATTAGATGTTAATTGGTTATCTGGCCTTCTTATTTTCCAGTTCCATATTTTCTGCAGTTCACTGACTTTTCCTAATGTTTTCAAAAAAGAAATTTTATCTGTAAATATTCTTCATTTATCAATTATTCTGCACTGCAATAAACTCTTCCCTAACTCATTGTTTTTGCTAAGCCCTGAGGGCAAAGCAATTGCTTTCATTTTAGATTCAGAAGAGCAGCCTCCTGAACAAACAGTGAGGTGAGACAGTGCTTGCACATTACAGGAACTCTTTAAAATGAAATCTGCAAATCAAAGTTCTTAGCATATTAAATTGCAACACTTGGAGTGAAATTTTCTTCTGTATGGTATCTGGTAATGGAGCCTGGATTGGTGGTAATCTTGCAGGTTGTTTTATTTCCTAGTGTTTTCCAGAGAAAGTGTTTTGCTTTCCTCCACTAATTAAATTCTTACTAGATGCAAATTGCAGCATTGGTTTGTTTAAAGAGAATAGGTCAAGTGGTTAATGAGCTACTCAGAAGAGTTTTGTTAGTGCCCCATAACTCTCTAGTGTCCATATGCATTTTGCCATATAATAAAGGAAACTGTAAAAGCCCATAGACTTCTTAAGGTAGGATTTAATCTTAATACCTCCCTGTTTCAGGTCATCCCCTGTAGGTGGTAGTCATTCTTTACTGCACAATCAAGCATACAAAATAAAGAATATGCTTCATTAGTGTGAGAATAGGAATTGTAGTTAAACATGAGATAGCAGTGCAATATGTGATTGCAAGACTAAGCTTTCTGTAATTTATTTTACTTGGATTTCTCTCTGGATCTCCAGCAGGATTATGGATAGTGCAGAGAAAAATGGTCAAGTAATCATCATTCCAGAAATTATATAAGGGTCTCTGTAGGAAAGCATACAAACAAATTAAATAATGCATATTTTATTTCGTTAGTGGTTAGAAATTATGTTGACCAGGACACAAACTCCAACTGGCAGTTGACAAATTTTGTCTCAAAGGAAACGAAATGTTTAGGTTGAAGCATTCATTTTATTAACAACAAAAAAAAGAAAAACAACAACAAAACAAACCCAACCAATTGTAATTTGTTGAAAGGGAAAGTTAAATGAAGTATTTGCAATGTTTAATTTCAATATAAAAAAAAAACCAAAAAACAAAACCCAAAACATTTTCCAAAGAAGAAAGCTGACAAAATTCATGCACATTTTCTAAGCATTTTTTATGACACTGTCCTGGCATGTTGCCACTATCAAGTTCTGTGGGGAAAATGTTATTGATGTCTCAATATTGAAAGGAGATAGGGTACTTTACAACATGTGCTTAAGTCAAGATAGACAAATTAAGACTAGTTAAGATATTCAAAGTCTTGTGGAAGTGGTGAGGAGTTTTCTAAAAACTTACTCAAGATGCTGCTCTTTGGTAAACTTGCCACAAGATTGTAAAATTATGACTTCAGGTTTTTATCACAGTTCTCGTGAAAAAGGTTTTTTTTTTGTTGTTGTTTTTTTTTTTTTCCTACTCTGCACTTCCTAGAAGTGGCTCTCCTGCATAAACCATACTCAGCAAAAATCATATTTCTGAGAGAGACAGGTTTTGGTAAATGTTTTGAGAAAGACTTTTGGTTCTGCTATGACATTAGTCATGTAAATGTTTAGGGGCTGTGTCAAAACAAAAGCCAAGTGAGCCAGAAATACATTGTGTAATTTTTCTATCTTTTTCTATTATTTGGAATTTAATTTATTTGGTTTCTAGCTTGATTTATAAATCCCTTTGTCAGTCCCAGCCAAAAGCCAGTGCCTACTGTAAACTTTTGAAAGTTCTCTTCTTCAGTATGGGCAATTTGAGAACAAGGCTTAGAATCAAGATTATTGGTTTGGTAGACCCAAGGACAGAGTATGAGGCTCCTCAGAGCCTCCTCAGAGTGCCCTCTGTGGTCTGGAAATTAAATATTACTAGAAGTTAATCCAGTAGGCTTTTTTTCCACAAGCCAAGTTTAAGAAAACAAAAGCCTGGACACGTAGTTACAAACATCTTTCGTGCAGTCAGGATGTGGGCTTGCTAGTCATCCTTCTGCTGCCCTGATCCCATACCAGAGCTGATGTCAATACTCCCTAGTGGCATGAATTTGCTCAGCCCTCTGAAATTTGAGTCACATATAATGTGAGATTCAAAGAAACTTCTGCATTTCATTTTAATGCTAAAAGCCTTTAGAACGTGATGCTGGCACAGCCAACAACATCTTCTGAAATATCAGAGTTTACAGGGATAATAGAGAAAAAGGTAGATCTTGCTATGTGAAGAAGCCTGCCTTACTAAAGTAATCCAATTTAATTTGCCTTTCATCTTGAAAATCATCTGCTTTTGCAAAGCCAAAAAATACTGTCACTTACTAAATGCTGTAGCAGGGGCCTGTGAATGCAAGTGCCCTCCTTAGCCTTTCAGTCCATTTTTTCAGCTTGCTCTCTAAACTCGCAGCTGTGTTTTTGCCATGATTTTCAAGCTGTAGGATAAGGACCAGCCAAGGATGCTCTGATTGCATACTCTAGATCAGCTGATCAATTCCTGTTAGCACACGGGTCAAGGAAGGGAGAGAAAGGCACATACAGTAATGTCCCAAGACCTCCTCCTGGGCAATGTTGAATTTGGAAGGATTATCCTACTCCATTCCAGTTTTTCAAGCCTAGTGTTTCCTTAATGTAGCAGCAATTTGCTGCCTGGGAGGCCCTTTGAAATTTTAGAAACCTCCTCCTCACAGCAGATTCAAGGCCAGCTTTGGAAAAACCCACTCCTTTTTGCAGGCCAAATTAGATGCAAATTAGATTTCTGTCCATCAAAGATAACTCAGAAACAATGAAGGCATTATATATGGTGTCCCCATCCTGCTGGCAGCACTGTTTTTTTTTCTCTATCATAAAAGGAAGTTTCTCTTCCTTCATCAGGATGTGCACATGGAAGAAGAACCTCTAGCATTGCAGGCAATTGCCAGCTTCAGAACTGGTTTCTATTTTTTGTGTTGTGTTTTTTGTTGTTGAGGTTTTTGTGTGTGGGAGGGTTGGGGGGGTGGGGTTGTTTGTTTTTGTGTGGGGTTTGTGGGGTTTTTTTGAGGGGGAGTGTTGGTTTGTTTTATGTGTGTGGACATTGTTGTTATTATACTGGTTAGCACTTTATTATCAGTTGCTTAGAACAGAATAGAATCATAGAATGCTCTGGGTTAGAAGGGACCTTTAAAGGTCATCTAGTACTTCATACTTCCTCTGTGTACAATTTCTAAATTCTTCTAAACCTTTGTATCTGGGTTGGGAAGTGGAAATTTGCAGCCATTCTCACACACTGCAAGAGAAACAAAGAACCTTTATCCAAAAGGGCGTTTTGCCCTTCTCTTCCTTCTGACCCAGAGCCTAGGGCTTACTTTCTTTTAGGAAGGAAATCCCTAGCCATCTGATATACAGTGAATATGCCATTGTTTTCTACCATCTATCAAGAGTAATTTGTCAACAGATTAGAGTTCATGCTGTTTTTGGGATGCTGTGGTGGTCCACAAATGAGTAGTTATAGAAGCACCATGGTATGTCCTGTGTGGAGGATGTTAAAACAGTAATGTGCAAACTCATAGAACAGGCCAGGTTGGAAGAGATCTGGAAAGGGAGCTAGATGAGATTATCTAGATGATTTAAAGCATCATAGAGTTTTGTCTCACAGAGAAGATGTCTCTAATAAGGATTTCCTGCAGCATGGTTGGATTCTTGTCTCTTTACCCTTTATTGTCTTCAATGGAACTGGTTCATATTCTTCCCCCTAGGAATCCTGACACTTCAACTCTCAGGCTTTAGAGTAGTCTACAGTCAGTGGGTGACAAATTCCTCTTCAAATTCTTCTCTATCAAGTCATCTGGTCAATGTGTTTCACCAGAATTCAAGTTAAATTAACCCAATATCATCCTGATCTTAAATATGCTGGGGAATCACTTCTATGTCCACTAAAGTGACCTCAGATTCAACAGATTCTCTTCCTTAATGACTACCTTTACTTCACCTTCTCATCCTTGACCATTGGACACTCTACCTCAGAGTGTAAAAATGTGAAGTCATAGGTGTGGAAAGGTCGAATACGAAAAATAAGGTAATTTCAGCCTAGCACTAGCAGAACATGAAATTAAAAACAATGCTTTATTAGATAAGGAAGAACTGATTCTTAGGCCCCAGTCCTCAACTATCAAATGTTCTGTGGACTCTAACCCACACCATTTAAAACAGGAAACCCAGAAAAATCTGTTTCCTACAGATCGTGTTGACGTAATAGTATACAAGGTAATTAATATTCTGGATTTCAACCTGACCCATTGGAATCCTCAAAGGCAAACTGAGACAAGAAAGCAAACAAAACATTTCCTTTCTTTTCCAGTGAAAGATAAATAGGAACAGCTAAGCAAGCTCTGACAAGCTTTGAAATCTGATATAAAATTGGATTGTATTATACCACCTAAAGAGGATGCCAGAGTCATCAAATTGATAAGAGTTGCTTGTTCCACTAAATAAATATCTTTTTCAGGAGGAAAAAGTTAACAATTGGTGACTAGAAACTCTCTTAATCCAGAACTGAATTGTTGTCTATGATACTAAAAGCTGATGGTTTACAAAGCTTAACCACTTACTAGACACTAGAGCAAATAATCTCTCAAAATACTTTTTGTTGTTGCTGTTCTCAAGCTACTTAGTTAGGATTCTCAAGCTATTTAGTTAGGAAACAACTCCGGGATGTATGAAATCTGCAGGAAAATGGTGGAACAGACCTCTGAATGGTTGAGACCAGTTGTTTCAGTATTACATCCAACTTCAGCTTAAAAAGAAAAATGTGCTTGAAGTTTGATACCCTTTCCCCTAACCTTTCCCCAGTTCGGTGGTATAAATGGAGAGACAGACAGAATGTACTTTCTCTGAATAGAGGTGGCTATCAGTATGTAGTAGTCTAAAGCCATTGGTACTTGTGATGAATTGATTGAGTTTACTCTTTTGATACATCTACCAAGTTCTGCTATTGGAGAAGTTATAGTATCCTGGCATATTGTAAAGCTGTTCTTTTACTAGAAAATGTGATATACGGCAAGAGGTTTTTTTTTTACCAGCTTCAAGTTTTCCTCCTTTCTTCTGCCACAAGGTAAGAGGGTGGTGCAGGATGTTTAAAAAAATACACTGATTTAATGATTGCAGTTTTAAAACCATTTCATACAAATGTATCACTCCATTTAATTTTTTTCATGTGTGAGTAGAATTATGTATCCAACAACAGATTTGTAAACCCCTCAAGTGCTGCCAAAAAATACAAGTTATACAAGCAGGCATGTCACAGGCTGACAGTGACTCAAGTCTTGGCAGCTGCCCTATAAACAAAGCTACTGAATTGGTACGAATCTGTCTAATCATGGAACTTCTTATTCAGCTGACTTTCAAAAATATGCTTTAGAGAATTACTAGAGAGTGAAAATTGTATCAAAATGCATGAACTACTAATGAGCTGAAATATTAGAGTGGGCTTTAAAAATCCAATTATAATAGCTGTATTTCAGTCTCTGAGTTTTAATCAGACATGAATCCATGCTAATTGTAAAGCAAAGGTTTGCAAATCAAAATGCATTCTCTTTCTGTAATACTATAATTTGCTTTCCTGCTTTGGGATTCAGACTCTAATTTCTGTGCCAAATACAACTTGCAAAACTGCTCATCACCTACAAAACCTGATTTTGAATATTAGGCAAATATTGAAGATCAAGTAGTGTAGGTTACTTTACAGATGATCAGAGGCCACTTCATGCATTCTGAGTGTTTTAAATACACAAAAAATTAACAGCATGCAAGGAGGGGGGGGGGGGGAAGGAATATAATTAGAAAGCAGAAACTGTGATTTTGCAGGCCAGAGCTTTGCTCAAAATTGCAGAGGTAGCTGAGTTCCAAGAGAGGCTGGTTATGCTGCTCATTTGCCAGTTTATAAAGGTGTAAAATTAATTTATTCTCCAGAGTTCACTAGGTGTGAGAGTTAAGTAGGAATATTTGTTGAGGATGCCTTCGCTACCATAAAATTTCCTGCTTGATTGATAGCAAACCCTCTTTAGAAAATCACTATAAATATTGAAAATATATACTAGAAATATGTACTGGAATGCTAGAGCCTTTATAGGTATGTTTGTGCTAATCTGCAGCTGTGGCTATAGCCTGAGTTTGTGACAGGTCTTTATTTTTCATTTCTTCTATAATGTTGTTTGTTGAATTCTAGAACTGGGGGCCTGATCACCTCTCCCTGGACAGGAGGCAGAGTATTTGTAGTTCAACTGGTTTGGACATTGGCATTTCATTTCAAATTGACATGAGATTCTGTCAGTTTGTACAGATTTTCAGCTAGCATTAGCAAAACTTCGTGGTTTGCCACATTCTCTAGAGGAGCATTTACTGTTAGTTAGAGCCCAAGTACATGTAACTTAACACTTCTGCCTTTTCTGTGCAGTTTAGAAGCTGTGACCCAATACATTTGGAGATAACTTTAGTTTTCTGTGATAAGCCAAAAAATTGCTTATAGCTGAAAGTTTATCTGAATATCCAGAAATTAAGGAATGCGGGAGGCAAATAGCTGACTAAGACCAGTGCACAACAGTGCAGGAGGTGTTGGAGTTAGGCAGAAAATTCCAAACTGTTTCTTTGGTGAATCGTTGCATAGATGTTGCCTTCCCTGGCTACAAGTGCTATCCAAAATGCTTAGTCTTCAGGAAGATTTGTCAAAGAAGGAAAACTCCACACTTTCAGGACCTGTATGCAGTTAATGCCTTACTGCTATACACTGTCTCATGACTTTTTTTTCCTGTAGCACAGAGCTAGCTAGACTGATTCAGTTGATTTGTGCACTGATTTCAGCCTCACTGCTGATGGTACCTAAGCTTTTCCCTGAAGCTGAGCATGCATTTTCAAATATTGCTTTACACACAGATATTTCTGCATAATGACTAAAGTTTCAATGCCCAGGTTTCAGTTCTCTTGAGAACAAAAATATTTTGCTTTAAATTGCAGAATCACAGAATGTATCTGGTTGGAACAGACCTCAAAGATCATTCAGTCCAACCCTTGACCCAACACTGAAGGGTCAACACTGAACCATTTCCCTAAGCACCTGGTCCACATACCACTTGAACAATCTCAAGGTGAAACTAAGCCCATGTAGTTTATTTAAACAACAATGATTACTTTTTAAGCTGTTGCTAATTGAAGATGCCGTTAACAAAGTCTAATGTTTTTAGTTCCCATGTCTCTGTTATACAGACCTCACAGATATTTGCTGGCACCGTGCAGTATTTTAATTTATGCTGCCAATGTGTTTTCATGGTCAAATGTTCTAAGAAACTGTCCTTGGAAATGAAGTTTGAATCTCATTCCAGCTTGTAGAGTGATTACTGAATCATTTTTCTTCCTTAAGCTGTATAAATATTTCCTTCCAGCAGTACGATATGATGAAAACTTAAGTGAAAATTAGCAGCCAGAAGCAGCCTTACTGTTCATACTGATACATGTACAGACTCTTTGCTGCTCATACAAATGAATCTTTTTTTTTTTTTAGCCACAGAGTTTGCAACACACCTGTCATAGACAAATATCTGTACTGAAAGAAATAGCCACTTACCACCAGTTCAGCTTAGCAGTACAAACTTTGTACTTTATAGTAACATTTTTTTCTGTTTCTTTTCGATGGTTCATATAGTAGACATATAATGAGGAATGACAAAAAATAGTGATGCTACTCCAGTGATGTATCCACATTAGCCAGCAGTGTGCGCTCGCAGCCCAGAAGGCAAACCATATCCTGGGCTGCATCAAAGATGTGACCAGCAGGATGAGGGAGGTGATACTCCCCCTCTACTCTGCTGTCCTGAGACCCCATCTAGAATACTGCATTCGGTTCTGGTACTCCCAGCATAAGGAGGACACTGAAGTGCTTAAGTGGGTACAGAGGAGGGCCACGAAGATGATCAGTGGACTGGAGCACCTCCCCTGTGGAGACAGGCTTCAAGAGTTGGGGCTCTTCAGCCTGGAGAAAAGAAGGCTCCAGGGAGACCTTATAGTGGCCTTCCAGTAGCTGAAGGGGTCTACAAGAAACCTAGGAAGGGATTTTTTACAATGGCTTTTTGTGATAGGATGAGAAGGAATGGATTTAAGTTTGAGGAGGTTAGATTTTGACTTCATGTTAGGAAGAAATTCTTTACAGTGAGGCTGGTGAGACACTGGAACAGGTTGCCCAAGGAGGTTGTGAATGCCCCTTCCAGTCTAGTGGAAAGTGTCCCTGCTCGTGGCACTAGGGGTTGGAACTAGATGACCTTTTAAGGTTTCTTCCAACCCAAACCCAAACCATTCTATGACTCTATGATTTTTCAAGGAACATGGCCTCTTCATCACGTTTTTTGTTTTGGCCACATGGCAACATAATAATTATGTTTTTTTTTTTAAGCAGAACTTGCTGTTGCATTCACTGGAGAGTTCTGTTCAATAAATGCAATGGCAATGCATGTTCTCTCATGCTTTTCTTGTCATTCTTTGGATGGGTAGCTTTCAAAGGGAAGTTGGTTTTTGAGGGGAGTTTTAGGTGTTCTGTTTTGTTTTCCCCTTCTACAAGTGAAAAATAATAATGCTAGCAGCTCAAACAACAACAGAAGGGAAATGTGTAATGAAAAAAAGTAAATTTGTTCTGCCACAAAGTGGCTGAAGTGAAATTGCCACAAAGTGGACTCAATGATCTTAAAGGTGTTTTACAACCTAAATGATTCTATCATTCTAAGGACTCTGTCATGAAGTATTTGGGAATTGCCCAGTGCATAGAATAACAAGCATTTCAGTGTCTGTGAAATTGATTAATCTATGATAATATATAAATTAATGTATAAAGAATTTTCACAGGTAAGGAAATAGATTTGCCTCAGCAGGTGGAATTTTAGGGATGCATAATGTGTCAAAGATTATGCATCAATTAACACACAACTGTTTAAATTAAAGAGCAAATCTAGTTTATGGTGTACATCAGGAACTGGCAAAAAAAAATTAGATTGCAAATTAGACTTGCACCTGATCAACTAAATGTAGTTTATACAGTTTTAAGCATATTCCATGAGGTTTACAGAAAATATTCAACAGATGAACCACAATCACTGAAAAATAATGCTCTGCAACTTTTCTAAAATTTACTAGCCTCAGCTACACAGACAGACAGATGATGTTAAAGGCTTAGTGTATGTATGAAGTCAATATGTACTGTTCCTTAGGAAAACTGATTCGATGAATTACTGATGTAGCATTTGGCATATGTGAATAGCTAGCTGCATCATCTCTAGCCTTGCATTAATACGTACCAGGGAAAGTAACTTTCTTAAATCAAAATCACAGCAATAGTTTTGCTAAGTGTCAGCTAATTTGTAAGTGTTGCTGAGGTCAGTGTATTTAGAAAACCTTACAAATGCAGGGAAGAAAAAAGCTCCATAAAGGAATGCTATATCTGTTTGAAGTGAAATTGCCAGAAGGGTTTTGTAAAAGGAGGATGATTCACTTTTGTACCAGCTGTGGCAGAATAAGTGGCAGAGATTTCAGTATTCTCTATCCATCTGTGGGTGTTTCTTGAGAACTGCAGCGTTCATGTATATGTGAAGTTAACTTCTTTAGTGTTAATTGCAGAAATACATCTTCAAGGTCAAATGCTTTCCGAGACACTGAAATATTACTCATTTATGTAAATAGGAGCGGTTAGATGAGCTAAAATACAACTATTTTTATGAAGAGTTTTACATCCTTACATTCCAAAAATATCTTTATTTCCTCTTCTGTGAATTTTGTTTGCGGCTGTGGGAAAATGCACTCAAATTTGTCTGTGTGATTTTTTTTTTTTTCTGAAAGTTTTCAGAGATGTGCTCATTCTCATGTTCTATAGTAAAGAGTTAAAAGCTGTGTAACCAAGAGCCTTAATTGCTCCTCTTATTTCTTTAGTTCCTCAAGATTATGGCTGTGAGAAAAGCTTGCAGTGTGAAGAGAAAAATGCTGCTGCTGAGAACTCATCTTGATCATTTCTGTGGGGTGGAGCATCAAGTGAGCTAATAAAGTGTCCTTGCAGTTTGTCTGAAATAAGTGAAATGAACGATATCTGAAGTCATTATGTTCTTGGCGACTACTGAAGAGGCACAGTTGTGTTTTGGTGTAGCTCGAGTGGTTTGTTGAAATACTTGTATTTAAGGTAGTGGAATGGAAAGAAGCAGAGAAGGAGGATGAAAGGTCAGAGTGATAGATAAGGGATTAAACAGATCTTTTGCATTCTTCCTGGATGACGCTACAATAAATATTTACTTCAGGAGGTTGTATCTAGAGCTTTAAACTATCCAGAAATCCTGGACCAGATGCCAGACCTGTCACTATATGATAATCCTGTCCTGTGTGGCCTCTCTTCTGGGTGAAAGCAAGAGGGCTAGGAACCCTCTGATGAAAGGGAAAGCTGAAAACAAAGTGTAATTCTGTAGCAAGAAATCAATTCTGCCCTGGCAGTGGTAATAATCTCTGTAATATTTTCCCAGCAGATCCCAACAGTGAATTAGCACAGAGCTTGTCAAAAAGTAAAAGGAACCGAATATTTAACTCTTGTGAATGCGTCACTGCTTAGAGAATGATTGTTTAAAATAGAGCTTTTGTTTTTGTTTTTGTTAAGATTAATCTTTTCTATGAAGTCCTGATTTTATCTTCTAAATCCCTGAGTATAACATGTTAGACTTTATACAAATCAGAAAATATTAGGTTTAAATTTGATCCACAGTTCCTAATGGCCTTCCACACAAACAATGAAGTTAAGTTACTTAAAGATGTTTTAGATTTAGCCTTTGTGAATCTTACATGTTTTTACCTGGCCTGTTCTCTTCCTTTTTACTGTCGCCTTCAGAGTAATAGCATAACTCTTCTTGTTTACTGTCTCTCTCAGTTTGAATCACAAATTTGACCTGACATTAAGATGTTCCTTTCTGTACTGGAGGAAAAAAAAAAAATTAAGTCATATGGTATTATCCTTTACTTTCATTGAACCATCTGGACTTCTGGAGCTAGAGCTGAAAACTGTCAACATCTCTTGATTCAAAGCAAATAGACTTAGCTAAAAGGGGATTTCAAGCTGGGGAATCATCCTGTAGAATGTTTAGAGCAGTTCAGCACTGGAGGAAGGAAATCATTATCTGTCAGAAGAGCCCCATCCTGCTCAAAAGCCATAGCATAGATATGTAATGCTGTTCCTTTAAAGATTAAGCTCGTACTCAGTATTTCAGAGGAAACTAGGTTTCAGTTTTGCTGTAGTTTATTTTGGTTTACTCTTTGCAAACTAGAGGAAGATGTCTAGTCTCTCATATCAGAACTTCCTTAATTTAAGGACTTGCTGCTGCATGGATTGTCCTCTCAACAATAAGACTGATGCACATATGATTTTGTGATACACATGAAAAAGTCAATTCCAGGTCCTTCTGAACTGTACAGAATATGTTATCCATAAAATTATGATGATGACTGTGATTATATAGAATTTCAAAAAGATTTCCTTGAATCAAGGTGTTAAATAATACAAATAAAGGAACACTGCCATGTCACAAAGTGGTTGAAATGCCATATGATTTGGACTTTCATGTAGGAGCATAAGCATTTCAAAAGTGGAGTTCACTAATGGTGTTTATTTTTTACCCTTTGAAGGTTTCTATTTGAAACTGTAAGGACCCACTGAAAATTGAACTGATGTCATGTGGGATTGACTGTTCATTACAAGCAGAGGTCATTATATGCCTAGATTATTACTTGTCATTTTATGTTCTTGGCCATTAGTGTATCTCATTTAAAATATTTATTTTTTCTTTTGGCTGAGTTTCCCTACAAATCTGGAGCAGTTGTCTTAAAAATTATGATCTCCCAGGCAAAATAAATTAAGTCTTGGAATTATATCAAGACTTTTAACTAAAGATGAAATTTCAAATTAATCTTTGTCCAAAAATGAAACTCACTTTCTCCATTTGACTCATCTACTTACCTACTGCTTCTCTGGGTGTTTCTGTCTGCAAATCAAACATATGCTCTTTCTCTTGCTTTCTGGAAGACTTCCAAAGGTTGGGGGGAAGTCTTACAGGAAACCTTTCCAAAACATATTTAGGACTTGCTCTTCCTGTGGAGGTAAACCCCTCAGATGTGTTTTAATACAGACTAACTGATTCTGGAAAAATAATATTTGGTTTGGGGCATTTTTGTTTTTAATTAAAAGGTAGAAATTTGATTATTGTTTTTCTATTAGAATTCGCATCAGGAACATTAGTTCATTGTTACTTCCTTGTTTCTTTCAGTGAGTTCCAGATGTGCTAATAATTTGAGATGTATCTTATTCTAAATGTTTATTTGATGAAATGATCATGTGTTGCATTCTGAGACATGCTTACCGGATGATCGGTTGGAAGTGAATCCAATATCTGCCTTTCATAAAGTTTTCTGTATGGCTTTGATTTGAAAATGTCTATCCTTGAGTTACAAAACTAATCCAGAAGAAAAGACATTTAAGTACAAGAAAGATAACGAATTTAATTCTTTCCCAAATATAGGTTTAGGTTTCCAGGTGTCCTGGAGTCTAACTCCATATTCTATTAATTTTGTTTGTGTGAATGTGGACAATATCACATAGATGTGATCCCCTCTTAGAATACTGAGCTCTCAGAGAATGAGAACTTTGGACCAGTGCAATACCACAAGTTAATTGTGCAATGTCTAAAGTGGTTGAGTCTAATTAACTTTACATTTCTTTCTGTTTCAATTCCTCCAGGGAACATATATCAGATTTCTGGTCTTTTATTACTAAAATTCTTAAATTATATATTCCTTCATCAGTCCCTTGGAAAACTCAACGCTCCCTGTTTAACAGCTGTTTCCTCTGGGGCTGCAAGGAGTGGAGATGTACAAAAGCAGTCAAGGTAACAACATATTATCAACATGCATATTGACATTTACAATATTCCCATTGTTATTTGAAGTAAGTTATTAAGAAGAGCTACTGAGTTACTATCTAAGTGAGCATATTGTTAGCTAGCTACATAGTTTACATACAGTATCATTAAACCTTCCCATGTTTATAAGGTACATTGAAATACTGTTTAACAAAGAGAGAAGCAGGGGCAGATGATTATCATTGTTAGGATCTAATTAAGAAGCAAGCTGACTTTAAGTTTACATCACATAATTTGCCATACTCAGTCATGTATTAGGAAATAATTCTGATTTTAATGAGACAAAAGTAGAAATTAATACAATAAAATCAGATAGTAGTTGTTAGTCCTGAGGGATATCCAAACGTGTTCAGAGATGCTGATGCTGATCATGTGTGCATTCTAAATAGGCTTTCATAACAATGTTAACATAGCTATGAATCAAGGCAGGGGAGAATGAGGAGTAATTTAAGGTACATGTGTCTGCTGCTTTTCTTCTCCCCACAGTCTTCTTATTCCCTGCCTTCCACAGAAGGGAAATATTAGTGCTTCCACTCCAGTTATAATGATGAAAAAAAAAATCAGTGAAATTAAGGTCAGTACTTCTAAGGAGTGCAAATACTAAATTTCTCAGCTTTCCCAGGAATTACTAAGTCATCTTATGCTAGGAGCCTAAATAAACTACCATGTAAATTTTATTTTTGTCAGGCATGTAACTCATGGAGTACCAAGATGTGGTTCATAAAAGTAGCTGGAGAATGACCTGGATTCAGAAGGTCCAGTGTTGCTCAGGAGGTAGGAAGCTCATTTCTGACTATTTGTTGCCACTATATGATATGGTATCACAATCCATCTAAGAATATGTATTGTGATACCAAAATGGATGAGTATAAAACATGAAAAAAACCCCAGATTATTCAGGATTTACTTGAAGTTTTAATCAATCAAGGCAAGAAATTAGATTCAAAGGTTTAGAAAATGAGATTTAATAAGCAGACCTTTCAATCAATACCAAAGTATTCATCCTTGTATATACAGATAGAAAACTCTCTCATATATATATATATATCTATAAAAGAAGACAAAAATGTTTCTGAAATATTTTATAAATAGCTAAAATACAAGAAGATAAAAAACTATACTGTCCTGTGTGATATGCCACATGTTCAGTTGCATATATAAATGAAGAAAGAGAATTTTACTTCTTGATCTATTTTACATTTCATGAGAAAAAGTGAATTCTTAACTCCCTATTTGTGTTCTGGATTCTTGAACTGAATTCAAGACATAAATAAGTAGACTCTTATGACAGTGAAAGGAATTATACAAAATAATTCAGGTCCACCGAAATACACTTGGAGTACATAGATCAGACTATCAGAAGGAAAAAAAAAAGCCTGGCCCATATTACTGTGTAATCAAAAACTTTCAGAGGAGTGTGTTTATTCTACTGAACAAATACTATTATTAGTGCTTATAGAATAAAAATAGCATGGTAACATCCTCCCATACCAGATTTTCTTGTCCATCTCTTTGTTATTAGAACAGAAATAATTGAACCTGGTCACTGGTCACTGCTCTACATGTGGTGGTAACTTTTTTCCCCAGAAATTACTCCTTTCAAAATATTTTATATTTTAAAAAAAGCTCAGAACAATCAGCATAGAGCAATTATTTATCTCTTTGATGATGTGAACGGTGTTTGACTGTATTGTTGAAAATGAATCCCTTGGGATGCTGTAATCTTCATAACCTCTCCATTTAGAGTATCATCTTCAATTATTGTTATCAGTCCCTCAGCAATTATTGATGGGCTGAAAGAAAAAAAAAACAATTATTTCAGAGTCATGATGTAATAGAACATGTGAAAAGGACAAGTAAGGAAACTCAGTGTAAATCTATGCACCTTGGAAATTTTGCTTATTTGAGCAAAATTATTTTCAAGAAAAGCAGAAGTGGTATGAGTTTTTCAGGACAGAAATTCAGTCTCCTCACTCAGGGTACACAAAGTAAAGCAGAAATTTTGCAAATCATCATTTGTTTGCTCTAGTTAGTTCTAAATCCCTTTGGACATCCAGCTGCCACTGGGCTTCCTATCAAAGTTTTCTCTGTCAGGGCAATGGACAGAAGTAACTCCTACATAATCCTCTGCAGCTCTTTGCTGTTCATTTATCCTGCTTCTGTAGCAAGAATGACATACAAAATAGCATGAGGAGACTTTCGTCACACAATGTCAGCTGTGGTAAATAGGGGCAACATACTTCATATATGAAAAGTGTGAGTGAAACAACACAGTCATACAATTTCCTTTATGCAGAAATATCTGAGCAACTAATTGTTAAAGGCTGAGAAAGGGTTTTAAAACTGTCACATTATGCTTGTCTTTTTCTCACACTCTTTCCTCAATGTCTGCTTTTGGCCTTTGTTGGCAATACTGTAATGGGCTAGGCTACTCTTGGTCTGATCCACCACCACCACTACTATGCTCCTGGGAAAGGAGTCCAGTCTTCTCAGTTCTTGGTCCAATTCCTGTCCTGGCTCAGTTGTAAATTTTATGGAACTTCAATGCAAATTGTATGCCCTGTGTCTCACAACAAGTTTGATTTAACTAATATATGAAAGAACAAGTACCATTAAAACCCAAACCCACTGGCTTTACCTTGGGAATTTGATTTGCAGTTTGCTGTGAAATGGGAATGCCTACAGGAAAATATTGCTGTGTAGGTGATACTCTTAAAATAGCCTCAGATATCTGCCATTTGATCCTTGTACAAAGAATAACACATTTGATAGACTTTTATATGAGGTAGTATTTCCCTTTAATTATGATGAAAGTTCTATGTTCTTCATTGGCAAAGGACAAAAGAAACTCTGTATCTGACTTGACTTACTCCATCACACCATAGAACTGCATCATATTTTTGATTTCATCCTTATACGAATAATATTGTCCCATATTCTCTTCTTTATCTATTGACTGAAGAATTGGTGTGTTGACAAATCCTGGACAAATTGTGTTGAGTCTCACACCGTAGTTTTCCATATTAGCAGCTAACTAGGAAAGAGAAAAAGACATTTGCCAATGTTTTAAAACACTATCGTGTAAGAAATTTTCCAAAGAACAAGATTTACCATTAAGTACTTTTCAGCCTTGCCTAGCAAGCAAATTTTTTTACTACTGGTTGTTTAAACAGCCAAGTTTGAAGCATGTTTTCTCTAGTAATCAAACTAGATTATTAGGAAAAAAAAAAAATCTCTTTTGTTGGGAGAACAGTTCCACAAGAAATCAACATCCTTTCCATGAAGCTGTTTTTGTTTCATAGTTTTTCTGTTGTTATTGCCATGTCATTAACAGTATTCTAAGGTGATGTATAATTCTCACATGCAAAACCAAGCAAAAAAAAAAAACCCTCCTACATGTATGCTTCCAATATCGTAAGAACTTTCTTATTAAAAAATAACAATCCAATATCAAATCCAGATTTAACTCTAAGATTGTATTTATCTCTCCCTTGTCAACAGGAATAAAGTTTGGGTCTCCCCCTAGAACTGTGATGCTAAAGCTTTCCAGCTGCTCTATTGTCTGTGCCAAGAAAGGAATCTGAATTCCCCGTGAACCCCAGGAAACAGGCAGGAGTTTTTCAGGACACAGTTCAGAAACATGAAGAAAGCAAGCAGCACAAATTGTTCTGGAAATGGTAGGAGCCTTTGTTTTTGGTGCTACCAATGCATGTGTGTAGCGAAGAAGTCCGGTCACCCTCTAGGCAATGTTGAATGCTGAACGAACTTTCTTAGTGATGACAAAAGGGCTTATGAACTATACATGATATATCCAAGAATAACCATAGCTGTTCAACGCTGAGTTCTATTTATGTAAATCACATATAATTTTCACAATACAGTAACTTGCCCTTTTTGTCTGGAGAAGAAAACTAAATGTTTTTTTTATCATACCTGCCCGACATTAGGCTGTACTGATGTTGTTAACGTTTATTGTTCTTTTTCTCCTTGGCATTCTCCAGTTCTTTAGAGACAGCATTTCATCTAAATTTTTAACAGACCCTTTATTTTGAACTTAAGTGATGATTTTTATGTTATTGTGAGAAAACAAAAATGGAAAACCAGGTGTCAGGTTCATGCTGTGGCTAATAGGTTATATATAACACTTATCTATACTAATCTATTTAGCTTAAAGTAAAAATGAAATTATTTAGATGGAGGTTGAGGGCAAAAAACATGAATAAACTATCCATGTGATCGTTTCAGGTGCTTTTTTTGTGGCTATTAGATTGGAAATCTTTTATGAGTATACTATCTCTAAGCATATCCTTTGAAAGTATAATCATATTTGCTCCCTCCAACTTATTTTATCATACTGCTTGTTCAATTTAACTAGAAAGTTTTGGAGTTGGAGGTTATGACCTACTCCATGATAGTATAACACCTAACATGTCTCATCCCAAAATGTGTAATTTTGCATTTTCAGCATATTAAGAGCTAATAAGAATAGATAATAGTAAACATTTTTGAGTTACTTTTTTACCCTGTAGTATTCATTTATTGTTAAAAGAGTCATCAAGCTGACTTACACATAAGGAAATCAAAATGTTAAATGACTGGGATGGAGTTATGAAAAATATTTTTGAGGCTTGGATGAGATTTTGATTTTTGGACTCCTCACACTGTCCTTAAGTTACTTTGCAACATCTTTCTCCCAGGCTCCCAAAACCTCAAACCAGTCATCAACACACACATGCCTTACTTATTCCATTTTTGGATTCACTTTGTGAAAAGAGGGAACCTTCACTGCTTCAGCCATTTGGTTTCTTTAAAAAAATTAGTTCCAGTTGTGTGATGATAGAGAGGGAATGTAAGAAACTTAGCATGTTCCCAAGTAGCTGCTGATACTGTTTTCAAAAACACATACTTACTGCTATTGACCGTGTGAATCCAATTACACCATGCTTTGTAGCACAGTACACAGGTTGGAATGCAGCAGGCATGAGTCCTTTAAAATAAAAAGGTAGCTGAATAAAGATGTTGGCTACTCCTATTTGTGATTACCTTAAACACACATATAGGCCTAAAATGTGAAAAATAAGTGATGGATTTACAGAGATGTGACAAAATAGATTAGTAAAATTTGCAAATCATATTTTGTAATCTGAGGTAGGCTGGGAAAAGATGAGATGGATAAAAACATGAGAAGGCAATAGAATAACAATTTTAAAAGTATGATTTTTGAGAGGAAAAGTTGGATCTATAAAGTGTGACAAGATGGAGGACAGCATCTGGAAGAAAACCCTCAAGGACAACATTTTTTTGGTGTTGTCTCTTGTGGGTTATGATTGCAATGCTGGCTTTATATTCCTGTGGTGAGTTTTGATGATCATCATTTTATCCTCTAAATCCCTTAGAGTGGTGTGTTAGACTTTATACAACTCAGATAATGATTAGCACATTAGAAATATTCTTATGCATTTGGGTTTTTTTCTTCAAACTCATGAGTAGTTTTATGTATTTTTAAAGGAACAAATAAATTTGTTGTTGTTGTTTTTAAATCAAAGCATCTAAACCAGTTCTTTCCTAACCAAAATTATTATTTTTGCTAAAGAGGAAATCAATTGACTCACTTTCAGCCAAAGCAGACAATGAAAAGTAGTCCTAGCATCCCTCCCCAAAACAATGACAGTCCTGACTCATTTTTTGACTTGAGTTCAGTACTCAGAAATGTGGTGTGGAATTTCCAGCTGTGAGCCAGTTTCCTGACCTGAGGAGAGCTGAACCTGTCCATTAGTGGTGTGTCCTCTGGACTCTGCTAGCAAGTGTTTTGGAATGAACTGCTGTGTGATGTTGAGCCTGCTCTGCTTGAGTATTTATTTAACCAGCGAGCAAAGGTGAGTTCATAGCATGTTAATTAGGGCATTCATTTGTTAAAAAATCTGAATTCTATTTGCTGCTCCCATGAGTATTTAATTATGCGAAGTGGAGCAGAAATGAAACAGACTGGAGAATATTATACAGAAAATAATGGGAGGAAGACACGAAGGGTGTTCAAATGGATGATGATGGGGCAGTATACTCCTGGAAAATGATACAAGTGGTTTTCAGTTCCTCTTAGAAAGGGCTCCTGTGCCTCAGTTTTAGCTCCCTTTGGATGTTGCTTCATCACAGAACTGTTACATGAAAGGGGACAGTGAACTTCCTTCTGCACTCAATGTTTGTTGAGAATTAGTTGGTAAATTGCAAATGACTTCATGATGCCTGAAGGTCCTCTTTGGTTTACAAAAACCAATTCAAGCAGACTAGCAGTAATCCTGTTCACCAGTGTTAACTACGCTGGTTTTTGTTTTCCTCAGCTTCTGGCAGGCTCCTGCCCTTTGTTATACTCTACTCTCTCCGGTTAGAGTGCCAAGACCACTCTACAGTTTGAGAGAGTGTCACGCTTCTCACTACAACTTCTTGTTTGTCATGGTCAATAGCTGAAATATCCAGATCTTCAGAAATTAGGGCATGGAGGGTTGTATCAATAAGCTTTGTTGAAACCAGTATTTCCTTTCAGTCTACTGAAGAGCTTTGAGGAATACAGAATTAAGCATTTTTCTCCAAGTATGCTTTCCCTCTGAAGATGCTGCTCTCAGAGATTTGAAGAAGTTTCTTTCTTTGAATAAGATTTATTGTCTTTTAGATTAACCTTCTGCCCCATTTGCTCCATGGGTACACTTTTGCACAGCTTAAGACAAATGTAATTTCTCTTTAATAGTATCTTTAAGTTTCATTAATTTTTGGAAGAAAGTATTTCATGTTTGAAGAGTGTGGAACACAGAATGAAGAACCACCGTCTGTTTTCTGATCCAGCTCATGAAGGCTTTGGGTTTCTCAGAAAGCACTGCTTCTACAGTATGATTATGCAGATTTATAAATAAATGAAATCATAAGACTAAGCCCTATTCATTTAAAGTAAAAGCCTTTCCAAACCACATTACAGAAATCTATGTTGTTGCACTTAGGAAAAAGTCTGGGTAAAGACTACAGAATATGCTTTCAATGTTCTTTGAGAAGGTCAAAGCCTCTTTTGAAGAAGTGGATAGCTAACTATCAGGTTACATGGTAACAAGGCATGATGGTCCTACAGAGTGATTAGGGAATTGATAAAAAAATGTTTATATAATACTTTATTCTTAAGAACAGGGAGGGGTACAAGATTATGTTCTTTTGTGACCTGTGTCAAAATAAAGGAGACACTGAAATCCTGGCAAAATTCTGAGTCGTGTCATTTCTAGCAATTTCTAAACAGTGAACTCAAGTCTCAAGGAAAAAGTTTCTAAATTTTGTAAAATAATTCCTTTGGACTCTGCTCAGCATCCTCCTTTATATAAAGAAGAGAGACCAGAAGCTCTTTCATGATGCTGAACATCCCAGCTGTGCAGCCATTTACACTTTTGCTCCACTCTATCACTGTGATAGAGTCTTGCCTTTACTCAGTGCTCAGGTCCTAAAGAAGGCTGTTTGCTGTGAGGGGTACTTTAAGGACAAATAGGCTGCTTGTTGGAGCCTGAGTGCTTGAAGTGCAGTGCAATCAACCAATTGAAATGGCTGCACAACAGAAAGGTATCCAGATACCTTACACATTGAACAATTTCTCAACGAACTACCATGATCATGTGCTAAGCATTGTACCTACTTTGCTGACCTCTATGCATACATTGATTACATTGATTTTTTTTTTTAATCTTCTAGAATCCACACAGATACAAATTCAGTTTTCCATAATACCTTCTTGAAAGCATGAAAGCCATCAAAACTGAGTGCATACGTACACATGAATTCCTTTCCCCTTTTACTTACTAAATTGTACAGGTACCAGCCACCAAAAGGTAAGAGACAATGCTAAGTTTAATCATGTAAATAATCTCAGGAGTTAAATTTAGGTTTGTATTTTTTTTTCCTTTGCTTGTCATTATTCTGTGAAAATTAAAATGAATGTATGTAACTCCCATCAGAAGAAATCTGAGAACATTTTACTCTTTGAATTTGAAATGAAGTTTCCTAGAATGCAAAAGCTGCACTCATTGGCATTATTTTTTATGGGGCTATGTTGGCAGTCAAATACATTTCCCATTATCCCAGTTGTTTAGTGGCATTACTTCCTCTTGATATGAAAGCATAAAGTGAGAAGGTTTTATGTTTTGAGATGCAGTGAGTTAGGAGGTGGGTACTTGCATATTTCTCTCTTTTTTTGTGTGCAGACACAATGGAAAGGAAGATTCAATACTGGAAAGAGAGGGTGGACACTCTGGCTTTCACCCAGCTGAATGAACATTTAAGCATCCACTTCATAGAAGCATTTAAGTAGTTCTGTGGTGTTTGGAAATATAAAACAGCAAGGCTTGATTCTGTCTCTAGT
This sequence comes from Indicator indicator, assembly GCF_027791375.1. Lineage (NCBI taxonomy): Eukaryota > Metazoa > Chordata > Aves > Piciformes > Indicatoridae > Indicator > Indicator indicator. Next base: position 17,141,799 of record NC_072017.1, on the reverse strand, counting down.
TCAAATCATTGGTAAAATTCCCGTGGTGAAGAACTGGAAACTAATTAATGTGTAACCCAAATATTATTGAATGTTACGTAAGCACTAAATATAACTCTCCTTGCTTGGTAAGACACAGGAATATTTGCTGACTGCAGAGGATATCTGATAAAATCTTTTAGAGAACTTGGACAGGGTGGGGGGGAATCAAAACTCCTCAAATGTTTAATGATCAACAGAAGCTAGCTCTGAGAAAAGAAAACACTCAAAGGGAATGATAAACAAGCCAATGACAGTTTGTCTTTTACATACAGAATAACCTGAAGACTTAGACCTTCAGACTGGAAAGGAAAATTAGAATAAAAAAGTGCACAGATAATAGTAAATAAAAAAATTAGATAAATCAGTAAATGTCAGCTTTTATAATGTGTTTTTCCTTTTGACCTGGGAAACAATTGTTAAATACCAGCCATGGTATTTTTTGAGAGATACCCACAATTGTTATGACCACAATGTTAATGTTAAAAAAGTGCAAACTTTAACCAAAACCCTAAACCAGCACTTACAATCTCTTAATAAATCGAGATCAGCCACGCTGTTAGGTCTTAAAATAATTTAGTGTTTGAGACTAGTTAGAAAAGGAATCAAACTACTTGCTACCTCTGCCCTTTCTTAAGCACTACATGGGTATGAACACTTCTGTGAAAATGTTTAATCTTTTACTTGTGTTGGTGGACTCTTGTACTGCAATAGAAGTTTCATTCAGGTTAATTTGGTGCCAAAACAATCTTCATTTCAGCCAACAGACATAAGCTTCCTGGCATCATTTGGCAACATGTTAGCCAGTATTGCAGGTGCTGACTTAAAGGTATATACAGATTTTTAAGAAAGAACTCTTCTGTATATCTATTAAGTCAGATCCTCAGGATCCACATGCGCTACATCAGTAAGGTGACTTTGGCCTCTCCTCTCAAAAGCCAATGTTTATAGGAGAATTTAACAGTATTAAGAATATTTACACCTGTCCACAATCAGGAACTAGGGCTATTGTTGTCTTACTGACTTGTTACTGTAAAAAACACATGGGAATACCCTGGAATGCAATTGCTAACATTTGGTATTTTGCATGGATACCAAAGAAAGCACTGACACACAGTATGTCAGTAGCAAGAGAGAACAAACTATTCAAACATTCAAACATTTCCTCACAAACTCTTTTAAGAAGGGTGTCAGGTGACATCATTTTCTGTTCAGGGCTTCCCCTGCATTTGTGCTTTTTTTGCTGAGCTCAACTACAGCAAAGCCAAGCTTACCTACAGCAAATTGTGCAGAATATTGCCTCCCAACTGAGCAGTAATAACCCTGACTGACTTAGAAGCTATATATTTCTATTTTTATTCCAATACATTGAAAGGATAAGCAGTGAGCAAAGAATGTGTTTGCTTAAGCTCAGTGAAATAGGAATATTCATTTTATGGGCTCTCAAGAAGAGGCAGATCACATCTGAGAGGACTTGGAACACAGTGCTGGTGTGTGACAGTCTTCACTATTAAAGTAGATATGGTTTAATCTTCAATACCTGTGCTCCTGTGGAGTAGAATGAGGGATGTGCTATTGCTGCCTCACTTTCTGTGAAAAAAGATTATCTGATTTTTCCACCTGATAACTACTTTATAATATAATCAGATTTAAACCTGAATTCAAATTAGGTCTATACATTAGACTTTGTTTTTTTACAGACAGTGGGGTGTACATTATCTTTTAATTCAGTTGTTGCATAGTGTCAATGAGCATTAACTAGTTAGGTTTTCCTCAGTGTGTGAGAAAACCCCACATATGTCATGCTCAGGATTATTAAATATGAGATTGATAGATTAGGAAAATTACTGAATTTTTCATTGAACTGATTTTAGAAAAGCTAGTTAACGTTGTAGTCCTTTGATATTACTCTGATTGCTATGATGAAAACCAGCTCAAAATGGGGATAAACAGGAAAAAGCCATGAGAAAGAAGAAAAATTATGACTGATCATTGTGATTCACTTATTTAAAAAACTAAACAGTGAATAGAAAGTGTTTATACAGAAAATATTCTCACCTGCCAAAGATGAGATATTAATGATTACTCCTCCGTCACCTCCATTTCCTTTTCTCATGTATTCTAGGCCAAGGTAGGTTCCTCTAATCACAGATGTCTGATAGAGTAGAGAAAAGGAAAATGTTATTCATAGTATCTTTTAAAACCTAAAACTTGCTTGCATTGTGTCTAGAACCTGTATTAATCTACCAGTGATTGTATTTATATTTTGAAGTTTATAAACACAAAAGACACTCCACAGTAATGCAGATCAGTGACTTCAGAAGCACAACTGCAACGGAGAAAAATACTAGCAATTTTTTTTTTTTCATATTAAGAAATCAATACTCAAACAAAAATGTTATAATGTGAAAAAAAAAAAAAGCTGTGGAGGAAGCAAAATAAAGAATAAGTAAATAATTCATAGAAAAAACACATACTTTATCTATGGACATAAGTGGTGGATGAACTGATCCAAATTCCAGCATTTTGTTGAGAAACAGAACTCTCCTCTATGTGATGGACAAAGTACAGACTAAATCTGAAGATAAAGCTAACACTTACAAATCCATGTGGCTCAAGGTATGGATTAACAGTTTTTAGAATTAAGTTATGTGATGTATTTCTGGTCCCAGGATACGAACTTTTTTTTATTATTCTCTGACTGAAGTTAGTGGAGTTTCCCCATTCCTCTCAATTGAAAGTTAGCCCAAAGAGACAAGTACAGATAAGGTAAAAAAGCATTGTAAGAACTGGGAAACATCGTTAGCATAATATTAGAGGCAGTCTATGATTTTTTTTTTCTTTTATTAAGGAAAGAATTTTGAAGAAATTTTTTTTTCCTGAAATCTGCATAATCTTGATTCCTTAATTTATTTTTCTTTTTAAATCCTACTTCAGTGAGAAATTCTAATGGGATTCCTCTCACTGAACCTCAGAAATTTAAACTGAGATGCCAGGATTAATCAACTTCCTGAATGAATTGAGAGTCTCTCCTAGAGAGTAAGTCACTTTACCTGAGATTTTACCAATTTACAATAGGAAGGCAGCAGACAGTGCTCATAGTGGAAGATACTAACTTTAGTGCAGTGTTGCAAATATTATTTCATAATTATTTACTGTTTGGATATGGGTTTTTTTTTTGAGAGTTCCTTGTAATCAGTTCACGTTTTGTTGTTTTTTTTACTGTTTCTACTCTAAAATGAAGAAATGTATTGATTCACTTTTATTCTTATGGAAATATTATTTCAGCTTTTAAACAAGAACTCCATTTATATTTTATTACTGTTTAGTGCTATTCATTTGACCCACATAAATTAACATGTTCAAAGATGAAGTGGCCCAAAAATATTTTCACATCTGCTGATAATTATTTCGCTGAGATTTTTGACCAGAGAAGGTCTACTGAATTGTGAATCATGGAGACAGAAATTGTAGAAAGTAATAATAAAAGAAACCACAATGAAAAATCTGTCCATGCTTAAAACCTAGCAGATTGTGGCTACTTGTACTGGAAGGAAAAAAAATTAAAATCAGAACATAAATTGTTTGTCTGCCATTATCTAAATTCCCAAATCAAAAGTATTCTAATTTTAAGATGGGTATTACATTTCAATTTTTTTGGCTGATATTTTTAGACATACAAGTAATTTGTTATAAAATGAAATAAAACTTCAATTTTAGTTACCCTTCATGTTGTTGGTTTCAACAGGACTGCATGTCCTGCTTTATTGATAGCACTTGTTTGTTTTCTAAGCAACATGAAGTTAAGCTGCTCATTGACAGGGATAAAGCAACCTGCAGTCTCACTACTAATTTCCCTTTGGAATTTTGATGGTGAATCAAATTCTAAAATTTTCCATAGCATTTTATATGATATTTTCAGTATGAATATATTTTCAGTATACCTATCTTCTGGAATTGTGTGAAAAATCACAAAAATATGATTTTATGCTGATATTTAAAAATTCTGATAGAACATTTTAAATTTTTCTTTTTAAAATTTTCTATGGAAAGCTTTTTTGTTTCTATCCTGGAAAGTTCTGTTTCAGGTAACATTCTTTTAAAAAATGTTTTGGTTAATGACAAAGAATGTTATTGATTAAATATTTTAACAGAAACTTTCCAAAGAACTATCTTTGGTGGCTTGAAAAATGCTTCACTAAGTTAAATTTTTCTTACATGTCCTGAAAAGTAACCTGATACTGTTTAATGTTGATTGTCACATGTAAATTTTAATTATTGAAAAAACAAACAAACAAAAAGATTGTTAATGCCTGGGAGCACTGCTGTAACTATACTTACACTGAACACAAACTCATAGTCAGCTCAACAAATTAGATTTAGACTTACAAGTGGGTGGGTTTTTTAATATATATGTATGATTGTAGATGAGACATTTTAGAGAGGAAGGGGTTAATGCTATCTGTGGAAAGCAGGTGCAGGTCCTATCATGCCCTGGGGCAGCAGCTCAGCCTGCTGAACTGAAAAAGATAATTCCCCTTAGGATGATTAAAGGAAATAAATCAGTTGGAGAAAGATGGAGCTCCTTCAAAGAGATAATAGAGCTAGATGAGTCCTTGGCTGAACTACAATTGCAAGATAAGGAAAAATGGGTAGCTTGACTCTTCTATCAAAATCACTGTACTGCTCTTTTTTTCTTCAAGTGGCTGGGGAAGACTTTTCCTTTATTTGGGTATTGTGAGAGGTTGTCCTCAGAATAAATGCAGACTTTCATTTGGTGATTGTCTTTACACCTGCTGTTATCCTTACAACAAAACTTCACATTGAGTGTGACTGATCTTGGGTGATACAGCTATTTCTGGTCTTTGGGCTGATAACAAAGGATTATTCTGGAGTTAAACTCTGAATCAAATATATAGAGTGAGAAGAACCTAGCTCTCTGCATACTCAGTGTATGGCATTTCAAATGAAAGGCATAATGTGATAGATCTCCCGTTCTCTTGCCAGAATTCCTCTATCTCCTGGAAAGTTCTCTCAATAGCTCTCCACAGAACAGCAGCAGCTGAACTTAACAGAAGTCATACAACATGTGCTGCCTCTTTCCAGTTGAGTTTGTCGATCCATCAGAGTTGATGAAGTGAAGCTGGCTGTTGTAGCTAGTAACAGACACTCAAAAGGGAAAGAGGTTTTCCAAAGAGCAATACCAGATTGGTTTGGGGTTCTGTTAGGAAGCCCATCTTTGCAAGTACATAAATTGCAGCATCAAACCTCCTTTCACATGAAATGTAAATTTTGGATTCTTATTTGTTGAGGTCAGAGTAGTCAGTCTTAATTCTAGAAGAAAGGTTATCAGCTATTGCTTCTCGATACCCTGAAATGCATAATAGAAAGCAAGACAGGGAGAGAATGGTGTGGTTTGTGCAGCCCAGTTTTGTGGTTTTGGAATATGTGAAACATGTCTGTAATTTGTCTTTCAATAGAGAGAAAAATTAAAGGTGTCTTCAGATTGTGTAATTCCCTATGTATACTTTTAAGAATGATAATTTAATCCCATGCTCTTAACCAAAATAATCCATAGTTTGTCTGCTGCAAATAGAAATTCTGGGAAAGTTAAATTTAAAATTGCTCAATTAAAAAAGAGGAAAGTCTGACTTAAGTCAAAAATATGCTGGGAGATTTAACTTTGTCCAGGAAAGCATGTTGCATTTTAGAGTTGAATTTTTTACAATTCCTTTGTTTATAGCTGCATTTATCTGTAAGGATGTTGTCCATAAACAAGTCAAAAACCAAGAGTAGGACAGCAGTCAAATTTGCAATTAAGTACAGGAAAATTGAAAATTGGGACAGCTGACTCACACTTTGTTTATTTGCTCCTGGCTACAGAAAATTATTGTAATTAAAATCATAAAATGGTCTAAATGGTTGTCCTCTTTGCTACTGAAAAAACTGTGATCTTAGTGATACTGCTGTTTGGTTTTGTACCCAAATATGCTGCTCTACGATAACACATAATGAAGATGAATCATCAGGGTTCATGGCAAGTCTAGCTGTGCTCCTAATTTTACTCCTCATCTACCAATAGAAAATTTAGGATTCTTTCCAATGAAGTTACAATAGTGAGCATGTGAATATATCCTAGTATTAGCTTCCATAAATTATGATTTAATTTAGAAGGGATCAGACATTCTGAATCACCACAGAGTAATAAACCTAAAATCGAGTTTCTGACAGTATGGTAAACATTGCAAAATAATCGTGCAAATACTCAAAACAGTTGCACTTGATTTGGGAAGTACGATATCAGTACTCAATAATTTAACAAATCATGAAATGACAAATTTTATCAGCATCAAAATATGAAACAAAACTTAGAGAATTGTCAAGAATAGTACATCTATATCTCACAGCTATATAGTTTTAATTGTATTGTTCTAGAAGAAATTGTATATTGAAACTGATTCTAATAAGACTCCAAGTCTTCAATAGAGACTTAATTAATATTTTTCTAGCATTAGGATACAATGTCAGCCAGTGTTATGCAATATTCTTGTTCTCTAACATTATGCTCTTAAGACAATTTTCATACTATTTCATTTTAGCTTTTTCTATTAAAAAAAAAAAGTATTCTTCAGCAATGGTGCCTAGAACATCATTATTTTTTTTTTTAAGTGACAATTCCTTTGAAAGTAATTTAGTATACAATGCTTTTTTCCCTAGTGTTTCAAGGCAGCTGTTCCAACTGACATGGTTTCTTTTCCCTGTTTAATAAGGTTTCCCTTGCCACCTCTTGTCTGATACTTTTGCTGTCTCCTTATGCATGTTAATATTTTATGCTTGAGAAACCGTATCTGCTTTCCTTCAGTCATGAGGATGACTACGCTTTTGTTGTCAAGGGTGATAAGGCAACATGATTTCAACTGAGAGAATAAAAGAGTAATTGTTCATCAGTCCTAACATTTTACATTGGTTTCCCAGCTGATCTAGTTAAGTTCTAGGGATACTGAATGAAAAAAACAAAATGAAACAAAACCAACACCAAAAAACCACCCCAAACAACCCAACCCCCCTAAAAAAAACCGTAAAAAACACAAAAAAACAAAACCCAAATGAAAGAGACATTGACTTGTGGTTTCACAAAGCAGGTTAGCACAGAGCTGGAATCTGACCCAAGATCATTTGACGTTCATACTGTGACGTTGTAAATCGATGGTTATCTATAAGGAAGCGTTTCAAAGTACTTTATGAACTGCGTAAGATGAACTTCAAAAGTCTCAAAGCTAAGTGTTGCTAGTGATGTCTATGGAAAATTTTTGTATTTTGCTCTTGGACAGGAAGGTGGGACTGATTTTGTCTTTAACATAAATTTCCTTGGAAGCAAACAGGTTGGAGCAAGCATGCAAGTGTCTTGGCATTCCTATGCATAAATTAGTTTACTTGCTATATGAAATGAAATTACAGACTCTTGAGTTTGAATTTCCAACTTAAAGTGCAGAAAACAAGAAGTCTAGCGAGGAAGAGGCAGTAAACAGAAAGGAACATCCAATAGGATTTGATCATTTGCTAGAAATCAGTAGCTGTTTTACAATGTAGGAGTGAAACATTATAGCTTTTTACTGTGCTGTTTTCTTTACTTCCCCCAGCTCCCTGTTCCTGAAGGACATAGCAATAGTACCGCGTTTTGAGTAGCTTGAATAGTTCTTAATTCAAAGAAATGTGCTTTTCATTTTTCTTCAACACTGGTTACTGTAAATACACATACTGTAAGCTAAGAAGTTTGTTGACTTACTGTGCAATCAAGTTAGGACTTTGTGTCCTCCCTAGTGCAATATGAACAAAAAATGTAATTATACTTACAGGCTTCTTTATGCACTTACAGTATTGACCCTCATGCCACTGATTTCAAGGTAAGTGGTACTTTTTGGTGGTTGCATCTCTCCCGAGGCACTTAGTCCTCATTCTGACATGAAATTATGCTGAGGAGTGAGCAACTAAGCCATTGAACAGAGATAATGCATTTCTGGTGGTGTTAGAATGCAGATTTGGTAAACTAGTTACCTATAGCGTTTTAGCTTCTACAGATAGCACTTTTAGGTTTGTTTTGTTTGTATTGGTAGCATAAAGAAAGAGTGCTTGCCTCTGTCCGTAGTGTGAGACCTGTTAGCAATCACCAGCTGCTGAATCCAGCTATGTGTCCTGGTCACATTATTTTGGAATGAAAGTTCAGTCCTTGTCATTTCTCCCAGCGCACTGGGAAAGAACAACAAGGTGAATGAAACCATAAGAAGACTGCAGCATGCTCCCAAGGTATCCCTTTTATGGCACAGTGGAACAGCCTTGTGAGGATCATTAAGTCTTTCTTCCCCACAAAGAAGCTAATTATTTCTGAAATTTGCCTAGTTTCTATTTTGGTTTTTGCTGAGACATTAATTGGCCTTTTTTTGAAATATATAAATTGATTTTGTGAGGTTTGCTCATTGCTGAAACCTTTATTTCAATTCTAAATACAGCACACTTCCTTGGACAAAGTCTCTGAACAATCTAAATATTTTGCAAGGACAAACTCAGAGTTAGGTGGACTTCATTTTAGAAAATGACTTTTCTAAATTTGCAGAAAGTTGTTACCTTTGTCATTTATGGAAATGCAATTAAACAAACTCGTGAAAAATATAAAAACTTGCTGTTGTTGGATACTGTCACATTTTGTCTGATAATGAAGAATGATACTGTCATGCATCTGAACAAATTTTGCATATCTATTTGAATTCTACTTCTCTTGACAGCTCTTAAATAATTGGATGCCATATGGCTGGATTCTTTTGGTATACCCAAGTTATGGCATGCAATTTAAAATTTTGCCACAGTAATGTGTTATAATGTGCAAACCCGTCAAATAAATAGGCAGTAATTGTGACTTTGCTGTCAAATTCTTTCATGGGTCTAGTTAATTTCATTTGTGGAATTGGTTTAAATATACCTACAATATAATGAGTTTGTTGATATAAGAAAACAATAAGGTAGTAAAATGTTATGAAAAACGCTTTTATACTTTTGGTTCAGGTAATATTTAAAATGTAAGCATATTTAATATCAGAACTGCCACATTCGACTGTGTACTGCAACCTATGAAATTTTTCAGAAACCTCTGATACGAGCCTGGTGGGAACCTGCAAGAAAATGTCAGAGTTGTTTTAAAATAAACTTAGTAAAGAGAGAAGGTACTGTGATTGTAGCAGCCACTATAGTTCCAGAAAGCCTATATGATCAATAAAAGATAAAATTAGGGAAGCTTCTTAGAATATGAGATTGTGTCTGGCTAAAATATACATTCCATGTTCATAAAAAAAAATGTAGGCCCTTTTCTTACTTTAGGGACTTAAAGTGGAAAAAAAAAGAAGTCATATTATAAAGTTTCTGGATTCTTTAGGCATAAAGTTCTTGAAAAAGTTGAAGCTGAATGCAAGCAACACTGTTCTCATCATGCTGGAGGACAGTAGACAGAACTCTTGATAAGAATGTGTGTCGTATGTTCTTGTTCTATTCTGTCCATGGGTTATCTGTGTGCAATGGTCTGTTGAAACTACATGGGTAATATCCATTTAAAATGGAATTCCTCTTTCAAAGATATTTTTTTTACATACCATAATAAGAGTTTACAACAAGTAGTACGGGTGTGAGTGATTGAAGCTGCCATTGATCAAGCTGACATTAATTGGATCAGCTTATCAGCTTTGGAGTTACACAGCGAGAAATGGATGGCATTGCTTGAATATTTAAGTAAAAATGTTAAAAGAAATGTAATAGGGTAGTGAAAATGTGGATGTTGTTTAGCACAAAAGGTAGCAAAAGGGAAGAAAGCATTGCAACAGAAACCTCTTTTTTAGGAGTTGTTACTCTTTCCCCTCTGTCTTTTCTCACTCTTGGGAAACTGTTTTCCCTCTCTTTTTCCTCCTAAATTAAGTCCCCTTTGTTCAGCCTGCTTGTTCTTTCCTGTTCCTCATGCTTTCTCAAGCAGGGCTATCAGGGAGCTTCTTTGCACTCCTTTAAAAACATTCCTGAAGACCAACCAGTTCTGTGAACTGTTTTAGCCATAAAGAACACACCCCATACGTGTTTGTTCTGATTTATCTTGCTCTGTACTGCTCTACTTTTGTACTTTGTACTTTAAACTGGGGCAGGGAATATTTGTTGTATCAATATATGCTATCACTAAGACAAAGATTAACATGAAGAGTTTGTTTTCCCTTTTTTAAAAATGGGAAATAAGTACGTAAAGCATGACTGTAGAAGTTATTCCTGTTCCTAGGGTAATATAAAAGATACTGAAAAATTACCTGTGTTGGGGAAATAGAGACATTTTTAAATCATGTGTTTCATACATATTTTGCTCCTTTCTCTACAGGAAGAAAAAAAAAAACAAAACAAAACACTTCTATCCTGTGCTAAACCAGGCACAAATGTAAAGGTAATGAAGTCTTCTAGAACACAGGTAAAGTTTTCTTTCCATTTCAAGGGATCGGTACTAACACATATTGATGTTGTGCAGCATCAAGGATGTCACATTTCTGTTACTTCACAATATGAAGTTTCCTGATGTTCAATTTGTCAGAATATTTTAGAAATGAAAGAGGAAGGAAGAAGAATGTAGGTGAAAACATCATGATAGGAAATTGAACAAATGTTTCTCTTGTGTAAATTTGAATCTCTGATTTCAGTTAAGTGCCTTCTAGGAATAAGCAAAATTGAGCTTGGATAGACAAAAAAGCTTAAGAACAAGTAGTATTAAATCTAACTTCCCCTCTACCCCCCCGCCACCCCATACATATTTTCCCATTAATTGTTCTATGACTTTTCTCATATACAGCTTGTGTTACTCATCTTGGGGTTGTAAGCACTATGGTTCAAAGACTTGGGTAACTTTCTGTCAAGACTTAGTTTTCTTATTCTGAGCTTTCTTGTGGTGTTGACAAATTCCAAAAGACTGGTTGGAGAAAACTCCACATTGCACTCTTTCAAGCTTCCTTTTGCTACTTTCTTTGCAGATCTACCTTATAACACTGTCACATTTGGTCATAGGGCAGACTTGCTGAATCACTATTGAATTAGAACATCACAGATCATAGAATAAGATCTGGTCAGAGTTTTACTAACCTAGAATTTGATCTTTCCTTTGAGGCTTAGATTTCCTAGCAGTTTAGTCGAGATGGAAAAATTTTCAAATGAAAAACAGTTAATGTGGTCTTACCTGATGAGACAGCAGGTAATATGAAAGAACTTCTAACAGTCTGTTTGAAAATAAATTTAACAGGTCTGTTGAATATACTGAGTTTTGACAAGGAAGTGCTCTTAAGTGGTGTGCTTCTATCAGTGATAATGGTTGAATGGCCTATGTTAAAAGTTCAGATTGCATACTTGCTTCATTGGTGAAGAAAACATGGAGCTATTGGTTGAACAAATTTTCTTGTAATACCAGCAAATAGCAGCTTCTTCTCTAATGCAAGCTAGTTGTGTCTCACTGGTAACTAAAATGTTCTAAAATATTCATATACACAGACTGGCCTCCTACACAGTGCTGTACATCTTGGACAGATAGCTTAAAGGACACAACCACACACACATGTATTGGTTAGTACACATGCAGTTACATAGTTATTGTTTTAATAGCTGTGCTTACCAATCCAGTGATTAATGTTTTGTCACATGGCACAATCTGTGCATGCCAAGGGTTCTGAATGTATTCCAGCATTACATACTGGAATGTGAACATGTGAAAGGAGATAATGCTTACCAGGTTAGTTTGTATAGTACTTTCCCAGTCCTTCTCATTGTTCACTCCAGCATTATTTACCACAATATCCAGCCTTCCAAAATGTTCAATTACTTTTTTGAAAGCACCTATAATAAGACACAAGGGTGAAATTTCCTAGTGCTTAATAAAAGACATAAAAATACAATAAATGTATACAAATTAATGTCATTAGACTACCAAAACATTTTGCTGTTTTCCTAACCACTAATGAACAACAGGCAAGTAAATTATTTATCTAACAGTCAACAATATTAAACATATTAATGAAAAAAATGAAAGGATTAAGATATCACAGTTGTCTTTTCATTCAGTTTTATAATGCCTGATAGTAGGACCTAATGAAATCTCTTACCAGCCATACATTTTCCATTAGGTAAGATGTTTGGCATCCTAACTATATAAATTAAGCATTTATAGCTTTATTTGTAAGAGTTTTGTACACGTAGTGATTTCAAGATTTGGCACTATTTATTTTAAATTAAAAATAACAGCTTTATTTTTCAGAAGAATTTTTAATTCTGAATTTAACCTAAGAATGTAATTCTTATTCAGTGATATAACTAGTAGGAATTGTATGAATACAAACAATTCATTGTTGTTCTTGTTTAAAGTTATCCATTTATGAATAAATTTGTTTATGTTCTACTTGTCAGGTAACTTTAATAATGTGTTTCTCAGGTCAATCTTCTTCCTTCAGCTGATGAAAATAGTGACCTGTCTTCCAAAGAATTTCAAAATAAAGAACTGGAAGACTTCCACTATAGCATTGTGTTCTCCCAGGTGATAATGTTCAGACTAAGCTAAAAGATGTGCAATGATGATGTCATAGTGATGAGCAAACTCATCAAGGCTGGCCCTGCTTGACAGGATAGTTGGATGAGATGACCTCCAGACTAAGACGTCCCATGACTGCAGAGACTGTCATGCATACAGAGCTTGCTTGTTCTTCCCTTCAATTATTCTTCCTAATCACTAAATATTTATTATGTAAACCAAGACAGTAAAAATCTGTATTATTTGGGGTTCTTTGAAATTATGCTTGACAGGCCTTAATGAAGCCACTTCACTGGAAAACAATCCCATCTTAATTCTCCAAATCTTAGTCTTTGGCTGTTAGGGTCAATCAGCAGCATAGCAGCAGCTTTGAGACATCTACTTACAAAGGTGTTTTTCTTGCACTAGATGGTCAGTACTGTTACATCCTTTTCTTTGCCTGAATGATGCAGGTTTCATCACAGTCATCTTGTCATCAGAGTAAGAACTGGGCAGGTGATGAGAATGGTTTTATTTGTCCAACTGCCTTTATAGTACACATTTTTATATTATTTGTACTCTCTACTAGGATATTTTAATATTACTAAAGCCTCTGTTTTGGCTGTCTTTTTGGCTTTTGCTGTTTGCTTGTAACGCATTCTCTAATTTCTCAATTCGTCACTGATCTTTATAATCCCCTATCAGCAAGGGAAAATGAAATCTTTGGCCTTATTAGGAACAGAACTGAATATTTATCTTAGTTTTAATGAGTGAAATAAATATTAACTTTGGTCTTCAATTAGCTTCCAAGTTTAGGAAACTGGCTCTTTAACTTCTCTCAAGAGCAACTTTTGCCAACCTCATTCTTAATAGAATCTTTTGCCTTCAAAAACCACCATGGATAGTGGTTATTTATTAAATTCACACAATGAAGCAAAATGGTTTTCAGTTGTTTCCTTACCTATGTTAAAATAAAGAATGTTTGCAGAATCACTAAACGTTAGGGGGTTGGAAGGGACCTCAAAAGATCATCTAGTTCAACTCTACTGCCAGGGCAAGATCACCTAGAGTAGGTCACAGAGGAATGTGTCCAGGCAGGTTTTGAACGTCTCTGGAAAAGGAGACGTTACTTGGACTATTTCTGGTAAAGGTTTACCTGCCTACAGTAATCCCATTTATTATCTATCCATACAAAGAAGAATCTCATTATAAATTCTTAATATAGTTATCACCCACATCAATGTAAACTGACTCGTTTTCCCCTTTACAAATGTAGAATAATTTTGTCTTTGCATTGCACACTAGTTGCTGCATATGGAATCATAAAAATTAAAAGCATATGATCCTCTGAAATATTGAATGGAGAAAAATGAAGAGGAGGATCCATTTTAAAGGAAAGGTTATATGTGATCTTTCTAAATATTAATGGAAAGCAAAAGTAAATGTGTAATGAGCTTTCAAAAGTGGGATAAAATAAAAGATTTTTGTAGGAGACTATGTGGAAGAGCTACCAGATGAAGCAGCTGATTTTCTATCCGTAATACAGATACTCGTTCCAGTACTGTGGCTTGTTTCATACTAGACTTAAAATATGAGGAACTTCATTCATAGACTTGACCTTCAAGACAAGGAGCAAGTACAGAACTTGATGAATCCACTAAGAACTTTATGCACTAGGAGGGAAATTAATCTAAGTTTAGTAGTAGGTAGTTTGCAATTACAAGTCGGAAAAAAAAGTTAGGAAAATAAAGCAGTAAAAAAAACCTGCTAGACAACAACAACAACAAAAAAGGCAAGAAACCCACCCCAAACAAACTCCCCCTCACAAAAAAAATCCCCCCAAACCACACATACACAAAACCCACCTAGAAACCACAAAAGACTGTAAGACATGATGGCAAATTTATGCTAACATACCTGCAACAGGACAAATGCAACATGAGAGAAAGTTAAACAGATGCCACTTATTCTTCCTCTCACTCCTTTTGACAGCCCATTCTTAGCCTACTTGCACTGCTGTTTTCTTACTGTTTGTTCCAAAACCTCCCTTGCTGACCCATCCTGCTTACTCCAATTCCCAATGCACATCCTGTTGGTCCTGCACTCATCTGGCATTAAAGAGTGGAGAAATCATAGGGAAGAAAGCACACTAGAGTAGCGCTCATACAGCAGCAAATGCTCTTCCTGCCCCTAGGATGCTTTTTCTTGCTCCTAGGTTACTCCTCCCACTTGGAGAAAGTCAGTAACCAACTTAGCTGATCAAAACTTTGTTTGCTGATTAGAACAGGTCTCAACTTTAAAGTCCAGCATCTCTCTTACAGACAGACAATGTAAACCTTTGGAATCAGATCCTATCACACTAACTTGGAGAGTGAACAATATTACTGAATTCTGCACTAGCTGCAATGTTTTATGAAAGAGGAATAGAAATGCTCAGTCAGCACTGCTGAGAAGGCAGATGGTGAAGTGTAATAAATAAAAGCAGAATTAAAAATATTCACATCTAGCCTAACACAAACGAACCTGGGGAAAGGGTGCCGAAAAAAATGATGTCAAAATCTGAATCACCATCTCTGAAGGTATCGTTTAATAATGAAACTTTGATGAAGTGATGTGCCTGTTATTGAAACGTTGTGAACAGTCCATCAACATTATGTGATACTATAAAAACTCAGTAGGGAACAAGATTTATTCACTAAGTGAAAATATAAATGTAAATCACACATGAAGGAAGTTCCTTGCCATTCTCTGCATTGGCAAAATATCTGTGAAAAGTTACCAAACTATATTTAACATCATGATAAAGCAGTGTGCTATCTTTTGCCAATTCGACTTTCAGCTGTATGAAAGAACACTGCAACCCAGAGCAGAACTTATTACTCTTATGAGGGAATGCAGCTTCGGGTCTGCACTTAAGCCTCATAAAAAGCAAGTCCATACTTTAAGTTTATATGTATTACTCATAAAATAATGATCTTCTGTGGAGATTTTCACGCAAAAAATATCATACACAATACTCAATGAAAATGATCTCTTTGGCTTTTGTTTACCGTGTGCCAAGTAACTTGGTTAAATGCATGCATTCTGGTAGTAACATTTCACATCTGCAAGTTCAGAAACAGATCCTTTTTGAGTCACTCTCAGAAAAGATAGAGAGTAGGCTGTCCTCCAGAAGCTTTAATTGCATACGTATTGGTGCAGCACACAGGCTCACTCAGGTTGCTGCATGTTGAGCCGGAGCCCGGCGCTGACAGTTTCCCTCTTACCTTTCAGCTGTTCCTGATCCGTAACGTCGCACTGTATGAACACCGTCCTCTGCGCTTCAAACTGCTCGTCCAGGGCCCCCTTGCTTTCCTGCCCGGCCTCGGAGTTGCGGTCCAGCAGGGCTACCTGAGCGGATAAGGGGGAGAGGCTGAAGGGTGGCCGGCTGGCCAGACGGACGGCTCCGCCGGCCTGCCGAGCCCGGGGGCTGCCGCCACCCCGCGCCCGCGGGCACCGGCTGTGGGGAGGAAGCTGGAGGTGCGGGGGGAGAGAGTGCTCCCTGGGGCTTACCTTGGCGCCCTTGCTCAGCAGCGCCTGGACGAAGGCCCTGCCGATGCCCTGCGCCCCACCGGTGACCAGAGCCACCTTGCCATTTACGTGCATGGTCGCCGCGCTGCTGCCGCCGGCCCCGCGCTCGTCGAGCCGGAGTAACCTAGCGCAGTGTCACCTGCCCGGTTTCCTTCCTTCCTTCCTTCCTTCCTTCCTCCCTCCCTCCTTCGCTCGCTCACTCGCTCGTTTCCACCCTCCCTCTCTTCCTCCCTCTTGCCCTCCCTCTTTCCTTCTCTCCCTCCTCCTCCTTCTGCCGCCGCTGGTTCTCCCCCCCGCTCACCCTCCTGTGTGACCAGGAGTGGCCCGGAGCTGACTGGGCAGGGGGAGCAGGGGTGGAGCAGGTCATTAAATCTTTCTCCCGAGTGCCTGGATAAACCCGAGAGATCTGGAGCTTCATCCTCTCTTCAGCCCTCCGGGTTTTCTGGCGAGGGACCGGCTCCTGCCTATCGGTCCCCGAGGCAGGGGTCCCGGGGCAGCTTCATTTCCCCGCAGAGTGAAGGAAGAGCCTTTGTGCCTCCACATATCGCGTGAGAAACGGCTACAAACTTTGATAAGGGCTCTTGGCAGCAACTAAGGCTGATTTGCCCAAGTTGTGTGAGCAGCAGGATGAAGAATTGAAAGAAAGTTTAGTCTCGAAACACAGAACCTTTTTTTCACACTTCAAAATACCCACCAGCCTTCTCCCTGTCATTCTGCCAGTAAGTAGATTCTGTTTGCATGACAAAGCAGTCAGTAAGCATTATGGATGTCAGATGCATCAAGATAAGTGTTTTCTAGAAATTGGGAGGTCTGTGGATGACACAGATTGTTACCTTAAAAATCGTTTATCTATATTTACGGTTTATAAGCCATGTTCTGCTATGTAATGTGAACTAAAATGCAACTAAAATTTATCATTAGTGAGATATATCACCATACATCAGAAATAAGAGCAATCTTAAAGATCTGAAAGCTGAAATCAATTTTCTTATTCATTAGCCTTTTAAAAAGATTCACAAATGTTGTCCCATAAAAAAAAAAAAAGTGTGGAGAATTGGGCAGATGGGAAAACCTTGCTGTTCCAGTCCTAGGCTTTTAAAATACACATATATCATGTCTGTGTATAATACACAGTTGTCTTATGGGTTCTTTGTTTTCTTTTGCCTGGTGTATCAGGTTAAAACTTTTTCCTTCTGCTTTCATGGCCCTGAAGTACTCTGAGTCCACCTGCATCTCTGTCATTAATGACTGTTGTCATTTTTCCTTTCTTAGCAACAGTGTGCTTATTTTACCCTATCTGCCTATTTTCTTTTAGGCTGTCTTCAAGTATGGAATTCCTGTCTTTAGTACTACCTAGAAGAAACGGATTATACCTTCTCCCAACATCACCAAAGTGTTACAGAGTCCTTAAGGTAACTATGTTACCTAATTGAGTAAATTGAGTAACACAAGATCTTGTTGTTATTATAACCTTTGTCCTTAAAAATGTGAACTAATATAATCCAGCTGCTAAATTGGGTAGCAGCCATTTAGTTTTCCTAAAGATCATGATTCACAGTACTTCATAAAAGCCGACAAAGCTGGCCTCTGGGATTAGTGATTTGTCTGAATACTATACCTGTATTACTGGGAGGGCTCCAGATTGCTTAGGAGCTGTGAAATTTGTGCCACCTAAACTGTCATGCCTAATGAGCTCTTTCCCAACCAGCTGAGCTAGCTTCCCTAATTTGTTGAGAGACAAGTACAGTGCCCAGGTCAAAGGGATATCACAAGAACAGTATTACCACACACGGACCTAACAATACCATTGCAGTGCAGTCTTCCACCCTCACCCTAACCCTGATAACTCCCCCCACCCCAAACGTTTGCCAAGTCATCATCAACATCTGCTATGGGCTTAATTTCCACAATATGTTAGTGGGGTTTAGTTTGGTTGGTTGGTTTTGAGTTTTTTTAAGTGCAATGCAAAAGAAAAGATCAATAAACCACTCTGTGTTCCCAAACAGCTGCATTTGGAATGACCTTTGGCAGCTGTTTTCTAAATTGTTGATAACTTGGCATGAATATTAAGAACAATCTGGACTCTTCAGAGATGCTGGAATGCTTTAATATTTGAGTGTACACTCTGTTTCTGTAAAACAAGTCTTGTGTCCAAAAAATAGGCTTAGTTGAAAATAATCCTGCATAATATAGATTGAAATAATTTAAAAGTATTCTGATAAAAGCATTCTGATTCCAGAACCTAAATGACATGTCTTGCAAGTTGGCAAAAAAAAAAAAAAGCTCCATACCCATAACCTTGGCAAATTATATTTGGAATTAGAGACAGCGTTCCTATCTAGAACAGTATGTGCCAATCCTCCAAATCCAGGAGGAAGTAATAGAAAGATATCTCAATGATTCACCCCTAGAGCCAGCAGAAATCACTTGGTTGTGAGGGGATGTGTGTGCTCTGCTCCTTCAAACCACACTGGGTTTGCTACCAACTCACTATGAGCACTCTTAAGAGCTATATTGCAACACAGTCCTTTACTAGTCCAGGTTTGAAATATGATCAGGTGCATAGAAGATGAAATGTCATTCACAGGAAAAATATATATAAATATTATTAAAAAATATATAAATAATAATAAAAAAAATAAATATTAAGCTTATTAGAAATCCAGAGTTAACATCTCAGTCTTCTTACTGGAACTTGGGGGAGTAGCACTGAAATATTTTTTCTCTATGACTCATAAACTGGCATTTTTTGAACCTTGATTTGAAAGCTTTCATAGAAACATAAGGACTTCTGCTTTTTACTGTTTTAGCATCCACCTTTTCAGATAATCTATCCTTAAGGAAAAACAGTAGCCAACTTCACATAAAAAATGGGAAGAGCTGTCACAATGGGCAGTAACATACTCTAAACAATCTATCTTCTTAAGTGGCCAGCTTATAGAAAACTGAGTATATGCTTTGGGTAAATTATTCTGTGTTTGAAACACTGATATGCTTATTTAAGAAAAAGTGAGATAACTAAAAGTTATGTTGCACTAATACTTGCCTGAGGGGCTGGTTATGCAATATCATACACAAGTATTATAGAAATTACAAGCATTCATATATGTTACGTGGCTCTATGAATGTTTGATTTGGATGCTGTGAGAGACAAGAAATTAATTCCACATAGATAATTTGCACCTTCGGTTCAAAGTTTAAAAATAAAAATAATAGTAATCAATTACTCGCAAGCCAAAGCTGATCAAATGAAACCTTTCACACATGACCACTGCTAACAGCATAATGACAAACTCATAGTAACATTTGCACATGATTTTTGTGTAGAATGTGATTTCATTTGCTGTTTTCTAGTAAACCTTCCAGCTAGCAACACCTTGTCTTTTTTACTTTCCTTTTGTGGCTGTGGTGTGTCCTCTTCGCTTTCTCTCTATTTACTTATATTTATTTTTTTCCATGGCTCATGGCTTCTGTTCCACACAGAACACAGTGGCACCAGAGCATGAGGAGACTCCAGGTGATTTTAAGTTGTTTTTGAAAGGAGATAGGAATATGATGTCTGTCAGACATATGTCATACTGTTCATTCAAAAACAGTTTTCCAAAAAGCAACTCATGCCTTATTTTTCTTGCCATCTCTTCAAACTCTGACAGGTGCTGTTCAAGTTGCATTGAAAACTAAATAAGTGATGAATTATCAGGCAATGCATTGGCTGGGCCCAGGAAGCAGTAGTAAATGGAATTAAATCCAGTTGGCAACAGGTCAAATGGTGTTCCCCAGGGCTTGGTACTGGGGCCAGTTCTCCTTATATCTTTATCAGTGATCTAGATGAGAGTATTGAGTGCGCCCTCAGTAAGTTTGCAGATGACACTACGTTGGGAGGGAGTGTTAATCTTCTCAAGGTATAAAGGGATCTGGTCAGGCAGGATTGATGGGCTGAGGTCAGTTGGATAAGGTTCAATAATGCCAAGTTCTGGGTTCTGCACTTGGGTCACCACAACCCCAAGCAATGTTTGGAGAAGAGCAGCTAGTAAGCTGCCCAGTAGAGAAAGACCTGTGGGTGTTGATTGTCAGCTGGCTAAATGTGAACCAGCAATGTGTTCAGGTGGCCAAGATGGCCAAGAGCACCTGTGGTGGTTTTGCCCTGGCTGAGGGCCAGATGACCACCAAAGCCACTCTATTACTTCCCTTCTTAGATGAACGGGGGAGAGGTGAAAATATAACAAGAGGCATGTGAGTCAGGATAGACACAATTTAATAAGATGCAAAGCCAAAGCAAACAGAGATGTTATTCTCTACTTCCCATCAAGCAGGTGATGTTGGGTCACTCCCCAGGAATCAGGGCTTCTGTACGCGCAGCAATTGCTCTGGAGGACAGGCGCCATTAGCAAATGCCTCCACTCTTCCTTTCTTCACTTAACATTCTTTAATGTCATCTGATCCATCCCTCAGCTTACTGTTGAGGGGGGAAATGCTGGAAAACCACAGCCTTGGTGCTTGGCTCAGCAGTAGCCAAAACACTGGTGTGTTATCAACACCCAGATGCCTCACTGCAAAACACAGCACTAGAAAGATGCTCTGGGGAGAATTAACTCCAGCTCAGCCAAACCCAGTACAGCATCCTGGCCTGCAGGAATAGTTTGACCAGCCTGAGCAGGGAAGTGATTGTCCCCCAATACTTAGCAGTAGTGTACTATGTTTGGTTTTGGGACTTTTACTACCAGAGAGACATTGAGGTGATGAAATGGGTCCAGAGAAGATCAATGAAGTTGATGAAGTATCTGGAGAACAGATATTATGACAAGCAGCTGAGGGTTGTTTACTCTGGATAAAATGAGGCTTAGGGGACACCCTGCCACCCCCTACAACTACCTGAAAGGAGGTTTTGGTGAGGTGGATGTTGGTCTCTTCATAGTAACGGATGATAGAAAAAGTGAAGATGGCCTCAGGTTTCAACAGGGGAGGTATAGGTTGGCTATTAAAACAAAATTCTTTACTGAAGGGATTATCAAACACTGGCCCAGGCTCACCAAGGAGATGGCTGAATTCCCATCACCAGAGGTGTTTAAAAGATGCATAGATGTGGTGCTAAGGGACATGGTTTAGCACCAGACTGGGTAGAGTTAGAGAGTGTCTGGCCTCGATGATCTTAAAAGTCTTTTCCAACCAAAATGATTCTATTATTTAAAAGAGTAGACAAACACCATTATGCAGCATATGCACTTTGTTTTTCAGTTTAGCCTATTTCCCCAACTTCTACTAAGAAGAATGGGTGGAAAAGAAAGCTAGAGAAATGCCCCAAATGTCTAGCTTTGTGTGGGGTAACTAAAAGACAGATTTCAGGTCATACAACTAATGTCGTGTGAACAAACCTTCCTTAAGGAGTAACTTAAGTGTTCAGCAAGACAGTTTTTTATGTCCAAGAGGTTTTTTCATTATGTAACTTCTCTCTGCATACATTAAGTTAGAAAGGTAGTAATTACTGCATAAAAAGATGAGGTTATGCAGCTATGCTTTATTTCGGATATTATACCTAGATGTTTATGCAAACTATTTCAAGATAGATAGACTGACTGCCAGAAATGACAAACTAATTTAGATGGTAAGAAACTGAATGAACTACAGGCTCAGAGATTTGCCAAAATGCATTTTTACAACACAGTATCATATCAGCTCATGCTACGTCACTGGATAGATCATCCAGGAAAACACTGGTTCGTGCACAAAAATGTCATGTACTTGGGAAAAATAAGAGAACACAGGATACATCAAAGTAGAATATAAGAATACAGTTATGAAAAATCTAGTACCAGAGTTCATCCTATATGAGTTGTTCAAAATGCTAAGGCTTCCATGTGAGATTTGGCACTAAAAAAACCCACACCTGTGGTTGTCTGCCTTTTCAAAAGAAGCAGGCAGGATAGGAGAAAGCATAATATGGTTTTTTTAAAATATGAGAAATAGCAATTGAAGCTACTACTGTTGTCACAATAGAAATAGAAGTTAATGCCTTAGCATTAGAAGGCTTGATTTAGTAGCTTAAGGAAGATTGTAAAGTGAAGATGAGGTCTCTCTGCTTTGTGAAGCAGGAAAACAAAGTCACTAGAGATATTCGGAAATAAAATGAGAGACTGGTAGAGTGCAAATTTCTGGTTTGTAAGAATGTCTAAAAACTATGCAGTTTTTGTGAAAAGATTTGTCAGATCACATGGGAGGATGTTACAGTATATGAAAGATACAAGAGGTGATGACTGTTTTTTTAGATTGCCTTTAAATAGCATTAGAAAAATGAATGTTAATAGGTAGAGAGATTTTTGTCACTTTTGAAACATCTACTATGAATGAAAGAAAGCTTTTAGAGTAGTGAAAAATATCTAGTGAAGAGGGGTAGAAAATAAATGCCTGGAAAGCTAAGAATAAGTGGATTTAGGAATCCAGACTTGAATGCCTATTCATAGAGGCTTTCTAGCTCTCTAGAGTGCCTTTTCTTGATTAAATTCCTTCTCTCATGTCCAACAGTACTGCAGCCTGTATCTTAGGCATTAGAGTGGTAAAGTTTTCAATCCATTGTCCTGCATATAGGTCAAATAACTGGGGAGCAATAAGCTGCTACTATTTCCCATTAGATATTAATGCTTTTAAAGAAAAAAACAAACTCAATGCAATTATGACAACACAGTGCTCAACAGTGTTATGAGTATCATTGAAATCACTTTTTAAAACTCACTGGCTATCTTAGATAATATGGGGGTCATTCTATCCCTGAGAACCAGTAAGACATTTTTTTAAAACTACAATCTACTGAAAAAATGAGAGCATGAACATGTGTGTATGGCCAGGGCAGAACTGGCCTGGATAGGAAGGCAGTTCTGCAAGGTGTTAAGCTTCTTAAGCCTCGATCCAGGCTCTAAATGAATAAGGAAGGATCCAGTGTTAAAGCAGGCCCTGCCCTTTCTCTATCTGATATAATTATAGGAGAACCTTTAAAACCCTGTATTTGGCACTGTCTTTACACACCACAGAAGTATGGCAGCTGGCACTAAAACCAAAACAACAATATGTGAACCCCTCCCATGCCTCTTGGAACTTTGGCAAAGTGCTATATGAAGGACTGTCTACCTTATTAATTTGATTATCAACTCATCAAGCAGTGCAGATTCTTTGGAAAGAAATTGTTGGAGGCTTAAGCTCAAACTGTAAAAGACTTCTTGAAAAGCTAGTGTAAGCATCTAAAATCAGATCAGCTACCCAGTAAAGTAACTTGTGTTTCTTAGAACTATACACATCTAGTGCAATTGAGTTGTTGTCTACTTCCTTTAAAGGATTATAACCACACAGATAAAACTTAAGCTTTTGGATATTTGTTGAAAAGCTGGAGGCTTAATAATGATCTTATTTGATAAATACTACTAATGTGCTTTCTCTTACTAACGTCCAGTTAAAGAGAGAAGGAATAGATTTTGATTATATTTTAACTTCTGAAAAGTAAGAACTGAAACAAAAAGATAAATCACAGAAAATCTTTACTCCAGCTTTGAAAAATAAGGATTAGTGGGGAGCCATGAATCCAATGAATCCTCCTTATTCTGCTCTCCAAATTTCTATATGGTCTAAGAGTGATAGTTGTCTTGATAGATAATGTTTTGGCTTCCATTTTCTTTTTTTTTTTTTTTTAATTGTTTTTTTGGTTTGCTTTGTTTGTGTTTTTTTTGTTTGCTTGTTTTGTTTTATTTTTTCTCTACATAATCATTGTCTAGTTATATCAGTTTCTTAGTTTTCTGTTTTAGGAAATACATATAACATGCACAGCTTTTTTTTTTTTTTTTTTTTTTTTTTGCATTGGAGTAGATTATGTTGCAGAGGGATTGTTATATGCTTGTTTTAGAAAAGTCAGAGAACTTTGACAATTGTCTGGTGTGCAAAAACCTGTACAGAATACTTTTAAGGTACTACAGATTACCATATGGTGAGAAGAATGACATGGTGACATTCAGAAATAATATGCAAAATGAACCAAAACTCAAGAAAAGGTATGAAAAAGAAAGGAAAAGTACTGATGAGTGAAGTATTTACCAGAAATGACACTTGTCACTTAAGATAAAATTGAAAAATGAGTTGAAAATCTCAAATGTCAGCACCATGGAATGCTTGCTTATAAGAAATGAGTGGTTTCTTTTTTTTTTTTTTTAATGCTTAGTTTTATGTAATACATTACATTGAATCATGAACTAACAGCAACAATAAACATTAGATAAAACTGCCAGAATCAGGTTCTTAATTTGTTAAGGAAATGTAACTGATAATATTAGTTGGTGAAAATACAAGAACAACTAATAAACCTTGATGTCAGGCATGGCCAACATAACCTAAAATGCAGACATTAAGAATAACAGCAGTTACTTAAAGAAGTCTATAAAAATGTGCAATGAAGTAATTCTGTGTCAAAGGGAAGACCACAACTTATACTTAACATTTGTCAGTAGCCTGTTTGTGAAATATTTTAACTATTAGAAGTTTACAGTCACTTAGTGGATACTATTTCCAACAAAGCAATGCCCTCACTCCAAGCTAGAAAAATAATTGACTACAGGGGTGAAGAAACCCCACTAATGTATGTTGGACTGCATGAAAACTCCATGTGATGCTTCCTCATTTAGGAAGTGCTTTGATTTTCATTGTGCATATTATCCAGGTGTGTCCCTGAGGCACCTTGTGTGCATCCCTGGAAGTCAGGTCAGTTTCTGACAGCAAAGTAGCTGATACACTGTTTTCAATGTTTTCATATTTTATAATCAGTAGCTACAGCACAAAATTAAAAAACCCTCAACAATTGTTGGATTAATTCCATCTTGAGGTAAATCAGACTATTTTTGGCAACAAAAATAGTTTAACCTTATTTCATCTTGTATATGCACATTCATAAAAAAAAAAAAAAAAGATATGGAAAGTGTAAGGTCACATATGTCTATGAACAGAATAGAATAAAAAAGGTTACCAGGAAATATCTGATTTTGTTCATGCACAGAAATCACTGTAGTACACAAATTATTTTATTCAAATGTAGTGGTAATAATGAAAAAAAAAGTTTTAATTTTCACCAAAAAAAATCTTTGTGAAATAGATCATAAACTGTTTGCTTGGGAATTGTTATGAGGGTGACTTGTAGATAGGGTTGCTAGCACAATCTAAGAACTTGTCTCGACTTTCTTTGTAGAATTACTTCATTTAAAATTCTTCATAATTCTACTCTGTCAAAAGTAAGACATTTTCCTATCAGATGTTTTCTTTGGATTGGAAAAATCCAAATACAGACAGGTCATGCAAGACCTGAGATTAGTTAGATTTGTTCGGTCAAGTCCATTCAGTGGTAGTCAGGAACTTAAATTAGCTCTGGTCAGCTATGGAGTTCTCACAAGTAAGGAAGAGTAGCCTTGGAACTTTCATAGTCCACATTGTTCCATTGCTTTGGGTACAATTAATGAGTCATTAATTTTTTGTGCAAAGTAGAGGTTCCACTTTCCTGCTTATTCCTCCCTCTGATCCCCAGTACTAACTATGTCCTTACACGATTAAACAGCTCTGTGAAAAGGCTCCACAGACTGCAAATAATGTTTTACAAAGGAGATTTTCTCCATGATACCAATGTCTGTTTTATGACAACAAAATCAGTTTTCATATTTATTAAATCTGATTAAAATGTTTAGTTTTCTAATGCAGAATTGGAGATTGTTTTTACTTTCCTATTTTATTTTTGGTTAATATTTCACTGCAGCATTGACGAATCTCTGAGTCTGAACAAATAAATCATGAAACTTGATAAAAGGTATGATGTAACAGTATTTAATTTCTTAACCTTCTGCTTTAATGTAACATTTTAAAGATGATGTTTAGTGATAAAACTGTATATGTAGGAACGTGTTAGAAGGTTGAAGATTAAAGTAAAAATAAAAAGTAAAGCCATAGATAAGGTGAACATGGAACTAATGTGTATAAAGACAAATTAGTTTAACACAAATATTCCATTTAAACCTAACACACTGGTTTTGATGGTAGGATTAAGTAAGGAATAGATCAACATTGAGATTGTGATGCATCAAGGGTTGCCTTGGAGAAGGTGAACATGAGTGAACACATAAGGACATTGCTCATCATGGTATGTACTCAGGAGGGTATATGCTCAAACAGTTAATGCAGTATGGGCTAAGATGATTTAATAAAAATTCCTAATTCTTGTATCCATTTGTAGCTTTAAACACACATATATATTGTATTTCTCCCTCAGATGTGTGTCTTGTGTTTTGGCCTTGTCATGCAGAACAAAATCTGCAAAAGGACTTCAGCAGTTTTCAAACAAGCGCTCAGCTTCTGCACCCTTTTGATGGACATTTTTGTTTTTGTCAGTAAAACTGCCTCACTAACAATGTCAGTGTCTAAGGTGTAAACTGTACATTAATCTTTGTCTAGTACATGTATAAAATCTCCCAGTCTCCTGACCAGTTTTACATGCTGGTTATGTGAGTGGTGGGCACAGATACTGTTTTGGGTACATAATACCATGGCAACACTTCTCTTGCTAGATTATGTTGTTGTGCAATGCCTACTTTTCAAAATAATTCCATGGCAAAATATTTGCTTAGTCTGTGGTTCTTTTTTTTTTTTTTCTTGTCAGGGAAAAGGGAAAGTTTAAACGCACATCTCTATCTTTTGAGAGGTGTACTTTACACACTTAAATTTTAGCTGCTTTGGGGCTTATGTGTTTCTAACGTTCTTGTGATACAGGCTAACAATGACATTTCATTAGGCCAGATACAATGTGAAACATAAAGGCAGGGACACAGTAAATACCTTGCTCTTATTGTTTCCTACTTACTTCCTTTGAACATATTTAGAAATGTGTACAGTGAATGAACAGTCTTTTTTTTTTTAATTTATTTTTTTCAAGCTAGATGGACTGTTAATTTGGTTATCTCATTTCCCTCATATTTTTATAATGCACTGATGTTGATGGAGTTAACAGGTCTATAGAAATGAAGCATACACATAGCTACTGAGATATACATCTTTTTATGGATCTATGGATCATCCTTATGTGACTGAATTCCATTTCCTGCAGTTGTGATTGTTAGTAACTTAGCATCCTATTAAATATTTTTGCCTAATTTTGTGAAGTGTTTTATCAGTTGAGAGAAATATCGCTCCTGTTTGAATTAGCTCATGCTCTGTAGGATTACAGAATAACAACATAATGTGTAAAAAAATCTTGAAACTGATAAGCTAAAATCCAAAATAAGAATAGAAAAAATAAGATAGAGAAGTACGCTACCAAAAATCTATGAACCATGTAAGACCAGAATGGCTCCAGGTGCCAAACTAAGTGTGAAATCAGTGAGACTGTATTGTTTCATCTTTCTAGCTCCTTATTTCTTTAAAAAATCAAATATCTTAAAAAATAATCTGTTTTCTCATGTTTCATGTCAATGTTTGTAGGGATGTTCAGTGTTTTGGTATTAAAAAACCTAAACCTCTCATGGTACCACATTTATTTTGATGAATTGCAGAGGGAAAAAAATTATTAGAACAAGCCTGTTCTTATTGTCATTATTAATGACAGTGTTTCTTTTGATGAAATTAATGTGTTTTATTATGAATTTTTGTTACTGTTTATTTGAGCTTTTATATTCTATTAGTTGCCTTGTGCTGTAGTATACTTTCTGTTGTATATATTTCTTAATATTTTTCAACTTCCTCATAGTTTTTTCTTCCTAGAATTTAAAATTTTATATTGCATGAATAACTGAAATTTCCTGACTACAAATTCTATTGTAATGATAAAAACAGTTGTGAAATGTGGGAACTTTCCATAAAATTGAACTTCAAATTCTCTGCCATTCTAGTCAGGCATTTTTAAGACTTATTAGATGAATGTATTTAAACAAATCATCTGCCTTCAGAACAAGTAAAGATAGTACCACTGCATTCCCATAAAGTGAAACCATATAATTTTTAGTGTCTTTCAATTACTGCCTTGTGCCTTAAATCATGAAGCTCACAGAAGATGCTGAAGTGCGTGAGCTACAAATGTTCATTAGGTATACTAGGATATGATAAAACTATTATCCTCCCACTTTTGGAGGCAAATTTTGTGTTGGCATGTGAATTGCAGCCTATGTGTAAAGAACTATGTAGTCTATTTCTAAGCAACTGAGACAGCAAAATTTGTAAGGCTGTTTAGAGTATTGCAGCAGCAGTCTTCAACAGAGTTTAATTAAAGTGTTCTAGTGATCTGAAGATATTCCTAATCCAGCACTGAAATTAAAGAAGTTCACATCAACAGAACTTTTTCTCAGGCTCATGATGTCAGTTGACATTGTTATGAGATATATATATATATATATATATATGTATGTATGCATGTTATGTATATAATATATTATCGTGTGTATAAATCTACAGTTAATTACCAAAATACAGACAGATTCATTGTTCAGCCACCTCAAAGTAGTGAAACAATCCCAGGATACGAGGCATCTAGTCCTAGCTGGTTGATTCAGATCACTTCAGTGAGGCATTCTGCACATACAGTTCACGGAGAGAATGAGATGGATGATCAAAAAAGGAAACTTTTCTTCCAAGCTGCTTGGAGCTTTTGAGTAGGAATGTTAAGCACCATACAGGGCTGAGCCCTGTGCTTTAGATGTCTGTTATTTTGGCTCCAGCACCCCTTCTCAGCATCAGAGTCTAACTAGAAAGGAATATTTGGTTATTTAAAAGATGTATGCTAATGGTAGTAGAGTCACTACAACATACATAACATGGTTAGACTGTGGAACTCTTTGCCATTGGATGCTATGATAATTTTACACATGTTCCAAAAATGATCAACCAAATTTAGGTTAGTTAGACATCAAATTACTTTTGCTGAAGGTGAGATAGCAAAATGTGTAAGAATTTCAATACATATATGTTCTGTTCTGGTTACTGTCTAAGACAGGATTATCTTTGCTCAGAACGAGTACAGGCATGTTTTTGGTATTATGGCAGTGTGATGTTGTCTATTAAGTTAACTAAATCTATTCCATATATTTTTCAGAATATTTTTCAAGATAAAACATATTATTTTTGAAGATATTTGTTTTTTAAAGAAACTGATTCAGGTATATTGAATTCTGTCCTCTCTATTAGTGTGCATTCAATACTCCAAATATATTTGTATGTATGTGTACAGGTATGCATAGCCTGGATACCTTTCTACATCTAGGAAATAGCTCAGTTCTACATGTCACTGTTTTCATTTTGAAAGATAAATTAGCCCATTACTTACTTTCCAAACTGGTACAACTCAGCAAAAGAGACAGTATTTACAGAGCAAGTTTATGTTTTAATTCCTGGCTTAGGTGACATTAGGTGGGGTTGATAGATTTCAGTGCCAAGAAAAACATATAGATATATATGTACCTCAGAGTAACTTTTAATGTACTTATCTGATTCTATACCTTAAGAAAAAACATTCCTGTTTAAATGAAAGAAATTTTGATATGTAATATTTTTAGCACTTTTAAAATAAGAGTTTTTGTTCTTTCTCCTTCCAGACTTTTCTTTTTTTTTGAGATTAAGATCAAGCCTATAGCAGTTTCTATGTGATTCTAAATTAGTTTCAGACAAGTTGGAGGTATTTATTTGCTCTTTTGATTCTGAGGACTGAGAACGTGGTGTGATCATGATCCCACACACTAAGGATCGCAGAACCTATAATATGGTTTAAAACAACAGACAAACAGTATTTTATAGGGGATCAAGGAAGAGAATAGAACTAGTTGTTATTTTCACAAATTAAAGACTTCCTAGACACACACACAAAGAAGTTTAAATATTCTCTGTATCTATAATACTTATGGACCTACATGGATTATGTAAAAGAAAGAATATGTTTCATGAAGGAGGAGAACAACACAATGCCTTTTATTATCACTGGATGGTCTATTCCTGGATCATGTGTGTTTATTCTACTTTGGACTTATGACTTTTACAAGTAAATCTGGTTATCTTTTTTATTTAATTCTTTCTCTTTACAGTAGAAATATGTTCTCTGGAAATTGGTTAAGTAGAGACTTCCCAGGCATAATGCATGAAAATTGACTGTCTGTGTTGAATAAGAGGTAGCTAGTAAGTGCAAATTGTCCTGCTAGGCTGAAGCCTTCAGATTTCCTTTTAGCAGTTGTTCTGAGGTAATTTTTTTCAGCGTTGGACCTGTGGATGGAGCCTCTGTTTGCTCAAGGTTTTCAGAGTACCTTCTACACATGAAAAATGAGGGTGGAACTTGGCACCACCATAGGTTCTTTTTCCATATCTGTTTTAGATTTATGGGGTTTTTTTAAGTTTCTGGGCTCTAGATGAAATTTACTAACCACGTCTGGCATCTGGAGTAGAGAACGTTGAATGCAGAATGTCAAGAGCCAGCAAAGATGTCCACAAATTTAGTGAGAAACTATGTGCAAGTGCAAAATCATACACTAGGAATCTAGGAATTAAGACAAATCAAATATTGCGTGACTAAATGTAATCCAATGAAGCTAAGACACATGAATTATTTCATGCTGATTCATTTAGGTAAATGACTAAGGCAGAGCTAACACAGTAAGGTCGAAAGGAAAGAGAGCTTGAGAAATCAGCAAACTTGGAATATCAGTAACTGGGAACACACTTTGCTTAATACTTTATTTATTGCACAAATTCATTACATAGATTTCTTCTGTTGCTCTGAGAACAAATAATCAGTCTAAACCATCAGAGATGTGTCTGTACTAGCCTTTTGACCTACATCTTTCAACCAATATTACTAGTGAGGAAGCAGTCCTCCTGATAGACGATGCAGTGCTAGTAGCACCAATAACTCTCAGCATGCCTGTCTGCAGATATGTTGGGGTTCAAAGGTAGTAGAAGCTTCCCCATAGTAGATGTCTAACAGTTTCTTGTAGTACTAGAATTATTCTAGTCTAAATCAAGTCTCAGGGAGTGTTAAGAAAAGATCCATAAAAATATCGAAGTGGCAAAAGTGGATCTGTAGATGCTTTAAGTACCTAAACTGAACACTGCAATTCTCAAAAACCCTGCTGATCAGTGTCAGGGACTATATTTTTGGTAGCAAAACTCCTCTAATGGAGAAGATTTCATTCTTTTCAGTGACCACCATCTTGTTAAGATTAACACTTGTAGCTGTTTGAAACTGAAATCTAATCAGTAGTCTGAAAATCAAATTGGAAGAACTTTGTAAGTTTATAGATGTCTTTAGTACAGTCATTGGCAAATAAACAGTAAATAACAAAAATGTAGATTTACCTCTTATGAATTTTTTTTTTCCTTTTGTTCAGACACAACAGAAAGTATGTTATGGATTTTGTCTACATGTACTAATAAAAAAGGCCAATAGCCTGACTTTTGAACAGTGAACAGCAGCTATACTGGCTGTCTTCTGTTCCATAAGAATTCTTGACAGAAAGCATCAGAATAGTTATTGCTCAAAGGTCAAGTACTGAACTAAGTCTTTGACTTGCACTCTACACTGTAATGTACCCTTCAGTTTAGAGACAATAATGGAAAGGGTTCTGATGCTTAAACATAGTTACCCACATCATTTTAGATGCTTTAAAGGATCTTAGATACCCACTGACAGATATGAAATAGGGCACTCAAGAAACTCAGGTTTTCTGGGGCAGCAGTAAAATCATAACCATTAATGTAACCCTGAGACACAGGTCTGCCCTAACGCAACAAGTGGAGATTTCCTGTCAGTAGATGAGTTTGTGGCATAAAGACTGTCATATCCTGTTGACAATCTTCACAGGACTGAGATCTAAGAATTACACTGGGGTGACAGGGCATATATGTGCACATGTATGTGTGTCATATTTATGCATAGATGGAGACAAGGAGTCAGTGAGTTCATGCTAGCATGAAGTGTTTGAGATTACATAAATGATTAATCCTCAACCCATTGTAGAGCAATTTTAGATTAATCTTAGTGCTCTCTCACCTCAAAGCAACTCATGCTAAAGGCATCCTAGGCATGGAATAATACAAGGTGATAAATCAAAGATAATTTAAATATTTTGTCTGTCATACCAGGATGTTTACATCTCCAGAGTATGAAATGAATTATTACCTCAGGATAACTCCAAGGAGATACTGTGTTTATATTTGGAAGATGGAAGATTTAGAAAAAATGTTGCCTCTGGCACATGAGAGTCTGTTATTAATTTCTGTTTACTTACTTATTAACATTTAATTTATATGTGGTGACTATATGTCAATAGTTTCTATGCAGATTCTTTACTGCACGGGCACAATCAAGTGATTATTCACTTATGTGTCTTTAGCAGGATTCTAGCTCCTCACTTTATTCCTAAATGCTAACACCTCTGAATGGAGAACAGATTTTTTTTTTTTTTTTCTCCAGACAATCATAGAATACTCTGAAGGTCATACCTCTGAGTTTTTATGAACTGTTTTGAACTTTACAAAGAGTTTTCACTAAATTTGGTCCAAATTTTTTCATGAATGGCATTTTTCCACAGAAAGTACTGATAAACTCCAGCCACTTTGCACTGCCTTCAGAAAAAAAAAAAAACCTGTAGCATGCTTGATCTAACTGAAAAGTGTGTTCACCTTTGTGGCTTTACTATTTTATTCTGGTTTGATTTCAGGAAGTTCTCTACTTCTGTTAGGTGTTCTTGCATGTGGCTGTTGACTGTATGGTTTCACACTGACACAATATACATAGCTCACTTGAACAAACCGAACTAACATTTGAAGCCTGCCCCTTATTGTAGTTGCAAGTTTCTCTATATGAAACTGTGACTGTTTATAGTTGTGCAAGGAAGAGACAGTCCAGACGGGCAGAAATAGAAGGAACAGCCACTGATGAGGATTCTCTAGAAGAGTAGTCTGATTGCATACATAAGTGTAGTTCTTGAATGATAAAAAAGAAGATTAGGAGTTATTAATTTTTCCTAATCTCAAGAAAGAAGGAGAACTATCTCTGACCATGCAAAACTGCTGTTGATCTGGCAGCCTTGTGATTCCCAAAGCCACAAGCTGTCTTTATGGTTCTAGGAACAGTGGTACAGGCTGTTCACAGGAAGCATTTCTCTGAGCAGTACTTCAGGAGAAATAGAAAGAAGTCCTCTATGTCTGGAAGCTTGCCAAATGGAACAGCTAATCTGGAAGTTTTGCAACAAGAATCGGTGAATATGAACTAGTCTAGGACAAACTCTGACCTTGAGGCACAGTCTGTCACTTTGAGAATGTTGATGTGGTCGAAGAAAAACATCTCTAATCAGTCTAGCATCAAAGAATCACAGAATGGTAGCATTTGGAAGGGACCTCTGGAGATCATCTAGTCCAAGCCCCTACTGCTCTAAAGCAGGTTCCATGGGATCATGCCCAGGTGGGTTTTGAGTATTTGAGAGAAGGAGACTCCACAGCCTCTCTGGGCAGCCTGTTCCAGCGCTCTGGCACCCTGAGAGTAAAGTTTTTCCTTATATTCAGATGGAACTTCCTGTGTTCCTGTTTTGCCCAGGATTCAGCTTGCAATCAGGATCACCTGAGATAACTTCTTCAAAGTCTCAACAGTTGCTGGCCTTTTTCCACAGATTATCAGTTAATTCTGTAACAGTCATCATATTTCAGTTCTGGCAAGAATGGTTTGTTGTTTGTTTTTGTTTTGCTGTTTTGTTTGTTTTGTTTTCTTTTTTTTTTTTAACCAGAAGAGTTTCCTACTAGGATATCAATTGACATATTATTTGGTAGAGACCATCTTCACTTGTAATTGTTAAATTCTCTCAGATTTTGAACCCCATGTTATTGAATGGCACAGCTGCTGTTTGCTGGCTATGCAGATATTTTGGCTCTGATCACAAAAGGGTGGGGACTTTAGACGTGATAAAACAAATTAAAAACAGCCACAGAACAAATATGCCCTAGAAAGTTACTTCAGGGGAAAAGGAGCTCTGTCTGCTGGCAATCTGAGTGTAACACTATCGCTTCTCATGATTTCATCAGCTCATTCCAGCAGCATGGTCCAACAGACTTTAACAAGCCTTTTCAGAGGCAGCAAACACCCTGGATCTGTGAACTTGGCCATGTAATGTGTGTGGATTCTGGCCACAGTTATGTTTTCTTGGAAACAGCAGAGACATTAGATGCTTTGGTGATGCTGCTGACTCCAGTGACAGCTTCCTCATAGTCATTTCTGTTAAAAAGGGCAGTGGTCAGTCTGTACTACCATGAGAAGAGCATGGTAGGTGATCAGTTGGCAGAGTACAACTGATGACCTACCATGCCAGCAACTCTCTGTATGATGGTACTGCCTCTTAGATCACATGAACATAAACCTATGTTAAAGAGAACCAGGTAGTGCACTCGTAACAGATGAACACCACATTCACAATAGTGTCTATGGAGAAGCCCAGTGGCACGAATGAGCAATTCTGAGAATATTCTGCTGAGGTTTTGGAACATGCTAATAAAACTTCACAGGCAGTGCAAAATGACAACTTTTATCATGAAAAATGAGAAGTTTCCTGAAATGTGTAGACCTGTTTTCCAGGTGGGCGATGTTGCTTTAAAATCCAAAGTGAGTCATATTATTTGTTGTTCTAGCAATCTGTCATTTCTATGCGTTTGGGAGCCAAAACACTGATGTATTACTTGCTGCTTCCTTTCTTTCGTCAGAAAACACCAATTCAAGGGAAAAAAAAAGTTGGAAAAACCTTGACAGATCACTGAAATCTGTACGTGCTCAAAACAGTGCCTGCATCAGACAGATTTTACCTTTAATTTTCACTTCAAAGCCCATATAGAACTTTTTCTTTGGTCGTATCTTGAGTAACATATGCCTCTTCATTTTTAATCCTGTGAATGGAACCATGACAATGGCCTAAACCAGGTGTGTTTCTCTCTCTCTCTTTTAACCTAGTGGCTCTTTTTCTAGTTTTGACACAATCGTATTCATGATTGTATGTGCAGCATCATGTAACTGCAGGCTGTCAAGTCAATTTGTGCATCACTCCCTAATTGTAGAAACAAAAATAACAACCACAATTACAAAAATGTTTTGGGCAACAGAAATCTTAAAAAACAACTGCAAAATCACTGCTGAATAGCATAACTGAGAGCTGTACTTCATGAATACATTGTTCTTATACAAATCAAAGGAATCATTTGGTCTGAAAAAAATTATCTTGTGAAATATTCTTTATGAAATCTGAACAATTAATACAAATGTAGTCACTACTTTGACAGGCTGGCATTACTTTGTTGAGAATTCAGATTTAATATGAAATGGGAAAAAAATTAGGAATCTTATATACCACATGTTCTTAAGTTGAAATTACTTCAGCATTGCATCTCTAGCCAAATCTACTTGCTTACTAAATCATATTCTCTAAGTTATGACAAAAGGCAGATAACCTCCAAGACCTTGAAGGAGTTTACAGAAAATAACAGGAACTCAGCTGTCTAGCATTGAAAACACAGTTCTTGCTGTTTGAGAAAATTTTCATAATGAACATTTCAAAAAAGAAAGTAGTGACCCTCTTTGAGGAAGTTAGGAGCGTGTTTCTTTGGGGGATTTCTGTTGCTAGAAGATATGATTTGGACTGAAGTCATCTTAGACCACAACCAAAGGGCTGAAAGGTTGCAAATTAGAGCCAGACACATTGATGTGACAGTTATGAAGAAAAAGCCATGGTGAACACAGAAGGTGCGGTCAATGTAAATACAGTGATGTGAAGAAACAAGAAAAGATCCAGGATTTGGTAGGGGAGATGAAAGTGTAAACTTCATCTAGTATAAACTGTCAAGAGCAGTCATCCTTAAGTGTATGTATTTTGCCCTTAAATGCACATGAATGCACAAAGAAACATAGTCTTCTTGGTTTTAAATTGCTGTTGTTGGGCAAATTCTAGTTGATCAGCTGTAGTTTTTGAAAGAGCTGAAGGCAGTGCCTGAGGTATAACTCCATAATAGGAAGTAGTATGAACCCAAAATTCCACACAGGATCAGATGAAAAGGCCACTATTCCCCAGCGGTAGCAATGAACATTTTGCTGTAAGAAACAAAGCACTGCAGAGTGGTTCTTTCCCTGTTACATGCATAACAATCTAAAAACTAAAGGAAAACTTATCTCAGACTCAACTTTGGAGTTCCCCTTTAAAAAGCAGTTATGTGTCCCCATGCATTAGACAGTGCTTCCAAGGGAGAGAGTCATTCCTTGGCCCTGAGCAGACCTGGAAGTTTCTGTCAAATTGTCAAAATATGCAGCTGCAAGAAGTTGTGGTGATGAAGATATGGAAAAGGAAGCAAAAAGTAAGTTCTCTGTTTTGGCTGCTGAAACAGCAAATTCAAATGAAAAAAAAACATTTCAACTGAATCAAAACATGTTTTGTAGTTTGCTGTATTGAAATGAGCTTGATCCTTACTTTCTTCCCTCAGTTCTTAGAAAAGCACTTTGTTCAAAGGAATGCTCCACAGGTATTTCCAG
This sequence comes from Indicator indicator, assembly GCF_027791375.1. Classification (NCBI taxonomy): domain Eukaryota; kingdom Metazoa; phylum Chordata; class Aves; order Piciformes; family Indicatoridae; genus Indicator; species Indicator indicator. The sequence goes on along the minus strand of NC_072017.1, from coordinate 17,105,113 downwards.
AAAAGCAAAAGAGAGGAGGGAGTATATTGATGAAACCAGTGAAAGATCATGTTTTCTTTCGCCAGGTGCCTAAAATATTCATACATAGACTCGGGGGTCTGGTGTTCTGTTCAGCTTGAGAGGCATTGAAATCATGTCCTTTGGCTCCTGAAAGAGGATTCTGACTACCTGAGTGCTGTATAGCTATCTTAACTATGCCTGCTATGGAAACTTATGGAAACTGCAGGAAAAAAAAGTGTGAAACAAAAAACAGGAATAAGAGTGACTGTGTTTGGTCACTAGGACATTCACGATAGAAAAGAGGAAACTCACTGCAGTGTTTTAATTACTATCGTTTGCAAGGATGGATTGAGCACATCTTCCTCTGCTAAGGTGTTCACTTAAGAGGTGGGAGACACAAATAGTCAGCAAGTTGTGAAACAACTTTTCGCAACTTTAATCTGAAACAGCCTTCTCTACACAGGCTGGTACTTGTAATTCATATCTCCAAATTTGAGGAAGTAAAAACTGTATTTTTTAAAATTATTTTCCTTATTTATAAGATGTGAAAGCATGCAGGATTTTTCATAAATCCACTGTATTCAATATTCTGTTATTTAACAAAAACTCTACCCAACTTAAAACATTTTATCAGAAAAAAAATGAGCTAGCCACTATGGATTTACAAGACTTGTTTATATTTCTCTGCACTTGGATGCTGCTATTTTTTTCTCTCTCTTTAAATGCTTATTATTGTGTGAGTAAGCGTTATGCTTAATCCTGTTGTGGTTATATGAGAAACAATTGCATTCCATGCTGTCATTTTAACTGTTTTTACCTATGCGTTCATGTTTCTTGCTACTGTTTGATCTGTCCAGAAGAAATTTGGTAGAGAATGCCACTTATATGGAGTTTTGATTAAGGGTTAAGAGCACAAAAGTTAGTTGTAAGTTTGCATCTGGTAAGTAGTTAAGGAGGAGAAATACAAGACACTATTGATGATCACTGCATAGGTGTAAATAGCCAAAGGGATGGAGCCATGAAAAATGACAAATTCCCCACCAGGAGGATTCTAGGAGGAGATCCAAGGAGTGGATCAATGACAATAGACCTTGATGTGCAATCTCCTGTGATAGTCAAAACTCCTATCATAGACATGCAAAAAAATGAACTGAAGCTAGTTCATTTGCAGAAAAGGCTGCTAGGATGACAGAAGGAATGGGGATCCTGACTAATGAGAGGAGGTGGAAGGGTGTGACTTGTTTAACTTTGCAAAAGGAAGGCTGAGAGGGGATAAAATTGCTCTCCTCAGGGATAACAGAGGAGGGAACAGGGAGGGAACAGATCTGTTTAAGTTAAAGAACAATGTTGGCGCAAGAACAAATAGATATAGGCTGACTGTGCACTAGAAGTTAAAAGAATATTGCTAAGAAGACACAAGCATCTTGCAAAGATGAACTGTGTACATTGCACCTGAAGCAAAAGTACTTGCATCTCTGAGTGAGGATGGATAGTCCAAAAGATGGAGAAAGCCTAGCCATGTAGGTGTCTTTTTCTAGAACCGGCTTTTTTTCCTTTAAATGTGGTTTACCAAATGAGTCTGATACTGCTTTGCTTTTATTTGAAAGGGTCCAATCCAGGTATAAAGACTTTCATCCAATCAATCTTCCCAGCACATTCCCATTAAGATAATTTAACTGATACAAGTTGAATGTTTCTGTACTGGGATATATTCCAATTCAAGACTAACTCGCTAACTCAATGCAGCATTTACTTGTTGATCTGCTATGGATCTGCCATGTGTATCAAGTCATAGAAAATGACTGTAATAGTCCCTTCTAGACTTAAAGTGCATTGATCTGTCTGTGAGCTGACTAAATTCACTGGTTTCATTGGTATTTATAGCTAGTAAGTACTTTTCCAAAACACAGCAAATTATTTTTGAGAACAAGGTTTTTGTGAGACGTCAGCTATAAAAGCTGACATCAAGATTTGCGATGACAACTGAAAAGAGAAAGTAAAGAGTCTTTGAAAATTACATCACTTACAAACTATTATTTACTTTTTGACTGTGATTAATGAAGAAATAAGAGCTCTGATCAAGTTATATTGCAGAAGAACATTAGGGGTTATGAACTTAAAAGTGCTTGTTTTTTTATGTAGTGGGCTAATATGGGATGTATTGTCATATACTGTAATGTTTTCCTCACAGGTAAAGCCTCTGTTCCAATGACAGCATTGTGCTGAGCAAAAATAAATTCAGCTGTTGAACACTTTTCCTAAGATATGTCCACTTTGGTAGGGAACTTTTGTAGGCCTATGCCCTGTGGGCAAATATCTGGCATAAAAAAAGATGTGATAAGGTCTATTGAGAACAAGAAAGTTTCACAAAAGGCAATAAAATGCTTTTCTGGAAGGAAATAAAGGTTAAAGCCTTTTAGTTACCATCTTTTCCTTCATTAACACGTTGCTGAATTCTTAGTAATATTTTGTTATTGCGAGTTGAATAGCAGTTTCTGAAATTTAAATTATGTTCTTGCCCTAGAAGATTTTCAATCCAGTGATTCAATCCAGCAACCATTAGGTTGGGCATAAACCAATGGTTAACAAAAGCAAAATAAATTTAGGTTCTTATACAGGGATGAATATAATTTTTGGAGTGACAGCAAATAATGATGCTTGAGTTGTCCAGTAAGGAATAGCATATTTTAAAAAATCTCTTTTTTCACAAAAAAACAGTAGATATCTTTACTTTCTTTCAAACATACTGTGGGTTCTTGCTCAGTGATCACGAGGACTAGCCTTTTTTGCTAGAAATGTATGCTTCACATTTGATTTGCTTTGGTTTCTAAAAATGACAACAACTTTTCCTATGGCAAGCATATTTATGAGATGCTTGTCCCATTTGGATTTGTTCATGTTTAATAATATATGAACTGACTCTGCACCTTTTCTCAAAGTTTGAAAAACTGCATCACCTGGGTTTTCTCCCTTGCCATTTATTGTCAAAGAAACTGCCTCCAGCATTCTACAAGAATTGTTTAAAATCAGCCAAACCACTCAAAAGCTATTAGGACAAATCAAATGGTCAGAAAAAAACCCAACAACAAAACACTCAGAAAAAGTTCACATTAAACCTTGTTTCCATGGAGCATCATATACAAAATTAAAAGAAATGCATTGTAAGTATTGTCTGTTCTGCTTTTTTCTGACAGGTTGTTACTCATACTGTTTTAACAGACTTCTATAGATATTTTGAAAACATAAAAGTAAAATCAGCAGCAAAAGATAAGTTACCTATAATCTTTAGAACTGAAAAAACATAGAACTTTAAACATATTTTACCATGCTTTATTCCCTAAGTCTTGCTCTCACAGAAACTGGGAGAGTGGGAAAACAGAAGGAAGCAAGCAAAGGAAAGATGATAGGTGAAAATCAACATCTGCTGGGCATTAAATTGACCCTCCACAAAGATAAATGGAGCAAAGATGGAATGTTAATAGCATGTAAGCAATGTTTCTCTTAATCTACTGTGGACTGGCTAGCATCGTCCAACATAAGCTAGGGAACAGTCTATAGTTATGTAAATCTCCACTGTTTAGTTTGGGTTTGAAGATGTCCTAGCAGCCCTAAATTCTTCACATTTTATTATTGTACCTTTACAAATTTTATATGGTTGTTTTTTGTTTGGTTTGGTTTGGTTTGGTTTGGTTTGGTTTGGTTTGGTTGGTTTTTAATGCAGATACTTCCCCAAAGATAATTCCAGTTAACTGTGGTGCATTAAAAAGTTATCCTTAATGGAGATGTTCTTTTAGAAAGGTACTATTGTGATGAAAATGGGACAAGTGTGGAAACTGAGTGTGAATGAGGTTCCTGAAAATATTTTTTTTTTGGTCTGCAGAATGAATTTTTCATTGTATGTAAACCAACTGGTGAATGATGTTTTGTCTGTCTTTTTGTGTGTGTGTGTTTGTCCAGGGTGATTACTGGTCCGGTCACTAAATGAGTGACAGATGGTCTCTGTTAACTTCTTTTCCTTCCCACAATGAAGAAGAAAGTGTATAAGGGAGAAAAACTTATGGATTGGAAAAGAAAATGAAACCAGCTTTAATGAAAATAATAATAAAATGAAATAGATACAAGTATACACAAAACCAATATCAAACCTAACACTTCTGATGGCAATTACATCACCATCACCACTGTTGCTGGTGACAGAGGTCCCAGACTGGACACAGAGGCAAACAGGAACCAAATTCCAGATCTGGATTAATTCAGAAACTCATGGATTGAGATTGAAGGCAGAACAAACAGATTCCTTCTCCAATGCTGGCCATTAAAGAAGAGTGTGACCATTGTGATCCCTCCTCTTTATACTACATATGATGTACGTGGCATGGAACAACTTGTTGTTCAGTTCAAGGTCACCTGAACTGTCTACTCCTCCTGGAAGGTGCAGCCTTTGACTCTGCAGCCCCAGCGTGGTGCACAAGATTTAGCAGTGACATTGGTCTGCATGCAAATCCTTGGTACTAACTATAAAAGTTGAGTGTTGACTCTGTGAAAATATGTTAACTATGGAAAATGCAGTTACTTGGATGAAGCTGAGCTGAAAAGCAAAATCACTGGAACAGAATTAGTTCTGTTCTAACGAACCAATACAGTTGCATGAAAAACAATTAGAAAGAAAAAGAAAGAGTAAGAAGAGTAATGAAAATTTTCAGTTCTCCTTCACCAGGTGGCCAGAGCCCTCTGGGAAGAGCTCTGAGGGCTTTCATGTGATTCGGCAGTGTCTGCTGGACGTAGGAGCCTAGAGGAAATTAGAGTCTTGAAGACATATTAGCCTGATCTTCCCCTCATGTGTATCCTTGTGCTGTCTCATATGAAAAATGAGAAGCTTGATAGGGGAACTAAATTACAGAAATACAGTTGAAAAGCATCAGGTCTGAATTTTGACATGCAGATATTTCTCTGGGATGCATTCATTATGTAGGCTGAAAACTATCTTTGATTAAGTCAGCCAAAAATCAATCCTAAGTCTCTCTAGCAGTCATGATAAAAAGTGTTTTCTGGTAGAGGCAAATACGAAACAAATATAGGAGTCTGCTAATAAGGGAAATGTTAGAGAGACAAACTTTTAAGAGCTTCCTGTTCCTCCCTGAGATCTGTAACTCCAGCACCTGCCTTGTGCTCTGTGTATAATCTCAGCATATGTGCCATCTGTTAAATCCTGACTCATAGAAAAGCTGTTTTCAGGCCTGCAATGATGTTTAGCAGAGTCCTACTTCAAACAGATATTTAAAAGGCAGGTCGATGTGTAATGTTATATACATAGAGGTGTGCTACATTTAGTATTATGTTAGTATTACTACTTTAGTAGTTTTTCAGTTTAGGGTAGGTTAGACAGATTAGCAGTCATTGCAGATGAGAGGCAATAATGAAAATGCTCTGCTGTAAACTTTCACATGTTATAGACATACATGGTTAATCTACTGTGTCAGAGTGAGCTTAAATTCCCCCTACATCAACAATAACCAGGCTAGCTCAGTCTGGAAGCGAATGAAAGCTGTATGTACAAGCAGATCTACAATCTATGATGAAATGCAATGAATATGTACAAATATACAAAATTCACAACATTTACAAATATACACAATCAACAGAAAAGCACAACCAAGCTCCCTTTGCTTCCCCCCAAAGGGGACCTTTCCCAAGGGGCCTCTCTCCCAGGGGCTGCCTCCCCCCCAGATCCCCTGGCAGAAAGCAGTTAGTTAGGTAGAAGCAAAGAGGCTGTTAACTTAGCTCGCCAAGGTCAGCCAGAAGAGAAGAAGAAACAGCAACCAGACAGCCCAGCAAGGAAGCCCTGGCTGTAGACTGCCCCACTTTGTTTTGAGTAGTAGTTCTTAAACATTTCTATCTATCCAATGGAAGTGTTTAGAACAGTCATTATTTTGCTTTCTTACACCCAATAGTGACTTATTTACACTCTTTCACTTTCTCTGCTTGAACTTTGCATAGAAAAATTAAAGAGAGAGTTTCAAACCATCACATCTACATAGATACTGAATTGCACTGTATTTTAGTGCATGACCTGGAAGCTGTAGATGGACAAATACAGTAACTGTAAGTATATGGTTTACCTGTTCTTGCACCCCGCAGCCTACTTCTCAAGAATCTGGAAAAATGCTTGTTGTTGTGAGAACTGCATTCCTCCCAGGGATGTTTTAAGGATTTTCAAACTCAGCATATGGAATTTCTTCTTAGATTATTAGATGTTTGGTTTTGCTACTACTATCCTGGTACCAAAAGTTTGCAGGGAACTCTACTCAGCTGGCATACCCAGCTGATTTGCCTGCAACACACCCATTCACTGATAAAATCACTCATACTCCCTCCCTCCCACCCCCCAAGTGATAGCTAATATGGTCCAGGTAAAGAATATTTCTTGCTCCTGCAGCCACACCCAACATACTGTAACTATGACTCATTTTTGTGTTCATCCCATGCAGCAAAGCTATCTGTCCAATTTTGCAAGGGTAAGAAAAAAAAAACATTCTTTTTCCGACAGACAACATAATAGCCATAAATATTTCCTTACAAAGGAAAACTACGTAAAAAATAGTCTGCAGAACATCCTGCACTTCTCCTTAAAATGTCTGATTGTGACTGAAGATATGAAGCCAAACACTGTTCGTTTTTTGGAGTTGTTTAAATCTGTAACACATGTATCCACTTCAATAAAGATTTTGGATTTACACATTTTCAGGCAGAATTTGGCCTAAGTCCTTGTAGTGAAGAAAACGTCAGAAGATCATAACATTAAAAATTCACATAGTATGATAAATTGTGAAATGATAGTTTTTGTGTTAAACCCTTGTAAAATAGCCATTACACATGCACAATGTTCATGGGAATATTATGGGAATGTAAGACTTCATGCTGCTTTTATCTCCAGATCTCAAATAACTTTGAAATCAGTCATATTTATAAACTGGAAAATGGTGACTGGTTTATCAATTAATCATAAGAGGTCACAACCGTTTTTGCCTCAGGAAAAAACAACAGATCTTCTTAATATACAAGTTAGTATACAAAGTGATTCCTCTTCTAAGATCAGCTCTTGTAAACATTTAGATGTGCTTGAAGTAGGTAAACAGTTTCTATTCAATTCAGTGAAACTACTCTTGTACGTTTTCTTGTAAACTGATGTAGTTTGAGAACATATATGTGTATATATTATACCATTATTTACAGTCTGAATTAATACCATTTCCATATGTGAGTGCTGAACTGTAACTAATCTAGCCTTATGCATAATGGTGATGATGATAAAGAAAATATAAGACTGTGGCCTAAATATCTACAGAGTATAGAATAAGACATCAAGTAGTCTGAAGTTAAAACAGGAAGATGAACTTAAAGGGAAATGTTTTGATATGTGATGTGAAGGGAGAAAAGATGTAAAAGAGAGAGCCAGAAGCTACTAACAGTAGTAAAACTGACTATGTGAAACCACAGTAAGTGTTCATAGCAATTGCAGTAATTTATTTTTAAGATAAAATAGATTTTCCTTGGTGCTGCTGTATGTGTTAACATTCTGTGCCAAAAATGGACAGAGCAATATATGTGGTAACAAACTTACCATTTAGTTAATGTGCTTTGGATACATCAGAAGTAATTTACTAGGTATTTGGTGTGGTCCTTCTAAGGAATGGTCTACCTACTAGGAATGGTCATGGTCCTCCTAAGAAAGGTAATAGAAACACCATGAAGGAAGAGATGTGTTGATCCCTGTTTCATTTTTCTGTTAATATAGATTATAGGGTTAACACCAACTAAATCATAAAACCAATCAACACACTTCACTTGCTTTCCTAAGCTCATTTTTTTGGACCTCACTAAAGCCAGTGTGGAGTTCGACGTTGCTGTTTTATAGACTCTCAGTTTCACTTCAGCGGTTAAAAATTTATTTCTCTCTCATGTTGTGATTTATTAAATCTGTGTCACTGAAGGGGAAATATAGATTCATAAATAGTACACCTTTATTCTTTATGAATAATATGTGGAAATGGGAACAAAATAAACCAATATGTTGGAAATTAAAATAATGGGGACATATATTATTTTAAGTAGTTAACATCTTTGCCATATATGAGTGTTTAAACAAACATGTAGTCAAACTATTGTTCTGACATGTTTTTATTTAGATAATATATGTATTTACCTTTTGTTATATTTATTCTATATAGGTATCTCCCATCAGACACTTTAAAAGCAAATATTCTAAAAGTTCTGTTAATTCTTTAAAATACTAAGTACTAAGTCTCTTACTTTAAAATAGAACTGTCTTGTTTAGTCTAAGACAGCTGTGATAACATGAAAAAAATGAAAACTCAGCATAAAGATCAGCACTTCACTTAGAGTCTTTAGCTTTCTGACAGAAAATCATGTGAATTGGTAGGTTAGGAAAAGAAGACTATCATAGCTTTTAAGAACATGGATATTTCTGTTCTTTATATGGAATATTTTCAATGAAAACCCCAGCTAATATTACAATTTCATCTGAGATAGTAAAATGAAACCTATTTCAGAAACTTTAATTTCTGTGCATTAGGCAGAGAAAAAAATCATATATATTCTTTCAGTGTCAAGAAAGGAAAAAAAAAATGTTCTATTGGCATGGAAAATTTCCAGATCACAGTATGGCCAAGGAAGCAGTTTGTTTTCCCAGATGTGAAACAATGCTTATGCCTCTTCCATAAAAGGAATAAACCAAAACTACCTTCTTTCTCTGTATTATGAGACCAATTACAATGCAGCTATGTAAAATTCTTACTGTATCAAATAAAAACTAGTTTTCACAAAATAAAACCAAAACCATTGCAAACTCAAATATACACAAGTAGTGCCAAAGACAGAAAAAAGACTATAATGAGACCATAATTCTTATCTTACTTGTACCACTGTGCTTTCACTGTCAGAAGAAGTTATGAAGGGAAAGCACAACAAATTTGTGAGTTTTCTGCTGTTAAGTGACAGTCATGCAGAGGAATAGCTCTTAATTTTAACGCCACTTCAGATCCTAGCCTTGGATCAGTATTGCTGTGGATTTATTTTTATTTACATCTGCTCCTATTCCAGCTGTCATGGCTTGCTCCTTAGTCTACATTTTGTAATTCAGCTTCATGGGCAGAGGAACATGATCTATTGTTTCCATACTCTAATTTCTCTTCCTAAGTGTTGCACCACCAGACATGCAGTGAGACCAAGAATGTAACATTACAGTCAGCTCTTCTGAAGAGGTTTAGTTTGAAAAGGGCTTGTACAGAAACACCAGTCTTGCAGACTCTAAGCCATTTTCTACTTCATGTACAAAATCTCTCCCGAATGGAAGTTTTCTAATGATTATACATGACTAATTTTAAAAGATAATATCAAATACGCTATCTCTGCTATTCCCTGTTAAAATATCTCAGACAAATAATGTCCTCATCATTAAGCCTGAGGCATACTTCTGACAGCCTGCTGATTATACCTGTGTAGGTGAGAGATTGCTAACACTTAACTCATCTGGCTCAGTTTTTATCGCCAACTCTGTCTGGTTGTGAATACCTACCTAAGATTGTAAGGCAGGTCTTTGTATTGTGTGGTATAAACTACCTGGCTTCTTCTTCTGGTATAGTACCCTCTTTACACCTTTGACTACTCTACTCTGATTTAAATTTACTGAGACCTTGTAAATCATAGTAGTGTGTGTCAGATAGAAAAAGTCATTCTTCGTGACCTACTTGTGAACAGATTTTCAGGAAAGCAGTAAATATTTGTCAGCCATGCCAGTCCTCCTCTTCAAAAATATTCATGCTGTGTATCCATCTCAAGAAGCATCTGCTTTGGCATCTGACCTTTTTTTATGGAAAACTATCCAGACCTAGAATGAATATATTTAATTCCCTTTGACTCAAAAAACATATCTATTCAAAATTGAATTATAGTTTTTTTTGTAACTCATGGGAATCTCATGTCTTTTAAATACGTTTTTCAACAATGATGGAAAGTATTTACTTCTTCAACAGAAAATGGATTATGCAAAATGTGGAACAGCTTTCCAAGCTTTGCCATAAAACTTAATCACAGGAGTTGCTTATGTTAGAAAACCATACTGCTTCATAGAGTTGTTAATTAGAGATTTCATAATAATGAAATTTTTGAGACAACCAGCATGGCTTCACCAGGGACAAGTCCTGCCTGACCAACCTAATGGCTTTCTATGATGGTGTAACTACATCTGTGGACAAGGTAAGACCAGCAGATGTCATCTATCTGGACTTTTGTAAAGCCTTTGACACAATCCCCCACAACATCCTTCTCTCTAAACTGGAGAGATATGGATTTGATGGGTGGGCTGTCCAGTGGATAAGGAATTGGTTGAATGATCAGTGGTTTGGTGTCCAGATGGAGACAGGAGACAAGTGGTGTCTCTCAAGGTTTGTATTGGGATCAGTGCTGTTCTGTGTCATCACTGGTACAGACAGTGAGACTGAGTGCACTGTCAGCAAGTTTACAAGGTTAGTCTACAAAAGTATAGAGCATGTGAAAAACAATGTGATGATTGGAGAGGCAGGCAACAAGAGAATTGAAGCTACGAATTTAGGCCTGTTTACTGGGCATCAAGTACTGCAGTCACACGTAACGGAGCACTGTATCTAGTTGCTGCAGAGCTCCATCATGTTTCTCTGACCACAGCCAAGTTATTCTGTTGTCTCAGCAGAGCTGTCTTCCCTTGTGGTTAATCTAATTATCTCCAGGATCTTCTGTAGAGCTTCTTGTACTATAAAATTTTCATTTTAGCTGCAGCTGAATTCTTCATCTTTGCTGTCATCTCTCTAAATTCCTTCTGAATTTATACTGTCTCTGAGTCTTCACTTGAATGAAATTACTATTTTCTACTTGGACCTTTGCCTTCCCTTTCTTCTGTTTCTGATCATGTTCCACCTTGATTGACACTGTAACTATAATGTCCCTAGCTATTATGTGGATGTCTATAATAACTCCATGTGTTTCACTGTTTTTTTTGTTGAAACAATTTCCTCATTGCCTTTATTCCAAAAGCAAGATGTTATCTATCTTGTAACTGCCTCAGGAGTTCCTCAGTCTAGATGATTTCTCACTTAAGCAGGCTTGCCAATATCAGTCTTTTTTTTTTTTTTTTTTTTAGGTCTGGAAGAGTAAATATGTTTTCACCAAGTAGTCTGTGCTGAACATTTATCTGTTTGAAAACAAATGGAATAAAGCTTGGCAAATACCCATTAAAATGTCAGGCATTGGGATAAATTACAGGGGTTTTTAATTGTGACTAAATTATAAACCTTTTTGGACATGTTAATTTTGTCTTTGACCTTTATCTACGAGTTGCTTGGGTACAGTTTTGAGTCTGTCTCCTGCAAAGAGGCTATTTTTCTGGCCAAACTTGATAGTAGGGACTGACTGATATATTTGCTGGGCTGGCATATTTACAGGCCTGAAAGGGCTTCTTGAATCATGGAATCAGCTTCTTTTTGTGTGTGCTAGATGCCTTAATATTCAACACTTGTAATTAAGGTGGTGTGGTTTCTCAGTCTAACATGAGAGACTGAGATGAAGGCTTGGCCTTAAATGGTGTTTAGAGGACTTGGCATGGAACTGTCATCTGTTTCAAGCTTAACACCAAACTAGTTGGGATTCTGGCATCTGTCTAAAGTGTTGTATTGAGAAAAAAATAACTTCAGTTCTGGTACCAGTGCTTATTATTAAATGTGGAAAACTGAGGTTTGCTGTGCGTATTGAACTACTGTTCCTGCTCAGCATTATTGTGTTCTGGGTGCAGTATCTCAGTCTCTCCAAAAGAAAATCAACTAATGCACTCTCAGTAAGTCCTGCAACACAAACCCTTGTATAGGAGGGTTTGAAGACAACTAAATGGATGTGCTTTATAAGGGCACTTTAGAGGTAACCTTTGACTCTCAAATGTTGTGGTACTCTCTAGGATGTTTTGAGATGACAAGACTTGTAAGGATGGGATAAGATTTCCATTTCTGTGTCTTTGTTATGAGAGTTCCTGACAATGACTATTTTTTTTTCCATTTCAAATCAATACTTGTAACAGTCTTCTCTAAAGTCTCCTATTCATGTCTGCCATTTCATCCTGAATATGAATCCTTTCTGGCAAATACAGACATTTCTTGCCTCTTACCTCTGTATCACAACTAGTGTTATTGGGTTTTTTAATACATGTAAAAGTTGATAATCTGTAATTACTCTGAAGACTTTATCATATTGAGGCATATTTGTAACCATTACACATAAAGAAGGGCTGTTATGAGCTCTGAGAGTCTTTGCTTTTGTGGGAATTAAACCAGAACTTACAATGTTATTGTTTCCTGGAGCATTGAGCTGCGTTGAGTGCTGGTTCAATCACCTTCACTTCTCTGCAAAATTGCCAAGAAGAAATCAGGCTGGGAATCACTTACACGTCTTCTAGTCTACTTTTTAATATATTGCTTTTATTTGTGCTATTTTTTAAATTTTGTCATATACCCACAGCCTCAGAAAATATAAACTCTTCTTGCTTTAACCCTGCTGGTGTTACTTCTGACAGAATGTTTCCCAGCTGCTGACTTTCTGTGCTACATGAACTCAAGATTGAAAGCAAAGTATGTCAAAAACTTCTCTTGCCAAATACACTCTAACTTCAGTCCTCCAGATTAAGTATCTATTTCATATAAAGGTGACTTCCAATTTCTTCCTCTAACAGAAGGTTATTAGAAATGACTTATCACAGTGCAGCATCATTACAGTATAATACATTTGTGTTACCTTATTTCTTTTTTTTTTTTTTTTGGAAGTGCATTTATACCTCAGTGTTTATTATAGAGGAGAAAGAATCAGATCCCCTGCTATTGGAGCACAGGACATTCTTGAAAAAGACATAGCACACATGTAACTTTACTTATTAAAATAGCCTCATGCTGTTGAAAACATGACTAAGGTAAGCAAAATAAACATTTAAATACCTATGAGATCAGGATCTTACTGTGTATTAAATTAATTGAGGGTAGAAACTGGGATAGATACAATCCTCTGGTATTCATTAAAGACAAGTCCTGCATTGCAAACCTCTTGAAGATCTTCAAAGGAATCAGTAAACATACAGCTAAAGGTGGTGTAGCTGATAGTTATGGAATAGGAGGGAAAATCCTCCTGATAAATTCCTTGTTGAAAGGTAACAAAATAAAAAGAATGTGTTTTTCTTACAAGAGAGAGTTGTTACTACTGTAGTTCCACTGCAACTGTGCTCATCAACATAGTTATAAATGATTTAGAAAATAATTTTAGAAAATTTCGAGTGAGTGAAATAGCTTTCATGTTACCTTGTTTGAAGACAGCAAAAGGACCTTGAAAGTATAAGTGACTGTATACTCAAGGGGCCATTGACATTTGTTGTAAATACAAACAGGATGATGTGGATTTGGAAAAGCAATCCTAGCTCCACATGTGAACTGGCAGTCTGCAACTTTGACATTACCACTGACTGGTGAACTGGCTCTCTATGATAAATAGTTCTGTCAAAACATCAGCTTAACATTCAGCAGTGGCTAAATAGAAATGTTAAGAATTATTACAAAAGGAAGAAAGAGCAAACATTAAATAAATATCTATGCCACATTGTAAATATATTTTCTCCTAGAATTTAGTGATTTTTTTTTCTCATCTCACTGCAGCAGAACATAGGCTAGCAACAGTAATCATAAAGACTCGAAGAACAAAAAGTTTGATCAAAGATACAGAGTAGCATCAGTACCAGTAATGATTAAGCTGAACAACAAGAACTAGGGACTAATGTATAAAGCTGATATGAACCTAGTTTGAAACAGAGGGAGGTGATTAATCATGCAGTGTGGTTGTATATATTTTGAACTTTTTGTCAAAGGACGTTTTGTATTCAAAAAAATCAACATAGGCTCAAGCAGACAACTGTAAAGATGCTTAGAAATGTGATGCAAGTACTTGAGAGAGGTTATTAAGCGGATGAACTACATCATGTTCAAGAAATTCTGTAAATTGAAAGAAGTTGAAGTCAGGCAAGTATTACATAAAACACAATCTGGGCTTGCCCTGTACTTGTGTTTCCCTAGCTACCTTATCTTTTAGAATGAGGATACTGGGATACCAACATTAATTTGAACCTATGGTTTCATAGTTTTCTATATTTAGTAGTGGTTCACCATTTATTTATATTGTCTACTTACTTATATTTATTCTTGTAAATAAGATTAGTTTCTGCATTAGTGCATATCAATAGGTACTTTATTGAAACCGATTCATTTACACTGACATTCTTAACAAATCTGTCCAACTTGGGTTCTCTGTTACATAAAAGTAGCCTGCCAACATGTCTGATTAACACATTTCAGAGAAGAAAAATGTCAAAGAAAGTTATTAATGAGGAGTGTGAATAAACCCTGTGTGCTTACATACTGGAAATTACTGGGTGAATCTTGCCATTTAACTACTTTAATTAAAATAATATGCAAAAAGTCCATTTAATAATTATTGTGTATGAGTTTTTATGCCAAGCATTTTTTTTTCTAGGTTTACATTGACTTTGCTTGCTCTGTTCAGGAGCCATGGTAAAGGTGTGGTACTGTAGGACAAAGCACAGAGTTGCTGTAAACTTTTAGTCAGAATGTACCTAGAGACATGATCTGAGAAAAAAATTTTCTGAAAACATCACAGAAATTTACTTGATTCCATGCCAGGTTCTCCTGAAAAGGAAAAGGGAACTTACTAGTATTTACTAAACACTAAAAATTTCAGACCACTACCAGAGCAGGCATCAGACTTCAAACTCTTACCAACTCCATGCAACCACCACACCAAAACACAAAATTATAAAAATCTAGACTGATTTTCATTAAATAAGCTTTTACCTTAGGTTACTTACTACAAGCAAAATGCACGCAGTGACAAGAAACATTAACTTTTGTACCAAGTAAATAATGCAGGTATAAAAAAAGAGACCTGAAGGCATACTGCTGACCTAATTTGTTTTACCTAAAAGTAACTTGCCTCTACTAAGTTTTTTCTTAAGCATAGCTGTACAACTCTATATAAAGTAAAGCAAAACCAACAATAAAACCCAACCCCTCTCCAATTACCATTTTCTAAAGTAATGAAAGAGGAAATAATTTTCACTGAAAAACAGACAAAAAACCCCAAAATAAACCAAACAGAATTCTAGGAATATGACATGTGTATGTTTCATTAGGAAAATAAGGCAAATCACCAGAAACTTGTCTTAGATTTTTAAAAGAATGTAAACCTATGGGTTGCTTGCCAGGAAAAAAAAATATTTTATTTGAAAAACCTGATACGATTCAGTCTCATTAGCAAATTTTGCCAAGAATGGTCCTTGACAAAGGCCCAATATCTTTCCCCACATAATTCTCCCCTTCTAAGTGTTATAAATTATGAGTTGTGTCCTAGCAGTTCTTTTGTGACAATAAGATGATAAAGATCACCAGTCTATTCTCAATGTTGTCATTAGTAAATTTTTTTCTTAGATGGATCCCAATTTACATCTCAGGTAAACAGATGAGCTATTTCATACATCTCATTTTCTCCAAAAGGTCAATTTACTCAATTTAGCTAGCATATAATAACTAAGATTACCAGTAATGTCCTAATGAAGATAACTCAGTTCATAATTTCAATATGAATTTGTAGATCCAACTGGGCCTTTACTGCAGCAATGGTAAATTACTAATGTGTGAAAGCTGCAAATTGTCTGTCTTCATTGGGAATTTGTGAAACATTTGTTACTGGATGAAGACACACCTTGTTTCCAAGTGAAGACACATCCATGAAAATGGCTTTCATGCTTGGAAAAGGTTTTGCTAGCTGCAGGCAGGCAAGTAAGTAAGTAAGTAAGCAAACAGACAGGTAGAGTCGGGCACACAGAGCTTACAGTCATTTGGACTACTTGCTTGCTTCCAATTAAGCAGCTGCTAAACACTTTGTGGCTTGCAGCCTACATTTTGGAATCTGAGGCCCTCCCCCCATCAGTCTGAGAGAGCCCTGCTGTCAAGATCTTTATGAAGATGCTGTTTCCAGCTTAGAGACCTGTGTGCGGCAGGGTTTTGTTCAATGTATATAGCTAATGATTATCTTTTTAGCAAGAGCTTGCTTGTTTTTATTTTAGTGGGCTTTATGTCTGCTCTTTTGTTGAGTATATGTTGCAGTAGAGAGATTGTTAAGAAAACTTATAGGAACCATTATCTAAATAAAACCAGTCCGCTTTACTTGTTTTCAAGAAAGTTAACAGAAAACACGTTTAGGAAATGGCAAGATTCCAAATGCTGTAGCTAGAACATGCTGTAATTTATCTTGTGGGGTTTTTTTTCTATGACAGAAAATTACTAATTTAGTAATAACTGTTCAATATTATGCATTACTGTCTTTTTTTGTTATGGAAGACAAAGAACATAGGAAAACATCGTCTCATTATGTTAGTTATGATTGTGAGAAGGCAGGGGATATACCAACAGACAGAGGATGCAGAAAGGTACTTCTCTTGCAGTTAGGGCAAATAGTCATGACAGAAATTGTCAATCCAATTGCACCTTTTCTATGTCAATCATACCATGGTGACTTGCCCATAGTACCACATATGTTTCCAGTCTCCTAAATAATTGGTGTCTCCTGCAGGCTTATAGGAATAGCAAAGATTTCAGGTGGCCAATATATGTGGTAGAGTTTATGTGCATGCATGCAAACATATACATGCACAGACGTATGTAAACACTACATTTCAAAATAGTTAAGAGACATTTAGCCTTTTGTATTCTCAACTTGTCTTATGATTATCAACTCAATGCAAAATATAAATTGATAAAAATAATAGCTCAAGAATTAGTCTATAGGTTAAATTATCAGCAATTATTAATTTAATTAATATTAATAAAAAAAACCTTATAGTTTTAAGATAATCTAAATTGACTTCCCCCCCTCTTTTCTTGTAGATTGTATTTCAAATTGGTGGTTCCATGGCAGCAGGTCAGTCTCTTATCAGTTATCTAGTTACATTTAAGATTTCATTTCAGTTATCAGTATAACCTTCAGCATGACTCACTGTATTTCCCAAATAGAAACATCCCAGTTTTGAAGTAGATTTTTTTGAAGAGTGTCAAAATTTCAGATCAGTAATGCTAGTGAAAACAAGATGTGGTTTACATTGGTTCTTCAAGGTTAAATTCTACTTGTGCTGAACTTCATTTACTTCACCACTTACACATCTTGGAGCAATATTGTGATTGTGTGTAAAACAAAGCTTTAAATTAGTTTGACTCAGAATTTTCCTTGGATTTCCTTGAAATTGCAAGACTATATGTTATTTTGTGAATTGAAATGAAAGGGTTTATTTAAAATATCAAGTTTTTCTAGAATTTTTAGTTATACCTTGTTTGGTTTTTTTGTTTGTTTTTGTTTTTGTTTTTTTGTAATGTATAAATTCACTGTTTGCCTTGGTCAAGTTATCCAATAAACAGGGTTTTTCTGTGTAGGCTGTATTCATGTTCAGGTAGTTGTCCTGAAGGGTCAAACCCCCAAACATGCCCTAGCCCAGACAATGGGCTAAGCACCTGCAAATGTGCTAACCTGGACAGTTCCTGGGGTCCAGACGGACAAAGTAAATGCATAGCAGTGTGATTAACATTGTAAGCCCCCGAGAATGTGCATTCCTGGACACAGCCTGGGGTCCAGATAAACATCTACCACATGTAATTAACTTTGTAACACAGCTGTGAAGCGTGTGTGCTCCTGGCCATGTTTGGATGTTCCCCATCCTGAAGGTCCCCTTATCAGGGTTCTGTGTTACCAAAGGGCATTAATTGTCTTGGGACAGTATTTAAACCAGGCAAGAAGCCAGGTAACTTGCCTTGTTCTCACCCAGACAGCAACAAGAGCCAAATGCTGCCCAATTAGCAGCTGAGGGTGCGCTTACCACAAAGAGATAAGAGCCAAATGCTGCCCGAGTAGCAGCTGAAGAATCTGCTCTAGCAGACCAACAACTTCACCCAGGCCTTGCACCTGGGCCAAGGCAGAAAGGGGAAAAGCTCTAAGGGAACTGAATCCCAGAAGCGGCTGCAGCCCAGCGAGGGAGCACACAAGAGAGAGGCCCCCTGGCCCCACTGCGAGCCAAGGACTGCTCAAATTATAGCCACAGCCTCTGGGAAGATACCTGACAGAGGAGCAAGCGGTGAGTACCTGGCCTGTCTGCCATATGGAGTCCCATTTGTGGGAAAACCACAGACCACAGCACCTGTATGTTCAATTTGAATTGCTCTATTGGAAAGGTTAGATCTGTGCTTAAATCATTTAACTGTCTTTGTATGTGGAGTGTGAAGCCCACAACTGAATAATTGAACCTGTGAATACTTATTTTGTAAATAAGTTACAGTGGTGTCTGAAGATACCACAGCCCAAGATATTAATTATAAAATATATAAAAATATACATTTCTATAACAGTAGTCATTCTAGGCTGCAAAATGCAGAGTAATTATTTATCAAGGGTCACCCATCATGTCAGAGGTACAGCAAATGCTCTAAAGTCCTGTACACAGAGACTTCAAAAATCTAGATCATATGATACTTTGTGATTTCATTTAGTTTAATGCCTAAAAAATACCTGATGAGATTGAATCACCTTGGAATCTCTGGAAAGAGACCAAACTGATTAGGAATGGTGTGACCAGGAGGAGTAGGGAAGTGATCACGTCCCTATTCTCAGCACTGATGAGGCCACATCTCAAATACTGTGTTTGGTTTTGGGCCACTCACTACAAGAAGGACACTGAGTTGCTGGACCATGTTCAGAGAAGGGCAATAAAGTTGGTGAAGGGCTTGGAGAACAAGTCTTATGAGAAGCAGATGAGGGAACTGGGATTGTTTAGACTGGAAAGGAGGCTGAGGGGAGATTTCATTGTTGTCTACGTGAAAGAAGAGGAGTGAGGTGGGGGCTGGTCTCTTTTCCCAAGTATCAATGAGAGGAAAGAGACTCAGCTTACATCAGTGGATGTTTAAATTGGATTTTAGGAAAAATTTATTTACTGAAAGTGTAGCCAGGCATTGGAATAGGTTGTCCAGGAAGGTGGTAGAGGCATTGTCCCTGAAGGTATTAAAAACGTGTGTAGACATGGCTCATCAGAAAATGATTTAATGGCCATGGTGCTATTAGGCCAGTGGCTGTACTCAGTGATCTTACATGTCTTTTCCAAATGGAATAGTTCTATGATTCTGTGAAATACAACCTTGCACATAGGGTGAAGCATTATACTTGCAGTTAGCCCGGCTATCCAGCTATTTATATAATTGAAAGTGGATGAGACCTGATACAGTTGTGACATAGCTTGTTTGTTTGCTAGTTCTGGTGTGGGGTTGTTTTTTTTTGTTTGTTTTTTTTAATTAGAGATACAGAGGATAATGATATATTTAGAGTTTCAGAAAATACTTACAGTGTGGGTTTGGATGATTTGTGATTATGTAAACAACTGAAGGAGGAAAAAAAAGTATGTGATAATGTGAGATTAATTATATTTTAGAGCCTCTAACTAAGATTTGATGTGACTTCCACAGCTTTTTCAGTAGCAAAAACAACAGTAAATCAATTTCAGGGCAGAGAGGCAAGCTGTGTATGTTTTGGAAGTTTTACAGACGATAAGATTAGAAATTGGAATATGTCCAGTAAATTCAGAAAACAGTAGCGTTAGAGTCACAGGGAACAGACTTTTCATTTCTTGCTTTATCTTCTTATATGCTTAATATACAGAGATAGACCATATGTGTTTGAGGCACTAACACTGAATTAAGGAACTAATGACAAAAAAATAACGAACAGAGTTTTATCAGAAACAAGTGCTTTCTGTCACAATGTTTTACTTAGTTCTGCCCTAACAACCAAGATCTGCCTTTGTGGCCAGGCAATTTTTAGGAATACAAAGTGAGAATTGACAAAAAGAAAAACAAGTGTAATATATTTGGAGGTGAAAAACAGCTGTCCCTTTAAAAAGGAGAACAGCTTGCACACAAAATCAGGTTGGAATTTCAGTATGTGGTACCATGTTGATATAATTTTTATTTAGGTAGTATGATGAGGAACAAAATAAAACCAAAATAAAACATGTTGTGTGATGAAACCCATCCATACCTGAGAAATTCCCGGTGTTCCTGAAGTACAGTCAAAAACTATGCAATGCATAGTTAAACCATGAAACTACATCCTACAGATGCTGTAGGGACCCTTATTTTTTTATCTGCCCCAAGGCAGACTTGAACAAGTTTATAGCGTAACAGTCCTACAGCTCAGACATACCTGCACAAAACTGGTAATCAAGAATTCTTGCACCAAGTATGTTATGTGCTTTTCCTGTTATACTTTTTCTACACGTGTGCTGTTGTGTCTAGTCACAGACTACTGGATAACATGGGCCTGTGGTCTAAGTGAGCATGGCTCAGTTATATTTAAAGTTTTCTTCTCAGCCTCTAGAAAAATTCTAGATTTGTATCTGTTTATTATTAAAACTGAATGTAATTTCACCTCCATTCCAAGGTAATTTTTACAAATCTGTTCAGTGGAAGAGGAGTAGACCTGACTTCACATTTTTAGGTTTGCCTTGCAGATAGAATCTTCCTAGCTTCCTACCATCTATATTATGCAGATTCAATTCACAGAGCAGATTGATTTCTTATGTAAAAAAACAAAAAAAATACTATGGAAAGTAATAAAAAGAGAGTAGTTGCACACTGTCCTGAACTGCAGTTCGCACATGTTTGTTGTTGTTAGAAATATATTTGTCATTAAAAGTAATAATAAAAAAAATTTTGAAAAAATCTTAGCTAGCTTTATCCAGAAAGGCAAAGTGCAGCAAGTTGTTATCAAAGATTAACTTCAGCCTCTGAGTCAAATTACATAAAATGTTTAGTGTTTTCTCTTTAGCTGTGCTATGAAGTCTTCTATCCATGATTTTTTTTTTTTTTTGGTCAAGAAATTAACTTCTTGTCAATTATGACATATATCTTGTCCATATAAAACTGCTTAATTTAATAAAAGCAGAATCTGAAGGATACCAGTATGAGATTATTCATTATAGTTATCATTGGGAATCATAAAACCTGAAATAATCTTGCTTTATGCAATCCCGTGGCAAAGATGCCTTTAGTATAAGCAATGTTTTACATATGTCAGTCTTGTAAAACAAATGAGTATCCTATTAAGCTTTTATATTCTTAAACATTTTCAGCAAGGCTGATTACTTTCTTTAATAGCATCAAATAGTTGTTTATAGTAGTAATGATGGATGCAAAATGGCAAAAGCATAGCATAACAAAACTTGAAGCTAATAATGTTTTGAACCGAGAAGCATTTATATTGTTTTTGGAACTCAGAAGACACGGTTATGAATATCAGTAATTCATCAGTTTCATGTATGTTTTAACAAGAACAAAATGTGATTTGAAATGCATATTCATTATCATCGTATGACAGTTCAGGGAAGGCTTCCCTTGATTATTTTTTTCAGGAGAAACAACATTGTCAGCAAGCATTTTAATATCCTGTTTTCCAAGGCAATAACTTGACATATTTCTAAGTCAACTGGAAACACTCTTGGCAAGTTTACTGAGTATAAATTTAACATGTAACAATGAACTTATTATACTTCTGGTTTTCATACTGTCCACAAGAATATGTAAACAACTGAGGGCAAAGAGAATTCTAAATTTAGGAGATCGCTTCAGGCTTAAGAAATGCTTGTTTTAACTTAGCAGAAGACCACAAGAACTAAACCTATTTTGCAGAATCTTTTGTATACCATTTTGCTCCTCTATAACATGAATTTTCAGAGTGACAGAGTTCTCCATCCTCATCTTCTAGATCATGTGAAATGAGCTATTTATTACAGGTAAACAGACTCTTCAGTGGTACCAAAACCATCTTCTCATCTGGTTTTGAGACAACAAGGTCAAGCAAGAGACAATATTCCATCAACCTTCTGATACTAAGCTGACAAGTCATTCAAATGAGCAGATGAAGCTGGTGAGATAATGACAGGAGAAAAAGGTTCAGGAGAAGTGATATCTCTCTCTGATTTGTACAAGAATTATATTTTATTTCTCTCAAACATGCCACCACTTTCCCTTACCTCCTGCCTCCCAAGACATAAATTCAAATTCATGTAGACTGATTATGTTCTCTCTTAAAATGCACTCGTCAAGGAATATAGCAAATACCCCTCTTACAGTCAATAGGGTGGGCAGCTCATTGATGTATTTCCAGGATAAAAGTTAAAACCATGAGACCAAACAAAACAAAAAAACAAACAAAAAGGAAACAAGATATAAGTGAAATCTTTCTGCCTTTTCAAGGAAAAAAATCTGAATTACCTAAAGACAATAATTCATTTCAAGTTTCAGACCTATCCACTTCAACAAGGCATTTCAAACATAAGTTTGGTCTTCAATTTTTCTCCCCTCTCACGCTGTATATTCTGAAAATCAATTGACATCATAGTGAGAAAGCAAGGTTTAATACTGTGTCATACCCCAAAAGAAGAAAAAAAATCTTTCTATGATTACACAAGTACTTGCTTTCATCATTTCTGAGAAAAGTGAATTTTATTATTTTTTGTAGTTTGTTTGGGTCATAAACCACTCCATCTGCCTTCATGTAGATGTGGAAAATGGATGGTATTCATGAGAGAAATTAATGTTTGAGCACTGCAATTTGAGGAAGCGGCAACAAGGGCAGAATATAGCTAAAAATACCAGAGGAGAAAGAAAAGCAAAGGTTTTGATTACATTGATAAGGCAGCTAGAATCTATATCTTGTTTTTTGGACTTTATTGTTTACTGTAGTGCAAGATAGAGCTTTCTGAAGTCACGTGAAGACACAAAATCTTACCACTGACTCTCTGTGAAGGAGGAACCTAAAGAAGTTATTCTGACTGCAGGCATCATATATTTTACACAGAAATATCTTTCCAGATATTTCTATGTAGAAATATATATAGAAATTTCTATGTAGAAATATCTTTCCAGATATTTCTACATATTTTCTAAGCAACAAATAAACACATAAACTTGTAGTTTAGAGTACATACATTTTAGAGTGAAGGAAGAGAAAAAGAGTATTTATCTCTTGTGATTGGATAACAGAAGAATTTCATCCCAGATATTATAAACTCTATAAAAGCATATGTATATCCAGGATTTTCGCTAATTTAGGCCAGTGTTTTTTAAGAGGAAGTAATGTGTTTTGAATCTATCCAGTCTGACTCATAACAACATTTCCTCAGTACACCTCCAGCACTTGTGCTTTTCACATAATTCTCTCTACAATGGGAAACCTCTCAACAAAAATAGCTATGGAATTGGAAACATATGTTACGAAGAAAACTTTGATTGTAATCTGTTTGCTGAGGCACAAAAAAATATATCTTAATCTGTAGACCCATGGGTCTGATGATAACTAGTCATGTTAGCATTCCAGAAAAAGAGAATTTCATTCTTTGGCAAGGAGCAAGAAACAAAAAACATAACTGAAAAGGAGAACTTGAATAGAAACCCAATGAAATTGCTTTTGGATAATGTCATACAGAGCTGTTTAATATGCATAGTGTGTTATGGGAGGATTTTGTCAATCAATTAGGTATAAAAAAAATGCAAATAAATCAACACAAACTTGTTGCATTGAAAAATAATATTAAGTAACAGTAAGCAACTGTTGAGTCATTGAGAAGAGAAGGGAAGGTTGTTCCAACTGCCTGTCTTTCACTGTTTTATTCCTGTTGGGAGTGGCTGAGACTGAGCATAAAATAGATAGATGGAGGCAGTAAATTAAAATACTAAATTAATCCATTTTTTCTTATTTTATCGTCACTTCACTTACAAACTTAAGGATGGAGCCTGCTGCTGCTGACTCAATGTAACTTCCTCTGTTGATCTCCTTTGGGCTTTTTCTCAACTTGAAATTTTAAAATAATTTCTGTAGGTATTTATTGATAATTTTGGTGTTTGTATATAGAAAAAATCCTTTTCGTAGAGAAATTGTAAAAATACAAATGGCACCGTTAGATAATACGGTGACCAGTATTGTAGAAAAGACACTGTATCTGTAAATCAATTAGATACAGTTAAAAAAATACAGGATATAATGAAGTAAAAAACTCAGATTTAAAGCGATGGTGTCTGGATTCTATTTTGCAGTAGCAGCGATTGAACAGCTGAAGTTCACTACCTGGGTGTGCTGGATATAGCAAGACATCAGGCTTATCCCTGCCTCTTATGTTGGGCTCCTCATCAGAAAAGCAGTAGCCTGGTTAAAGTTGACCTGGAGGAAAAGACCTTAATTAATATATGCCATTGAACACTGGCCATTTAGGGCTCTATTACTCTCAGCAGAGAATGTTGTAATTGTGGACGTGTATTGGGAAGTCCTGCTGGAGGCTACTGTTCCTTCAGCTTTGCTGCTAGCTGAACTATTTGTATATTCATTCCTGGGACTGTTTCAGTCAAAATATACCAGTTAAAGTCTAATTGTCTAAACTGACCTAGCTCACTTTGAAGAAAGCTGCTTAGACACTTGAGAAACCAAATTACAAGCCTGAGAAAGGCTTTGAGCAGGGATTTTGTCAGCTGATCCAAGAAATACTGTAATTTTTTTTCTGTTCCGTTAAAAATATTCAAGAAACCCCATAGGGCTAGAGAAAAAACTATTGCCTCTTTTAGTGGTTAGTTTGGGCATTACTCTGAATCCAGAGGGGCGGTTGTTGGGATGAATGTGATATGCACTGGTTCAGACTTGTTTTTGTATGGAGTCCATTAAATGGCAATTTGAAATCAGCTTACTTGCTTGTAGTTCTGAGCCAGTAGCTTTAGCCAGTTTGATTGTGTTCTCTTTTCATTTCTCCTAAAAGTAATTCTGGAAGAATTTAATACACACTCATCATCCATAACTGGGCCTGTAAGAGATGCCTGCTATTTGTGTGATTATTCCAGAATAACCTTGTCTATTTTTAATATACTCAGTTACATAATACAGAAAATAAAAAATGTAGTTGCTACTGCAGAGGATGTACCATGAAATTAAATAATAAATGAAAATAGATTTGTGTTATAGACATGATGCCAGCCACAATGACAAGTTAAATGACTCTTGTCACTAATGGGAATTAAAAGTGTTCAGCAGCCACTAGGTTATTTCTATTTTGACATTTTGTTAGTGATGTGGGAACTTCACATTAGCCATCCAGTTAAAAAATGGCAAGTCAATAAGCAGAGATATTTTTTCTCTTTTTTTCTATTACTTAAAGCTGAATAAACTGAGTGAATGTATCATAAATAATCATCTCAAACCTGAGAACAAATTTTATGTAGGCAAATGCTGAGGGCATCTAGCTTCATTTGGGGTTTTGTAATACCTCATGTCAGTCAAGGGTGACTGTGTAATTAATATTTTGCTGTATTCCCATACACAGAGAGACAGAACTAGGTAAATGACTATTTCAGTGTAATTAAACAACATAATATGGTTGGTTATTTGTCATGTTGATTAGCTAATTGTCACTAGTATTAAGGTTCCTAACAACCTGAGATTTGTAGGATCTACTCAACATACCAATTCCTCTCATGAGAATTTCTTCTAAGTATAAAACAAATCTAATCCCAAGCAATTAAACAAAGTAGTTTGTGGGTGCTCTTTCTCCTTCCCCTCCTTATTCAGAATATAAATTCACCAACTCTCTGGGTTTTTAATTAATGACAGATATAAATGTTAATCATGGGTTTCAAAATATGAAATGAATAATTCCATAATTTTTTAATTTAAATACATAAAAAACACGGACAAAAAAGCACATATTTACCTATCTGTAAGATATTTAGATCTAAAGATTAATGGTTTACTAGAAATATATTTACTGTAAATAAGTGCATTTTTTAGTATAATATCCTGGACAAATTATCTCTTCTTCCTGCGTCTCAGTATTTTAACACAATGGTAGCCTGAAAGAGATTTGAGAAAACAGTGTTATTTCTCTTGAAAAATATAATTTTTCATCCCATTTGTAGGTTGTGAATGCAGTTTCAAACGACTGAACTGAATGAAGAACATTTTATACTAAAAGACGTAGCCTTGTCTCTTATGGTCTGGACTTTGAGCAGCTAGCATTGACTGTTCCTTCCCTGATTTTATTGGTAAAGCAGAAATAATGAACACAGTGTGCTTAATTAGATTTCTGAAGGGCAGACACATAGCTGGTATGGAGGAGGGGGCAGGGCTATGTATCTGGGCATCAGGGAGGAGAGTGGAAGGAATGAGATCACCTCTGTCACTATCAGTTGGTTACTGGTCTGTCTTTAAGACTACACTACACACAGTGTAGAGAGTAATTCCTTCAGCACCATGACTGAACTACCAATAGTTAAAATAGGCCCCACTTGGCTTTCTTCTGACTAATCATAAGGCCACGGCAGGGCAGGAATTTAACATTGTCTGAAGCTGGTGCCCTAGTGAGTCACTCCTAGATTATACACAGTTTTCAAGGTATACTAAGGTACACTACAACCTAACTAGTTCCTGGAAAAATATATTTGCTCTTACTTTGCCATTGTGTTTATCTAAAATAAAATGATTGTATAATAGTTTAATGTCAATAAAAATACTGAATCAGGGCTATACACCCTAAGTACATATTTTGCTTTGTGGTGACAACAGGTTATGACATTTAACTCCTAGCCAAAAGTTTGCATATTTTTGTATTTACTCCTCACATGTCTATAGACATGTGAACAGATGCCACACATTGATGTGGATAAAATGCTTTTTACAATAACATGCAATTTCTGTGTATTGTAAATTTTATCTGCATTTGCATATGTGTGTAAAGGAAACAGCAGACCAGAAGGAAATTACTTAGTCATTGACAGAAATCTCATTTTGCTGCAGGCAATCACATCACGTCTCAAATAATGAGTTCTCTTTTTGAAGGTTTTACCTCTATTGCTTTCATTGCAAACCTGTTTCAAATCTTGAATGCTCTTTAGGTTGGAACTATTTCATCTATAAGAAGAGACCCTAAAATATGACTAATGACTTTCTTATTCAAAGAATTCTTTTTCTTTCTTTTTTAATTTTTTTTCCTGGGTGTTTATCCCTCATCAGAATTATAAGGACATGCTCATTTTCCAGAGATCAGTCATATATCCTTGCTGTTTATATTATTAAATTTAAAAGATTGAGCTCTTTGAGCCTTCTTATGTGAAAGATAAATTTCATATTCTTCTTGTAATCCATATACTCTGGATCTGTTTGAGGTTTTTGAACATAGGTACTGAGAACATTTTGAGGACTGTTGAATATTTTCCTAATAAAACTGTATCCACTGATGTTTCCTAGGATTCCTTTTGCATTTTTCTCACCTGGAACACGTGAAAGTTTGCTGTCATTCTATAGTGATCTTTCAGACCTTCGTTTTGGGCACTGGGCGTTTGCAGCTGACAAGCTTACAGTTTACAGCAGGATTTTAAGACATTCTGTTTTATACTATTGAAGGAAAATTAGTCCCTCTTTTCTCCTCCAGTATACAAGATCGTTAAGAAATTTATGGAAACTGTTTTCCCTGTTTTCAGTTAGGAAACACAATTCTAAGTCATGGAGTAACTGAGAGTTACAGAATTTGCTGTGATAGATCACATGTACTGGCAATACCGATCTGGCATTGTGCCTTGTGATTGTAAAGTAGTCAAAGGGTTGACTGGGCAGTAGCAGTTAAAGGTAACTTTATCAACTGCATCTACTTCGTAGAAAGAATTTCTGCTACTGTGAATATGTTCACCTAAAACCTGATAATGGCTCTGGCATGACAGAAGCCCAGAACCACTGAGGTGTACACACATACAGTGTAATGTGTTTTATTGAGGCTTCATCTGTATAAGAAAATTCAGTTATGCCTTCTTCCTTTTTCACTGTGTCCTTCTGTTTGTTGCTGTTGAAAAAAAAATCAAACCAAATGGTTACATTATTGTAAAATTACAATTAATTTCCAAGTAGTTACTTTGTTTCTAGTCTTCTGAGAGGTTTTCTTAGAGCAATACCCCCAAGAGCTGTTTAAAGAATTTCTGCTGGACTTGTCCCTGGTCACACTCAGCCCTTCTCCTCTATTATCTTGTGGTTTTGTCGTCAGTTACACCATTATAAGCACGTAAAAGAGCAAAATAACAGAAACCTCTTGCATGAGATATGAGTAAATACAATAATGTCAAATTCCTTGGGTCAGAAAATCCCGACAAATTCCAGGGGAGTGCTTTTTACCATGCTTTAGAGTGTATTCTGTCTGCATTCCTTTTTCAACACAGTACATATCCTTCTGTACTGCAGATAGAGATTATCGAAACAGTGCTCTGTCACATAATTCAGTATATCTAATGAAATGTGAAAGCTGTTGAGCATGAACCCCAATATAAAAAAAGAATCTTATTAGGAAAAGAAAAGCAGGTGAAGAGAACAAAAGAATTCTTGCAATCTTGAAGTTCCCTGTAAATTATTCATTGTTAATTACTGTTCTCTGTGACGGTAACTTTCTATTCCCTTTATCACTATCAGTTGCAGAGATGCAACTGATATGGAAGATAGAAGGAAAAGGACAATTTACCTTCACCAATTAATAGTTAGTATCTTTCCCTAATTAACTGTTTAACAGAAGAAATAGTCCACAGTGAACTTCAACAAGCTAATATCAAATCAGCCTCCAACTTACAGCAGAGTTTGCTTTTGATGGATAAAATACTCCACTGTTCTCCCTCTCAATTTAGAAGTAACATCTTGCATACACATTGTACACACCTAATGACTGCATAAGAGAAAAGGCAATGAGAAGGGGTATTATCATTGTGTTTTAATACTTCAATGGGAATCTTAGCATTGGGTTAATAATATTCTTCAGATGCTTGAAATCTGGAGCATCTGAATTAGCTGACATTTGGGGATTTTGAAAGAATATCTAGATAGGTCTTTTTTTACCCCACGCGCTCTCTGAAATAACTAGTAATTCCATTTAACGATTCTTGACATGCTGAAAAGTTTGGCACGTTCAGAGAAAAATGTCTTTTAAAAATAAGTATTGATTCTGACCATATTTGGCTTAGCTACAGGAAGAAGCGAAAAGCAGTGTGGGTGTGCTCTTTAGAAGTATTGCAAACCCAGTTGTAAGGATGTTAAATGTTGTGCTGTTTTACTATATTACTGAAATTATTCAAAAACTCAAAAAATTCAACTACATCTCTAAAAGCAGTGAAAGAAATCTTTAAACTTAGCTGTCCATAGCAGTGCTACATATTTTCTGAATACACCTAATGCAAAGGGTTTTCTTCCATCTGTCTTTCCATAAATGACATTGCCTTTTAGGGATGGCATTAATGCAGCTCTTGGGACTATGGTCAAAGAATGTTATGAATATGGCATTTAAAATACTATATTTAGCTTATTCTCCATCCTTCCCAGGAAAAACTTCAGGGGAATAGAAGCTATTTTGGTCAACAAAAGGGTGGAGACATAGATGGTGAGCAGTGTAGGCTGCAGGGCTGCTTTATATTCTGATCATCAACACCTCAAAAGGAATGAAAGCTATCCTAAAAATCTGTTTCTCGCCAATTTCCTGTAGGTCATGCTACTTGAGTTAATTAGGTTCATTTACAGTGAGTTCTTCTGGAGTCTGTGTCTAGATATCCACATGAAAATGGACTAGAACATCTCAGTTGCTTGCTGCAAAATTAATATTATCTGTTCTTTGCTGTATGAGCTGTGATGGTATTGATCTCTACTCTGAAGAGGCCACATTTGGAATATCATGTCCAATTCTGGGATCCTCAGTTCAGGAAGGAGAGGGAACTGCTTGAAAGAGTCCAATGTAGAGCCACAACTCCCTTATGAGGAAGGGCTGAGGAAGCTGGGTCTCTAGCTTGGAGAAGAGGAGACTGAGAGGTGACCTCATTCATGTTTATCAAGGGTGAGTGTCAGAAGGATGGAGCCAGACTCTTCTCAGTGATGTCCAATGATAGGACAAGGGGCTATGGGTGCAAACTGGAGTATAGCAGGTTCCATGTAAACTTAAGCAAAAACTTTTTCACTGTGAGGGTTACAGAACACTGGAACAGGTTGCCTAGAGAGGTTGTGGAGTCTCCTCCTCTGGAGACTTTCAAAACCTGCCTGGATGTGTTCCCTTGTGACCTTCTCTAGATAATTGTGCTCTGTCAGGGGGGCTGGAATAGATGATCATTCGAGGTCCATTCCAGCCCCTAACATTCTGTGATTCTGTAATTATAAGAAGATCCATATTCTTAGGAGAAAACCTTTATGTAATGATAACTTAGTTTTTACCAGGGTACTGCCTCCAACAGATATGAATGGTATGAATAGACGGAAAATCTTAGACTGAGAATTTTCAGTGTAAACCAGTTCGACATTTAAGCATTTCAAAATATTTATGCTAACAGAGCAAAATCTGATGTATAAATAACTTATCTATCATTTGTTATTTAGAAGGCATTCTTCAAGAACTGTTTTTAATTCCCTATTAGTTGTAAGATTAATAACATTAATGATCAGAGATGAAGAGTTGTAAGTTTGGCTATTGAGCCAGTGGACAGTCAAAGGATATGTTCAGAGAAAGGTGAATATGCTTTTAGCAACACAATATTACTTTCAGCTTTTGTATAATGTCAGTTGCAACAGTGTTGTTTCCATAAGGTTATTAGCTTGGTTTTGCTTTGACCTTGAACTGTCATTTCTGTGAAATTACATACTTGATATGGCTATAACAGAATAGAGAAACTTCACATTTATCTCACAAGAGTCATTATTTTCCTTAATAACTATTTCAAATATTCGGTATTTCTCACACAGTCCCCAAAAGTTATTGATGAAAAAATAAACCAAGATTGTTTATTCAAAACAAGCCGGTAATAATAATAATAATGATAGTTGTTTTTTTCATTGGACGTTACCTCTGAATTTTGGTGACACTCTGTGACCCTCTGTGTCATACTTAAAATCAAGTTTTTTTGCAGAAGTCCTTTGCTTTAAGACTAGAATATAAATGTGTCAGCAATTAAAGATATTATTTTATGAAAGAAATACATTACTTCAAATGAATATTTACTCAAAAATGTCATGTTTTCTTCCTTAAAAACACTGTTACTACAGCATAGGAATAGTGTGTAGCTGGGTTGTGACAGTCAAGCTTATCATTATTCAGTGAAGGGGACAGGTCTACCAACACAGTCTTAAAACTGTCTAAAATGTCTTACAAAGCTGGAGATGGAATTTTAAAAGGGGCCTCTTATTCCTTGTAAAAGATTCAAATTACGTTTTTTTTATGTCACTTCACTCTAGAATTGAGCAGAATATTTTGCTCTAGTAAGCAAAACAAGAGACTAACTAGTACTTCTGCACTTGGATTAATATAGCTCACATGCTGAACACAAATAACAGAGACATGCTGCTATGAAAAAGAAAATGTGTAAATAGAACCCAATATACAAAATGTGGAGTAATTCCTCTGCTCTGCATTGTGATAATAAGACTTCAGTCAGAATACTTTGTTTAGTTCTGTGTTTTACTTTTTTACTCTCCAATGTAGGTGGAAGACTAGCTGAAAAGTACATAGAGGGAGTAGCAACAGTGATTTGAAGTCTGGAAACTGTGATCTGTGAGGAAAGAATGAGTGAATTGGAATTTTTTTTTTTTTTGTCTTGAAGAAAAGAGTAAAGAGATACGGTGTAAAGAAAGAATATACCAAATAAAACATTAGCAAAGAGGAGGAGAACTACACATTTTTCACATTTTCTCTTTTTTTTTTTTTTTTTTTTTTTTTTTTGCGTGGGAGGTACACTTCTGTAAAAATGTTGTGTGGGTGGACAACTTTGCTGGAAATGTGTATTTTAGCGCACTCACAGGCACTCAAAGTAGCACATAAATGCTCTGTTGTGAATATAAACAAACCATTTTCATCACTTCAGTAAGGCTGGCGTCTTACAGCACACTTCCCACAGTTTGTATTTGTTCCTGCTGAAAGCTCTGTTTACTCTGGAATATCTGGGTAGGCATGTGCAAGTCACTAACAGAAGAAAGCTGCAGATAAAGCTCCTTAGGTTCATTTTTCCATTGGATTTTACCATTTGCTTTCATGAAAATCAGATCATACTGTGGTATGACAGCATTGCCTAGAAATCAATGACAGAATAACTTTTTATATATTATTTTATTCAAGACAAATATGTGAGCACAGCTTGTGAATTTTTATGCTCAAGTTTTCTGATGATAGATGTGTTTTATCTGGAGCCATGAACCAGCAATGCACATGTAAATTGTGACTGATGTGCATAGAGCCTGGCAGGGACAAACAAACCCACAGCAAGCTGGACTTCTGTGCTTTCTCAGGCTTAAATCTGACCCTGAAGTAGAAAACTGATAGACATCGAGTGAATTATGTAAAACACTTAACAGTTTCTGTCACACTGGAAAGAATATTTTGCACATTCCAGAAGAAACATGCAGGATATGTTGCTCTGAATTCTGCAAGTAAAATATTCTGTGTTAATATTAAAAAGGTTAAGCAACCCTGTAAAATTCACAGATCAGCAAGCACTGGTTATGCCTTGGAATTACCCTGTAGCCATGTCATGTATATTAGACAATATGATAAGGTTGCATTAGAGTTAGTACAGATTCAGGAGAGATTATGATCTTGGACAGGAAAATAGAGTGTATAGGATTTTCTGAATGTTTTCAGACACTTTTAACGGTAGTTCCTTTGGGCATCCCAAAGAAACTGAAGCCCTTAGGTGAAGCCTAAGATTTAGTCATAAGTTTGATACTTCAAAAATATGTAGTGAAGAATGTGCTTATAGAAGTCCTCAGGTAATTTAGACATGCTAATACTGAAAACCAGTCTTGAATTGTTTCTGGGATTAGGTGCTAAAGAAAGGAAATACATGAGGAAGGTATCTAAGTAGCTGAGGTTTTGTTCTTTTTTTTTTTTTTTTCCTTGTAATTCTTATTGAAAGTAATGCAGGTCGTAGTTAAGTATTAGAAGTTTGGTAATCTGGAAGACAAAGCATCCGTTCTACAAGTGGTTGCTAATCAGAGGGGAGAAATAATTAGAATAGGATCAGGGATAGCAAACCAGTTCAATAGCTTTATATCAGAGGGCACATGTACTAACTATATCTCATAATGGCTACATTCTGGTGGTTTCATTAAGGCATAAAAGAGTTAAAGCAGAGCTGAAATAACTGAAGTCAGTAGGCAAAGAGCTCTCAGCAAGGGACTTACACTGTCAGAACTTTACCTAAGCACGGAAATTCTTCTGCCACAGCTGGTAGCCTAGGTGGGACTTCAATCAATGCTGCCTTGCACTGCAGCTATAGAGCAAATTCCAAGAATGTCCTAGTTTCACAGATGCCCATTCTCCAAGAACATCATAGTCTCACAGATTTGCCATGAGATACAAAGCTGCCAGGGAGAAATGACAGAGAGAGAGGAAAAAAAACACTTTCCGTGTTTCTTCACCTAGGAGTTGTGTTGGTACTGCTTTAAAACTCTTCACAAAGGTATTAGGTCCCATATACTTGTAATAAAAAAAATCAGGTTTTTTTGTTGTTGTTATTGTTTTGTTTTGTTTGTTTTACTTAGAAACCTTAAGTAAATTTCAGGCTAGTGAAAAGGGGATAGGGTGCTTCTGAAAGTGCTTTAAAATTTATTTTTTTTTTAAAACTATGTGTTGGCAAAATTTGTTTCTGTATTACATCTGACCGCATTTATATAAAATTGAAAGGTTTATTGCTGAATTGAGATATGCTCTTTTTGTTTCATTTTTATTGAGCTTCTTTTATTGACAATGCGGTTAAATATAAAACAGCTGGTTCTTACATAAAAATAATTCATCTGTGTAAAGCTTGGGGGGAAAAAAGTACAACAAACAATACTCATTGATTTTTAAAGTTATAAATACTGCTATGATCCTTAAATATATCTCTCTCTAACTTTTGGCAAACAATTTATTACCTAGTATTAGACTAAAAATGAATAGTCTTCATCACAGTCTCGTTTATTTAGCATCTAAATAATGAAAGACAATGTATGTTCTAACCTCTTGAGAAATTAAGGACAAATGGTAAATGGATGTTAGCAGTACACTGTAGTATCTGTTTTAGTCTGTAACTCTTCTGTAGTATTTATCTCTAATAATATCCTCAGTATCATTTCTGATCAAAGTTTAGGGCGTTCTTGCTGCTGTTTCCTTGTTCATTCAGTGTGTAGCAGGGTGAAGTCTTCTATGAAAATGAGAGGGTGATGATGCAACAAGCTACAGGCTGAGCGACAGATTTACATGGTGTACTTTGCTGGAATGTGTGCAATCACCTCATCTTAGACATGAGTTAATATGAAGTTACATATTCCTCAGTGAAAGCTGTATGCATTTCTTTCTTTGCATTTATTACAGCACAACAGCATAAAGGAGTAGCTGTTTTGCATAGTTAGTAACTGATGTAACTGTGCTCTTAAGGCATCCTTAACATAGGGAATCTACTCCAAAGACTTTCCAACTTCAGCAGATTTGGAAGCAGAGTGTAAATCACTGATTTCCTCTTTAGTTTTGTAAAAGCTGCTTTAAGAATCAGCTAGCCATTCATTTTCTGTTGGACAAAATCACATCTGTAGCAGTAATTGTTAAACAAAGGTCTTTTTGAAAAAAAGAGTACATTACTGGTTTCTGTATTAAAGTATCATTTCTATTCAGGTACACAAACCTTCACGTTTTCATGCATGTATTTAGCCTCATACACTTGGGTTTTCTTCTTAATTAACATCTCACCTATTTCTGTTGCTAACAGAGCATCACCTCAATATTTGCATCGCTTCCAAAGCGAAGTGTGATTTGTATCACGAATAACGCTTGTGCTTTATAAGTGTACTTCTCAATAATGAGTGTCAGCTTCCACGTGAAAAATGTATTAACTACAATTTATTTCCTTGAACAAACTGCAGGCATCCATGGCAGCCCCCATAGGTATGAGAGGGAGCCATCTCGTGGTGTAATTTATCCTTTCCTGAGAAATGACCGTGCTGTCACTACAATGAAATAAGAAATGGATGGGGAGGAAAAACCTGTTTCATACATAAGGAAATCAAGTGTAATTGAAATTTGTAAGAATTTCCATCAGCCTTTTAATTTAAATACGTTCAGTCAAATTCTAACAAAGTATGGACTTTGTTCTCATATAAGTACATGAAATTTACTCCTACCACATGCAATGACAAACAAGCTGCAGTACCATGTGCTTTTAAAGACAACAGTTTGAATGTCTTCTCTACCTATTGAACATGCCTAAGGAGAACAATCTATGTAGGACTAAACATGTACATGTAACATGCTGGTTTTCAGGGCAGGTCAGGTGCTACCTGGCTTGTTAAGAATTAAAACATGACAAGTAGATTTCAGTCTATGCTCATGAGATGTTTTTAAGTGCAGATTACTTAAACAGAACCCAGTGTTACAAGAGAAGTTTTCCAGTATTGTAAGGGAAAGTACAATGTCCTGCACCTAGGGAGCAGCAACCCTGTGCACCATTGTATGCTGAGGGATAGCAAACTGGAAAGCAGGTGTGCAGAGAAAGACCTGAGGGTCCTGTAGGCACCAAATTGAACATGACCCAGCAATGTCCTATCTTTGGCTACATTAGCAGTAATGTCAGCAGGTCAGGGGAGGTAATCCTTCCTATCAGCACTGGTAGGACCACACCGTGCCCAGTTTTGGGGGATCTTACCAATTTGTGTAAAAATGGATGGAGGGTGCTCAGTGACAGGACCTGACATAATGGGCACAAACTGAAACACAAGAGCTTCACTTTGAATATCAGGAAACACTTTTCTACTTGGAGGGTGACTGAGCACTGGCACAGGTTGCTCACAGAAGCTGTTGAGTCTTTTTACTTGGAGATATTCAAATGTTGTCTGAAGAAGGTTCTGGGCAACTTTAGGAGGAATTTGGTCAGATGACCTCCAGAGGTCTACTCCAACCTCAACCATTCTATGACTGTGAGTATATGAAGTAAATGCTGAAATATCTGTATTTTGTCACTGACAAAATATTATATGTGTATATATTATACTTGATTATTAATGGTTTAGAAGTGTCTTACTCACAGTTTGAAAAGGTTTCATTTATTTCCAAAATGAAGTTTTTTTTTCCTGGTAATTCTAGTTGGTAGATGGTCATTCAGGGTTTTAAAATAACATGCTAGTATCTTATTCAGGAAAAGAGTGTTCTCAAATCCTGCTAGTGTATAGAGAATAAAATATTAGAGAAAAAAAATCCATTGCATGGACCACATGGATTTAAATATTTTGTTTTAAATATAATTAGGCAGGTATATGTAAACATGAAAAAGAGGATATTTGATATGTTTTCCCATAATTCTCTATTGAGAGGGTTGTACAGTTTATGCAATACAGTCACATAATGATCTCTAAGATATGTTACTTTTTCCTTTTTTTCCTTTTTTTCCCCTTTCCTCCCCCCCGCCTCCCCCCAGTTGTCCACTCATTGCAAAGGAAGCCTTGGAAGATCAAACTCATAATTCAGTGTCTGCCACCCACCATCATCCTCTCTGAAAACATAATTTTGTATATTTCATTAATGCAGTCAAAGTATTTTGAATCTTAATCTGATAATACAACAACTGAAAGCACTCTATTCCTTCTTTCTCAGGTTTTCACTCACACATTGAATGGGAATGTACCTTAAATGCTGTTGAGGGTTTCATATTTTTTTCCAATGGTATTCACAATTCCTCTTGTGGCTTTAAGCCTGTTGCCTATGTTATCATAAAAATAACTGCATGATTTCTGTAAAAAGTTAAGTTTATTTTTTTTGAACAAATTATCTACAATAACATGGGTGACACCATAAATTTCACATATTTTAGCACTTCTGTCTGTAAAGAATGTCAGTTTAAGTGCAATATGATACTGTAACACAATAAAAAGGGATTTAATCAAGTCCATGCAAAAACATTTACAGAGTTTTACCAAAAAAGTAGATACCTTGAGATGAAATTGCCATCAGACAGAATTCACAGAAGAACATTTGAGAACTCACAGACAAGTTATTAATACATTATCACATGATTTTGTTTTATTTTCCTTACGGTAGCCTTTAAAAATCTGCAATCACTAACACACAAAATATTGTATATTATATTAAATCTTTATGTCAAAAGCTTATGGCACAATTTATTTTTATCAGCTTACAAATTACACATTCATGGAACATCAGCAGCTACTTTAGTCCATTTCATCTCTTAACATCACTTTGTCATACATTAGAATACAAATATATGAAATGTTCCTTGCATATTTCACAAAGATGAAAGTGCAGTAATACTCAAGAATGTCAAGAATACAAGATGAGCCAACACTTTTCTGGCACTTAAATCACCACTTCTAGCCATTTAACCTGCTTCCACAAGCCTTTCTTGAATACTGATAGTATTTCAGTAACTTCTGTAGGTGATGTGTGTTGCCTGAAGGCACCTTTATCACAACTTCTCCAAACCAGAATACTCATTTTACTGTTAACAAGTAGTTTGGTTTATGATTTATACTTTTCTTCTTGGTTGTCTCAAAAAGGAAAAAAAATCCATAATGACCTGATATTGTTCTCATCTGAGTAACCATATGATTACACAGTAAAATGAGGATAAAGTTATTTTACTAGCTTGCAAGGGTGCTGTAAAAATTAATAGCTCATTCAGCAGTTTCACAGTTTAAGGCCAAATTCTGCTCTGCTGGATCAGATTAGATTAATTCCTATGATAATTCAATTGAGAGCAGAAATGTCACATGAAGTATGTATATCTTTTGCAACCAACCATCTCAGTTTGGACTGGGAACTGTATAAATAAATTTATTTCCATCTAATATAAAATTATTGCCAAAAATAACTCTTTTTTTTTTTTTTAAGGAAGACTTTTTATCTTTACTACTGTTAAAAATATAAGTTTTTTTTCAGTTCGTTATATTTATTTTTATCTATGTTGTCAATCTACAGTTCTGTAAGGGGTTGTAATACAAAGTGGAAGCAATAGCTTATTCCTTAAATGTAAAGTGCATATCTAAATCACTAAATATAAGTCTTCCTAGTGACTAAACAGAGTCATCTCTCACACTTCATAAAAGAATCTTTATAAAGCAGCCTACAACAAGGTTTTGAAACACATACTAATAAAGAGAATCCAAAGAAACCTGATATATGTTTGAGCTGAAAGAATAATTAAGTCTCATATTCTTCCTGAATTCCCCTAACCTGCTTAAATTATTGTGCTTGCTGTCAAAACTTCTTGGAAGTAGAATGTGTTAAAATAGCTAAATTCTAAATAGTAAAACACTAGTACCCCTTCTTCCCATTCTCTTTCAAGTCTCTACTTTATCAGCATTACAAAGAAACAAAGCCAGCCTATTTTGTTGATATTTGCATGTAGTTCCAAAAATAAAGTATGTTTGGTTTTCAGAATCTAAGCAGGTATTTGGTATTTTACTATATCCATTGCTCCTCTCAGGGACCTTTCTTATTCTGTCTTAAGATCCTGAAGATTTTTGCCTTACAAGTGGTGACGTGGATTTGACCACATCTCTCTCTGTAGTGCAGGAATTAAAGACAGTTATATAAGAGGTTCCAGACACTGCTCTGAGCTTTTTCTTTCCCTATGGTTCCTATTATGCTATGTACAACACATGCTTTCCATCTGGTATCTTTCTTCTCTTTTAATTATGAAAGTGGGTGGTGAGGAAGTCAATTCTTTAACCACACAGGTAGAAACTACTGTCCCAAGCATATATATATGTGTGTATATATATGTACTTAGCAACTGTTGACATAAACTGTTTCCCTCTGCAGCTAATGCTTCTATCTGAACAAGTGTTACCTGTGGAGCTGATACTGGGGGATGGGGAAAAGTATTAAGGATGCCTTCATGTTTCTTTCTTTCCCATTAATGGTGACTGTGTAAGTTCTTTGGTAGCAATGTTGCTGGAGTATTGCTCCAGATCATATTTTCTCCCTCTGTTTTAATTGTATTGTGATGATCTTATAGTGCCAATATTTTGGTTTTAAAGTATAGGGCACGTCTACGAAGACCATGAAAACATGACCTGAAGGGCAGAAGGTCTGCACCCACAGTGAATAATAAGTCAGGTGAAGTGATATCAGCCTATGATGTAGCGGTTGTGCTTGCAAGAAGCCTTCTTGCATGGCTTTCTA
The DNA here is from genome assembly GCF_027791375.1 of Indicator indicator. Taxonomy (NCBI): domain Eukaryota; kingdom Metazoa; phylum Chordata; class Aves; order Piciformes; family Indicatoridae; genus Indicator; species Indicator indicator. The sequence continues at coordinate 17,065,725 of NC_072017.1, read as the reverse complement.
AGGACCTGTGCTCTGCAGAGTCCGGGTTCAGTAACAGTGAGGTGAGTTAGCCATCTGCTTCAGCCTGATGAATGGGGTCTTTTTTAGATTTAAGGGAAGTCCTGCTAGGTAGCAGCTACACCAAGAATTATTTTTCTGCCTCTCCACCGCCTCTTCCATAGAACTGTAGTGTAAGTACTGCAGCCTAATACTGCAGATTATCTTTCAAATTTTGCATCTTCTTAATGTTTATTTTACAGCTACAAAGGAATCATCTCCCACGCTAATTTTAGCTGATGCAGCAACTGTTGATTCCAGCTTTGTGCAGAGGGCTGGCATGTCTGCTGGCATTTCTGGACTTTTTCCCTAACTGGCGGTGAAATTTCTTATAATCTCAATCAACTTTCTTTACCATGTGACTTGAAGTAATTTCAGAATAATCTAAATGAAATTTAAATTCTAAGTTCTGCTCTCTTCAAAACCCGCATTATTTAATGGACTGCAGATGCTTCTGTTACCTTGGCAATTATTATGACTTCAGTAAAAAAAAAAAAAAACAACAACCAAACAACCCAAAACAAAACACAAACCCATCAGTTCAGGAGAGATCTTGGTTCCATTACATCAAAATTGAAAATCTTACTTATATGAGGGCAGCAGAATGACATGCCAAATGTTATGTGCATTCAAAAACATCATAATGGAGGAGTTTTTTGCTTTTCCCCTCTGTTTGAAGTACTTTTGCTATTAACAGATTGCTAAATAAAAAAGTCCCAGCTTTTGTACAGTTTTTCATAACGATATTTTAAACACATTTCATTTTCTTTATTTTCAATATTCCCTGTTAAAAGATTGAGCATTATACGCAAATATAATGGAGTATGGTATAGGAGTAGGGTATACTTAACCATATAACCCAACTGAAATGTCAGCCATTAGTACATGATACCCCATGATACAGATAAGCACCTTTATAAGTGAACAGGATTTTTTTTCAAACATGAATGTAAAGAAATCAATATAAACAAGACATATCCTCAGGAAAAAAAAAAATTGCTTAAAGTGAATTGAATTAATTTCAGATCATAAATGGATCAAAGCTATTATAAAAATACTGGTTTAATAATAAAGGAAATTATACAGCTTCTTTTTGACAGAGCTGAACAAAATCTGTGAGGTACTATTTTAGAATCTCTCTAACTAATCCTTGGAGGAAAACAACAACAAACCAAAACAAACCCAAGGCTGCTACGCAATAATCCTCAGTGCAGTTACATTGCTTCTGTTACTTCATATGCACCATGCCTTTGGCAGTGCACCAGATGTCTGCCTCCATCTGATTTTGCTTTTGTGTACACATTCTGAGCGACAAAACAAAAATTTAATACATGTTCAAAATAAAAATACTTTGTAATGAGAAACAGCCTCCGCTACTGGACTTAAAGTATCTAGTAGTTCTAAATGTCAGATTTCCATATCTCCTCATGTTTTTGTTTTTCAGTAGACAATATAGGCAAAAGTAAACCCTTGCCTACAAGCTATGCCATAAACGTGTTCTATTGTGTTACCATTCAAAGAAGTAACTGATATTACTTATTTAATCCTAAACCAGGAAAATCTGTCTAAGATTTTTAACAGTTGTTCTTTAATTGTGAATGTAAAGTACAATAAAAGACCATCCAAGTCTTTTCTCATGTTTTAGAAAATCTGCATGTTTTCCCAAAGTTGTGAAGTGCTTCTTAGTCAGGATCTAAGTCATATCAATATACTTCAAAGAAAGTGTCAGAAATACTTGCTATATTCATAAATTAAACTTCCTTTATTTATGTGACATGTAGGAGATAAATGTATATAAATACAGATGTATTTATCTTCCAAATGTTTCAGTGAATCAGTAGACTATTTGCTTTTAGTTTTGGTCTGAGATCTCTTTGCATTGACCCAAAATCACAGAGTCATAGATTCATTAAGGTTGGAAACGACCTCTCACATCATCAAGTTCAACCAAATTGAAGCACTGCAAAATTTTGATTCAGTTTGTCTATCTCATAAGCTGTAAGAATTTTATCTATTGAGAAATAAACCCCTTCAAAATTATAAAAGGGAGAAAATAAATATTGCAAGTTTCAATTGTCAACGTATAAGTAATTAAAAGAAAAAAAAATCCTTTGCAGGAATCAACACTTTACAAATTTAACTATATTTCCCATGTGATATGCAGACTGTTAAGCTGTAGATACATCATGCTGTCTGAGGTACTTTAACACACACACACACTTTCCAGGGGAATGGTAATAAGAAGCATATTGAATAGATTACATAACTTAAATGTGCCAAATTGAGCATTGCAAAATCACAGGTACTGTCCTTAAGACAACAAAAAGTCATTAAAACTATAATCTCAAATTAGTAATTTGTCATTACCTTGTTAAATGAAAATAGAAGTTACAAGTAATGATCTATTCTGTAATACTGTGGAATATATCTAGGGTATTCTGGATCCATTTATTTATTTTTCATTAAAAACACACCAAAATTAAAAAAAAAAATTAGGGAACACCAAAAGCATTGTACAATGATACCACCATGTAGCTGTATGTATAAGTACTTGGCAGTAAATCTTCAGTAGAGAGTGATTTACAATGAAAAAGTTTTTAATACTTAGGTTGATACAGAAAGTTTGCAATAGCAGAAGTGGCTTTCCTAGGTGTCATTCTTCATTCCACTGTGCCTGGGCATTGTAGTTCAGGAAAGATCTTTTTTTTTTTTTTTTTTTTTACCACTTAATGCTTTTAACTCTCCCCAATTACTCCTTCAATATGCATTCCTAAGAGACAGCTTCCTGTTGAACATGGTAGCTTTATCTGTATGCACTGCAAGCCTTAATCTTATTATTGATGAATGTCCTCATGCCTGATGATTTTGTAAATTACCCAGTAAAAAATATTGAAAATCAGAAAGGCTAATGGGAAACAAGCTCTGGATATCGTGTCTATCTTCTTAGCCCGGTCAATGAATACCTTTCTCATTTCCTCAGGGCTTTTTGGTGCAGCTTGAACAGGATTGTTTGGCCCCTTTTGTGTCACTCCATCTTTTGCTTGCACACATGGGCTCACTCCATATGCTGTAAAGCTAAACTGACTGTCCCTTGCATCATCATCCTGTTAAAAAGGGGGGAAAAAAAAACACACACAAAAGGAAAATAAAACAAAGGAAGAATTTAAATCGGGTTGTTTTCCAGAAAACTTACCAGCTGTTAAATAGAAAGTATTGTACCATTACCTCAGTGACTTCTTGAATCCACAGCTTAAGTGGCTGAAATTTCAGCCCTATTAGTGTCTGTCAAAAATATTGCAGCATCTTTAAAAAGCACAATATTTTCCTATTTGTTTATATATTCTGTAATCTACTTAGAGAAAAATCTTAGGAAACTAGTGGTACTTAGGCACACAACTTCTGATATGTTTTCATTTTTTCCCATTTAAAGTAAATATCTGCAGTCTTCAAGTGGGCAAACTTCAAACTCATCTTTTAGACAATAGTAATTAACTTTGTACACTGCTTAATGAAATGGAACCCTGGCCCCTAGAGATACTCAGCATACTAGCACTGATGATGTTTATGTTAATTCTGTTAGTGAGAATTCTGCCTATTTGGTCATTGTATATTTAGTAATCTTATCTGCATGCCTTATTTCTGCTGTTGCCTGTGAATACATCAGATAAAGATAATAGGTAAAGTGTCTCTGTTTAAAACAAAGTGTATGAAAACTGTAGGCCAGATCTTCTGAATTATTCTTCTGTCAGTTCAGGGAAAATTTGAAAATGGTTGGCTGGCAGGACCACTGTTAATTACTCCGTTTTAAAAAATACCAATTCATTTATTATCTACAAAAATATGCTGATCAATTACTAAGTTTGAACTGAACTAGTTGGCAATCAGCATGAACATTCAGCAGATATGTAGTTATCATACAATTGCTGTGTTTATCACTCAACAATACTTTTTCAAATGTGTAAATTGAATATGTTTGTAGACTAAAAACAAAAATAAAGGAAAATTAATGTGAAAGAAAAGGAGGAAAAATTGCTGACTTCAATATGAAAATGAGTAACAGAAATACAAAATGATAGGATCATTATTTGATGACGTGATTAAACCAAACTACAACAGTTTAGTTTTCCTGTCAGAAAATAATGTGAAATAACATCTTCACAGTAGTTATATTCCCAAAGAGTTATAGTTTGTATTTCAGTTAACAGAAATTACAAACACACAGACTGTAAGAATTTACACTGAACTTGCCATTTAAACACCTTCATACATATCATTCAGGGCTTAAATAGTTTCACGTTTCTTCAGAAAATAATGCTTATGACTGCACAGGCTCAAAAAGATGATAAAATAATTTTTCTGAGTAGCAGCTTTCAGTTTGGTATTTTTCAGGAGGAGGCACTATGTATTAAAACTCTACTGTATCTGCTCTCTGCTTATCTGAATTGACCATTCCCCTAGAATAGTTTTAAAGGTCAAGTCTCTGCTTATTTTTTTTGCTTGCAAACATGCTGAATTTAGTCTGCAAGCGGGTTGATTGGAAAAGTTCTCTGTTGCTGAAGTGGTGTGAATATCCTTTTAGGAATCTAGCATTTCTGCTTAGTGTTTGTTGGATGGTGTTTCCATAAGGGCAGTTGGGATGTTTGAAGCCTGCAGTCAGACCAAATTGCTAGGGCTAACAGATATTCCTGGAAGGGCATTACATCGTGCCAGGTACCAACGTGACTTTTCTGGGGTACCAGGTGGAATATCCAATCTGTGGTTCTGCCAGTTTTCCAGCAGGTTCATAATGTAGAAAAATCATTAATTTGGCCTTAGGTTCATATCTAAGGGTCCTTTTGCACAGCAGTAAAGATGCAGTTATTGTCAATATATTAACTTTTGAGTGCTTTTTGAAGGCATTTTTATAAAATATCAATGACACTCTGTTTTTATCATTCATTCTGCATACAGCTACATATAAGCATTTATCATCTCTATTCAAATTGTTGTAATTAAAGCATGGAAATAAATTTAGATAACAAACTTTATTTAGAAAGAATTCTTTGGAGACTTGAAGTAAATACTTTCTCTTATTTTATTTTTCTATAAGCATTGTTCCCTAAAATACTAAGTTATAACAGAACACTGTCAGTTTCTGTGGCCCTATGATTACACTGTTTTCTGTTCATATATTTGATAATACATTTCTCTTGCACAGGAACTCAACATATCTCCACAGCCTTTTGACTATGGTAGGCTATGGTAGCAGGTTGGAGAATTATTTGAAGCCTTTTCTTCTGTTATTTGAACACTGTTTCTTATTGTTTATTTTTGGGAAGAAAAATGTTGTTTTGCACTTCAAGCAGCTTGGTCTTAAATGCTGATTTGGTAGCAAATGATTTCACCTTGAATGGATGTCACTGTTCCTTTGAAGTCACAGAAAGTAAAATTTTCATGCTATGTTTGTTCCATATTTAAACAGATTAAAATGGATTACAAAATTAAGAGGTCAGGTAGCCCTATTAACATTTCACGTCATCACATACAGGTAACAATGAAGGTATATGGAGTTCACATGGGAAGACATTATTTCAGACAAAAGGACAGGGCCTCTGTTAATGATTGGATATCACATCATGAACAAATGGGACATCTTCTTCATAGTTTACCCTTAAATTTGTACTGTAGATTTGAGGCAAAGTCCCGTCTATAGGTCCTGTACATCTCAAGCCATTGCTATGCTGCAATGATTCACTGATTTCATTTCCATCAAGAACTCCCTCAAAATACTTTCATCAAAACAGGTGGGTTGACCAAAAAGAAAACAAAAGAAAAGAGGTGTGGTTACCATTAAACACAATCTAGTTTGCATGTCTATTTTCCTCACTAAAGATAGAGTGATCTTTAGATTTCTGAAAATAGAATTAGAAAAACTGGTTATTCTTGAAAACTAAATATATTGAAAGATAATCTAAAATCAGGGTTACACAATATATATGCACAATTAATGTTTTTCTGCATACAGTGTAAATGCAGCTAAGAGAAAGCAGTGATTGTAGGTATGGTTCAATATCCCTGTGTTCCTTCTAAATCTGCCATTTTCCCCTTTTGTCAAGACCAAAAGGAATGGATATGTAAATGAATAATTAATATTCGTTCCTTCTGAAGAAGTGTTTCCATCACATTATAAATATATTTGTGAAATAGTTGTCAGATTTCTTTCTCTGCCAGAGACAAAGCACTATGGATCATTATACCGACTAGCAAAAGAAGTCTCAAATTTAGAACCAAAGTTCTCCTGTTCTCAGAGTTCATTATACTATTTGTGTAACCATAAATAAATTAGATCCTTTTTGAAATATCTCCTATATCTATTGCAATGCCTATTGGGGAACAGCAGGTTGTTTTTTATGTTGCAATAACAGTGATAATTTATAAACTTATTTATAGCACAATCCCAAAAACTTCAACATTTTTGTTTTTTTTTCTGTGCGAATTGTATTGTGCCTCTGGAAAGAAATTTGCCTTTCTGTTATTTGGAACCATGCTTACAATCATAAAAAAAAAAGGTAGCCAGAAGGTGCAGTTCTATCTAAGAATTGCCTTTGATACTGCTGTTACCCTTGTCTGGGAAGGAACCTGCATATGTACTAGATGGTGTTAAAAAAAGACAGTGACTTCAGTGGAAAAAGCATAGGGAAAATGGCAAGGATAGATAAGCTTTAATGACAATATGTCTTGATATAGCTCTGTACATAATAACATTTTGTATAACTGCATAATTTTCCATAAAATTCAGCAGCTCTTGTTTTGTTTGCTTAATTTCTTAACTGCAGGGATTTTATCTGACTTCTTACAATTCTTGAGAGAGATTTCAGTTCTCCTTTGCATTTAATCAGCATTGAAAAGGAATAATCCATAGTTTTGATTAAATTTACAAAGGAATTTGATCTGGGAAAGGTAAATTCAGCGAGGAGCAATCAACTTCACAAACATATGATGGCTTTGCAGTATTTCTGGAAAAAAAGACCTGGGAGATAGGGAAGGTCACAATCTTGATATGGGCCAATACCATGCTGTTATTAAAGAGGTAAATGGCAAACTGGTTTGGATAAACCAGCGTATAATTTGAATCATGTGATCCTTTGGCTGCTTTCAAATGTTACTGGCTGGGCTTCATGCTGCAAAGAGAGTTTTTTAGGAGTTGTATGATATTAGGAGAATTTCCATAGATGGAGAATGAGTGAAAAAAGACAGTACCAACTGAGAATACTTAAGGAAAAAAAGACTGAATGGAAATGTGCAAATGGCTAAATAAAAGAGTGAAGTAAGATGTTCTTCACATCCCTTCTCAACAAGCCATGAGAAGCCAAAAAAGGCATGAATAAAAAAACCAACTTTCTAAACCATTGGTATAGATTGCAGGGGAGCTTGTGGAGCTTTAGAACTGAGATGAATTAGGCATAGCTGATTTAGGTTAGGAAAATGAATCCATTGACCTCTTAAGGGCAATCCATCATTGAAGTTCAATTGTCTGGCCATTGTTATGGTTGATACTTGATAAAAGTAAGTGTTTCTTGCAACTAACATATTTATTTAATTGTAAAGAAAATAGACTTCAAAAATTCTTCAGGTGACATTGCTATTAGATATTACTCATACATGTTCTCTTCTGTCAACATATGCCTAAAATGAAACATTTCCAGAACCATCTATTGTTGGACTTCTGGACTTCAGGAATTTTTCCATACCCTTGCAGATAAAATGCCAGTGCCAAAAAATTCTGCATTAATCAGTTGGAATTAATCTGGTAGAAAAACCTAATCCTAGTAAAATGTCCCAAGATGGTAAACATACAGGATGAAAAAATCTAATATGCTATCTTAATATGCTCTATTTCTGTAATCTACTTGGACATAAATACTGACTAGAACAGCATTTACTGCTCAAGCCAACCCCTCAAGTTTATTTTGTACACTGCCTTTTAACCTAACTTCTTTATGCATCCTTTGGTCAAATGAGCATTTGTTTATATATGATAGTTTTAAAAGTCCACACAATCTAATTCCTGAGAGCCTGTGGCTGTTTGTCCTATTCCAAATGGATAACAACCCATACAAAATATTATTATGAACTATAGTAACTGGCTTTGAGAAATACAAAGGAGGAAGGAAACACTAGTTAATTTGACTTACAATCCTATGGGCCTACATTAGATGTTAAAAATTGTGGTGAACAAATAATAACATTTATGGTAAGAAAGGCTAGTTATTAACTGCTTTTTATAATCCATAAGACATCATTTATTATTATTTGTATACCAGAGGGTTTAGGACGTGATCCAATTTTTTTGGAAGAGATAAAATTTCCATACTGCAATATTTCAAGTTCTATTATACTTGTTGGGCAAGGAGTGGTTTAATAAAATACTGAGAAAAGAGAAGCAATTAGCTGAGCTATCTTCAGAGCTTGAGAAGGGGTAGTCCCTAAGTCTACTTAGAATTGGAATCAGTCAAGAAATGTTCAGTTAATTTTTTCAGAAAAATATCTGTTTCTCAAAATCATAACCTTGCATGGAAACAAAGTATTTTTATTTTTTTTAATAAATTTAGGTCAAGAAACATGCCTCATGATGAAACATATGGATATGGGGAGAAAAGGCAAACCATATGGCCTTACCTGGTTATGTTATGAAGAAATTCATTGAAATGAATGTCTTCATCCTTCACAAAACTTAGTGTAGTACATGATAATTTACTTCAGACTTTGCAGTCTCCCAGTCTAATCCTCTAATTTTGTAATAGCCTAGCAGGCAACTTACCTGAAGATAGAAGACTGTTTCATGAAGTGTAAAATTAGAATAAGGGCTTTTGAGTTCAGAAATACCACGATGACAAGCACTGATCCAAAAAACCCACTTAAGTCTGTGACATGTGCATACTTTTTTGTTAAGTGGTCCTCTCTTAGAAGTGTTTTGTATATTGTGGTTCATTCCTCAGATACCTCTAAGCTGAACTCTGATTGTGACTACTGAAAGAATGTCATTGGTGAGCTTGAAATCTTGCTAAGAGGGAGCTGGAAAGAGATTTGGTTTGATTAGGAGGGAGGAAGGTAATGTTAACTTACAGTTTTTAACCTTGTGGTTAAAATAACTGCCATGTACTTCAGGAATTATAAAGATATCACTAAAGTCGAATATGGTAAATTTTCCTGAATTCCAGAAAACACTATAATACATGGTAAGAAAGAAATGGGCTAGAAGTATAGTCACATCACCTACTACATGAATTTGTATGTGATACATGATGCACTGCTGTGACCCACAGAGAGCTTTCAGAGGGCTGCTATATTTCAAAAACCCTGTCAGAAAAATGATGCTTTCCTCCTGTGTCTCTCAGAAAGCATTTTTTTCTGCTACTGTCAAAAAAAAAAATCATCTAAATAATTTGCTAGGCTAAAGTACATGACTTTCTCTCTGTATTAGAAGAAAACTCAACACACAGGAACAGGCAACTGTATGAAAATGTAATTTTCATGTGACTGTCCATGCCTTTTAATATGGGGTCTTGCTATCAGGCACTGGTTGGCTTTAGAGCATTACAGGTTTTCAGTATTGTCTAAATAAAGTGTCTTCTCCCTGTGATGTAAGCAGTAAGTTGAGGTAAGTTTCAGGAATGAAAGATGGCTGAACTGAGTCATGTTGCTATAGTCAGATTTTCATCTACAGTATTATCCTAGATAGTGACTGACAGCCAGTGGAAAAACCCTGCATGACATCAGTGGTGGGTACTCATTTAATGAGTAGGTTGGAGAAATATTTACTCTTTGAAAAAATCAGAAGTAGGAGCTACATATTTTTATAGGATATGTTATTTATTGCTTGATTTCACCACGGACTTCAGAGTTCAAACCTGTAGTCTTAGCTGTTTGACTTTGCACATTGGTAGTGACTTATTTTACTAGAGACTAGACAACTTCAGCTACAAAGTGCATATTAAAAAATAACTGTTGCTATATTAAAGGGTCTTATTGTATGAACAATTTACACCAAGTTAACATGACAGGAAATAAAAAAAGACTTCTAAGCCTTTTAAAGTAAAATATTTGTTGTTCCACCAATAATATTAATTGAATAACTATGCTTTGTATTTAAAAAATATTTACATGAAACACAGCTGTTAAGGCTTTGAACTGAATGTTTGAATGAAATTAGGGAACATTATTTATTGAATCTCAGTGTCATACAAACTGCTGCAAATACCAGTAACATTCATCCACTGAAGTATAACTTTTCTACCAGTGAAATTCGTGCTTGTGCAGATAGCTCCCACATGGCCCATGCCTCACTTAAATCCCTCTTAAACCCTATTTCGAGATTTCAGGTTGAATTTATGCAATGCATAGTTCCTATGACCCTCTGCCTATAGTGAATTTCATTTTGTGCTGCCATGGTATTGATATTGCTACTTTTAGCTGCAGTGTGCTTACAAAATTAATCCTATATCTTGGCATAAATCAACCTCTGGCTCTCTTTCAAAGTTGTGAATACGTTATTTTTACCTTGTTCTTCTTCCTCTTGCGGCGGAATCGCAGAAGTTCTTTATGCTGCCTTGACACAAAGTTTACAGCTGCATACTCCAAAAGTGCAGAAAACACAAAGAGCAGACATACAGCCATCCAGATGTCAATTGCTTTCACATATGACACCTATGGAGAGAACAGAGCAGAAGACAGAATATGTTAAAACCACAGATGTGAAGTTTAATATTTCATGTCAGGAGGAGGTGCATTAATATCACCATATCCCAACACCACTTTTATCAAACAAAACACAACATGAAAGCTAGGTAATAAGAGGGACAACAATTCAACCTGTAAGTGTTGAATATTTTTTTTTTAAAAAGTAGTCTTTCATAAAATATGTATATGGTTTACGTCATTATCATTTCCTTGTAGTATACTGTGTATTTTATCACAAACCAGAAAAAATCCACAAGAAGCACGACCTCTTCCTCCATTTGTCCCACTGAGATCTGTGTATGATACCCAGAGAATGACCCAGAGTATTTTTTATAGTGGGACCACTGGAAATTCCTGTATTATAACAGATCTGATTGAAAGTTCCTGGAATAGAAATTAGGTAGAAGAAAGGAGGTGCAGAACACTGATATGCACATACTCTGCTAATAGAGGCATGGCAAATCAAAGATACAGGTTAAAATTAGTGCTGCTATTTTGACAAAGTGGAAGTATTGAAAATCAATTACAAAGTGGATGAACTCACTGCAATCCTTTATTGCCAACATCAACTGCAGAATGTAATCTGAACAAGGAAAGTATGGCCTGTTCCCACTCTGTATGCAGATTTATAAGAGCTACTTCATAAAAGACAACATAGCTAGCTTTGGGCTTCAAAAATGTGATAAAAAACGTTGTTAGCTCTTTTTGGTAACCTCTTACAATCTTGCTTTTTTGATTTTTTACAGCATTCTATTTTCTTATTTGTTGATGCTACATTCAAATGCATTCACAGAATCACAGAATATATCTGGTTGAAGGAGATCTCAAAGATTATTCAATCCAACCTCCAGTCCAGCTCTGAAGAGTCAACACTAAACTATGCCGCTAAGTGCCAGGTCCACACACCGCTTGAACACCCCCTGGGATGGTGACTCCACCACTGCCCTGGGAAATCCATTCCAATGTTTGATAACCCTTTCAATGATGAAGTATTTCCTAATACCCAGCCTGAACCGCCCCCCAGCACAGGTTCCATACTTGGATCCATATGTTTAAGGACACTCACCTCTGTTAGGGCTATCTGTTTTGCTTAGAAAAAAAAATTAATTAGCCAACCTAAAAATACCATTTTAAAATTAATACTACAATGGCACATGAAAACGGTCAAAGAATGACTCTTAAAATGAAGAAAAAAATCTTTAGAGCAATGACAAGTCAAAAAACAGGAAGGCAGGTTAGAAAAAGCAACATCATTGAGAACAAGCTGGAATCTTGATCTTTAGAAGTGTAGTAATTTCTGCTAGCATGTCATCAGATACTGAGATCTGGAAAAGGTTGAGGCAGTCAGTCTCTAAGCAGAATTTATGTAGTACTGAATAACATTGCTTTCACTACTTGCTGAGGTTTATGGAATTTATTAGATATGTGGTTGTCTAAATAATTGAGATGGGAGAAATAGAATAGATTTGATTGGTGACTCAAAAAACCTCTAAATATGCCAAAGTTATTTACCTTTTTTCAAAGATGATTAAATGCTAATAATTAAAACACATAAGGTTGACAGGAGGAGTCTATTTGTCATATATCATTATGACTTTGTATTAATATGGTACAAACAAAGGAAATTCTGCCTACCTTTGGAAGAGATGCTCTTGAACCTGAGCTTTGTGTTGTCATGGTCAGTACAGTTGTTATGCCTAAAGCCACCCTGGCTGGAGCTGCATCCATATTGATCCAAAATGAAACCCAGGAGAGAATGACAATCAAGAGACTTGGTATGTACATCTGGATGAGATAGTAACCCATCTGCCTCTCAAGGTGGAATCGGACTTCAATACATGTAAACTTTCCTTTTTATAACAAAGAAGAAATATTAAAAATATTATACAGGAATAGAATGTTCTTCATTGTCAGCAACCAGGGCACACTCTAAATAATTTACACTGTCAAACATATTCTCTAATGAAAGATGAATGTTTTTCTTTGTCCTTAGTGATTTTCAATATGCAAAGTCCCCATTATAACAGGACTATATACTGGAAAGAAAGGGCACAGAAAACCTGAAAATTTAAGAATTTGATAACCTCTGAAAATCTTCCTTCCTTATAAAGACCAAAATGACAACTCATTATGACATAGGAAATTTCCTTTGTGTGATCACACTTGTTCTTCCACTTATTGTTTGGAATTGCTGTATGCAAAGAAAAGGCTTGCTTGCTTGTTGTATAAAATCTCTTTTATCTTTTGATCCAAATTTAAGATTAAATTTATTTTTTTTAAATCCAATTAATTCAGGAAAAAGGTAGTGTGATCAGTGTGGGCAGTAAGTTATCAATAAAAGATTCTCCAAATCTCTCATTTTATCCCCATTCAGAAGTATAATGATCAAGATTCAAACAGAGAGGACTTCAGGCAACTTTAGGAAGCCAATTAAATCACCTAATTTTTCCACATGCAGAACATTAAGGAACTTCCACTAATATTGTTTGCTCACAGATATGCCAAAACCTCATATTTTTTTCTCTTACCCAGATTTTTTTTTTTTTGACCCTGTAAACTGTACATCATGTCACAGATCTTGACCTGATCCCATTAGACAGCAGGGGAGAAAAGCAGTAGTTGCAAGTCAGTCTTGGCAGTACAGTAGTAGCAGTTACTGGCCTGAGTGTGAGAAGGTTGGTGTTAATTTTTGATCTTCCTGGCTGAGATCAGAACAATGTGCATAAACCTAACTAAATGAAGCAAATTGGAAAAACCCTGACATTTGCACTAGCAGATCTGAGCTTCAGCTAGGAAGCAGTGAGCAGAGGTTGTGCAGTTGCTTCCCAGCTGAAGCCTGCACACAGCTGTTGACTCCCTTTCTCTTCCATTTTGAATTAACAGCCAGGTTAGCTGTGGTTGAATCTGTTTCAGTAGATCCTTGAATGGATCAAAAGAGACATGCCCATGAAGTTGTCTCAGCTGGGGAAGGAGACAGACAAGCAGCTAAGAGCATTGCTCTAAAAATTCCTTCCTAGTACATAAAAAGCAAGCCCTTGTTCATTCTGATACGCACTGTAAATGTCACAGAAAGTGGCTAGGAGGAGTGTGTGAAACTTCATGGTATTGTGGTTCTGCTGAGGCTGAGTAACAAATTAACACAGACTAAAGCCAAATATAGATTTGCACACAATGCATACAATAGACAGGCTTTTGTAGTGCAAAAGAAACAACAGCTGTTGAGGGCTTCCTAAAGGATAAGCTTTTTTTTTTTTTTTTCCTCCCTGAAACAAAGGTAACATTCTTTGTGTTTATAAATTTAGGCTAACCAGGGATTCCAGTGTGATAAAGACTGAAATGTTGCCTTGCTGAATGTTCTACCTATGTATGTCAAGTGAATGTACTGGTACATAGGCATTTGTGGATTTTTCTCTCTTAACACATGTTCTTTGGTAACAATGTGAGATCTGCCAGGTTGGTATGATTTCCATGTAATGTTCACACTGAAACCAATACTATAGTAGAAAAATGCATATTCCAGTCAGTCTATATGATTTTTCTTTCCCCCAGAATATATAAGTAGCTTTTCATGGGAGTCAGTGTCTAGATCATTATCCATTTTTTTTTCTAAGACAATAATAGGCCAACCACATGGCGCAGGTCATTAGAAGTTCTGAATCAGCCAGGGCATCTCACATAGCTGGCTCACAGGTATATCCTGTACGATGAATATCATGCTCATTATAAAGTAGGAAGGCTGCTGAGGCAGGGGGTGTGTGGTGTGTGCTTGCTACTTGGGGTTCTCCTGACCCTGTTGTTCTTTCTTCTCCTGCTATTGAGGGCTGCTTTCCTGTTTATTGTAGCCATTGTGGATTTGGTGGGCTGAGTATAACTTTGCCTATTTTATACTGGTATTAATTTTGCAGTTTTGTTCAATCAATTTTCATTTATGGGTCTCTTCTCCTTTTAACAGGGGAGGGTCACTGAGGGGATAAACACATTTGTCTTGTAGGTAAGTTTTGAGAGTCATGAGACCATACATGCAGTTAGTAACATCTGTTGCTCCTACTTCTCAGCTCAGTTTATGGCCATAGTGGAAAAGGCAGTAGACTTAAGTTGACCCTATGCAACGTAGTGTGTTGTACCTCAGTCTAGCATGCTTTGCTATTAATAATAACTTAAGCAGGCTTGAAACATAGGTTATGAAGAAAAGGAGTGGCTCAAAAATAATTGATTTAATGGAAGTTCTTAAACAAGTAAGTGCAGTTCAGCTTTGGATGCAATGTTTGGAAGTCACTGGGATTTCTGATATTTTAAAACAGGTTTGTGTTCAACATCAGATTAAGTACCACAATAATGTTTTGACTCCTTGCACAGAGGTTTTTTTGATAAATCCTATTGTCCAGGTGAACTTTGGAAAAATTAGGGTACTTTTTACCACAAATTCTCAGTTGTTAATCTCACTTTACAGGTTATGGGAGTATAGTTACAGGCATATGTTAAAATGGCACAGAAGCATGAAAGTCCTAAGGAAAAAAAGAAATCGATGAGATGGAGCAAAATAACAAAAATGAAATTTTCTCGTTTGTCATAGAGATTATGGCTAAAATAAAAATATTAATTTTATTATTATCACTTACAAAGGGGTTTTTGAGTGAAAAAAATTACCCTGTTATAGGATATGTATCTCCATTTTTTTGAAAATTTTTAAGGATTTGTACAGTAAAAGTGAACATTACATATTTTCAACTTCCTTTGGGCAACACTTCAAAATATCTCTATCAATATCTCCCCACTCTGAATGGAAATTATTAGACAGCCTTTCCCTCCCTTAGGGCTGCATGGCAGCCCTTTGGTAAGACTCATGTTGAAAAGCATTCTTCCTGAATTTTGATTGCCACAGGACATTCCTTATGAATGTCACCTATTGAATCCTTTCATCCCTTCTGCCTTTTTTGCAGAATTCAAGTAAAAGTATACTAAAGTTATTTCAAGATATGCTTAATCTCTTAAGTATCATATTGGAGAGAAGAAATTAAGAGATATGGATTGGAATGAAAGAGTTCTAGGGTTTTTTTCATCCTAAGAAGATGGAAGCTATGCATTCTTAGACTTTATTGAGGATCGTTATACTTGTGATTATCCAATTATTGATACAACTTTTTACAATGAAAAATAAAATCTCTTTTGGTTTAAAAACAAACAAACAAAAAACCAACAACCAAAACCTCAGCGATTATGAGCTAAGTTCCACAAAGGCTTCAGCTCAAAGGCTGCATCCAGTTTGGACGCTTGGCCAGCATACCCTAAGAATGATTTCAGCTTGTTTGCACTGCCTTGTTGCTGTAAGAACCAGGGCTTGGCAACCCTGTGTCCCTCTTTCCTGACTAAGCCAGGCCATGCTTAGTGCACAGCTGATGGTCATTTATTTTAACAGTGTATCAGATCCCACAGTCTAGTTGTGGCCATGGAAGCCACTGTAAAAGTAACTCCTGACAGAATTTCTTCTAAATCATTTCAACTATTTTCTGAAGTTTCTTGAAATAGTTGTTTGACCAGCTTTCAAGCAATTGTTTCACTGTCTGTTAAGTCTGTTGTCCTGTACAGTGTACCTGTACATTTTAATCATTTTGAGTTCAGTAAGATTATTTAGGAAAAAAACCCAAACCAACATCAAACTCTCCAAAATAACAGGTTTAACTGCTTATATGCTTTCCTACCTGTATTGTAATGCTTGGTGCAGTAACACAAATCCTTTTCTTCTTTCAGCAGAAACTGTGGCAGTGTGAGACCTTCTGCTACTTGAACTGCTCCCTTCTCTTGCCATTCAAAAATTAGATCATTCATTGTGTATCCAACTAAAAAAAAAAAACAAAACAAAACCAACAAAACCCCAGAAATAAGCTAAGGCAGTTCCAGGCTTTGAAAAGCAAAGGCATAGTAAATAGTGATGACTTAAGTAAATGTCATAAAGAGGAGATAAAACAGGGGGTCTGCTTGTACCTGTTAATCATAAAGTGTCTGTTGATGGAATTACAAAATGAGTTAAACATCAAATTCCCCTGTGTGCTTGGGAAAATTTTACTCTCCCCAGTCCATGAAGGTATTTGGACAACAAGAGATTTTAGATTAAAATATAAAACTAGATAGCTTCTATATATGTTGTAACAGTTTGAATGACAAAGGTGCTTGAGCCACATATAATAGATTTAACCAGAAGGGTAAGGAGGTAATTTTTACATCTAAATCATATAGGTGATTGAAAGGTATTTTGCTTCTTCAGTATTTCCTTCCTGCTTTAGCTCAATGCTAATGACCTGTTGAGTATACCTACTGATAACTGGAAATGTCTTTTAATCTTTCAGTAACAATTATCGATTATCATTCAATAAAATAACTTTAAGCAGCAGCCTAAATGCTTCTTGCTGATATGGGTCTGCTGGCAAAGATTAGAGATACATAGTCCATGTTTTCTAAACAGCCTGTGTGATAAAACATCCAAGAAGCTGTATTGCATTACGTGGTTATCACTGTGCAAATGAAGCAGTAAAGAATAGTTGTATGATTGGATCACCTTCTCAGTGAACTGTGGGCTTGAAACATGAAGACTATCCTGAACAGATATTTGGTTACCAATAGAAACTTGCACTGTGTTGTATTGTTAAATAAGTTCTCCATCTCGTAAGAACCAAAATATGTGGTAGTTACAAAGAACATGATGTTTCTTTAGTTATTCTAAGGGATAGAAAACTGTATTTTTGTTGTGCCATTAGGTCCATAAGTATGAATCCATAGAATTTAGATGGCAAGAGAATTGACATAATCTAGGACCTTGAATTTGAGGGAAAATGGGGAACCAACTCATGACAATGTCACAGAATGAGGAATCACGTCTCTTGCAGCTTTTCAAGTTCAGACTCATACTTACAGAAACCCTATCTCCCTCATTATACCTGTTTCTAGATTCTCCTCACACTTTCTGTACTGCAGAAGCCCATGCCAAATGTTACTGTAGAGATGAGCTTTGCAGTTTATTTTTTCTTTTAATTTGTAAAAATAGCAAAGACAATACTTAATCATATTTCCTATGTCTCTAAACTGTCTATCAAGAGGGCACTGTCTTTTGTCTAGGGAAATAACTTCAGTGGCCTTCTACTCAACTCTAAAAGCATAGAAGAGATGACTTAAAGACAAATCAGAAGAATGCTTTTATCAAGTACACATACTGAATTTTTTAAGTTATCTCACTTATAGATTTATGGAGCTTATTCTGTAGTAGATGTTATGTGCTTAGCTCTTGAATTCTGACTTGGGAGAAGAGCTGAGTGTAAGATGTCTTCTCTTTGTGCTTTGCTTTCATTGTATTCTGCTTTTCATAGGAAATGTGGTGTGCATGCCTGAAGGTAGTTCCAGTCTGTGTCTGGAAGAAGAAATTGTGAATCTGTTTCTGAGTATATCTATCTTTCAGGGTAAAGCTTTGCTACCATCCCAGGAAGAAAGGTTTCTAGAGTGAGTATTTCTCAAGAGAACTCAAGAGTTGAGTGTATGCATGTCACAGTAGCCTCCCAGCAAACAAGTCTTTTAAAAGAGACAACTCATTTTTGGGATCCTGAAACATTCCAGGTTAATTAGCTGGTGAAGCATGACTGAGACCTCAGCCTGACATGAATATGAAGTAGAATTTAAAATCAGCTGGCAGTGTAGAGGACCTGAAACGTTTGGGAAAGTTGAATTTGGCCTGTGGGAGATTTTCTTTAGAAAATGGTCTGTTGCAGAGATGGTGGTAAGTGTGAAGTTTAAAAAAAAAAAAAAAAAGTAAAACTGTGGTCACACTTAAGGAGGGAGGAGGAGGTGGACAAGACAAGGCATTGAATGAGGAGTGATTGTGAAGTCTTGTGCCTGGAATAGTTGATAGAGGGTTTTCAGTAGTACCTGCACATTGACAGAAGATGGACAAGACAGATATACTACCTGTAGCCTTTAGACAGTGATGAACATTCATAGAATGGTTTAGGTCCTAAGGGACTTTAAAGACCATGCAGTTTCAGCTGGAAAGGTTGTATGGAGCACTCCCCAACTTGATGTTGAACACTTCTAGGGCAGGAGCATCCACAACCTCTCTGCCCAATGTGCTCTAATGCCTCACAACTCCACATTGGAGAACTTCTTCCTTACGTGTAATTTAAATATGCACTCAGTTTAAAGCCAATATCCCTTGTCCTATCACTGTATGTCCTTGTAAAAAGTCCCACTCCTGCTTTCTTGTAGGCACTCTTAAGTACTATAAAGTTGCTATAAGGTCTCCCCAGAGCCTTCTCTTCTCCAGGCTGAACAACCCCAACTCTTTCAGCCTGTCTTCCTAGAAGGGGTGTTCTATCCCTCTGACCATCTTTGTGGACCTCCTCTGGACTTACTCTGACAGATTCATATACTTGCTATGTCACTGTTGTCTAGCTAGAGTGAAACTTTTCAGTATGTTCAATTAGAGGTTTTAGGAGAAATTGCAGAGGAAAAGAATGTGATCCTGCTGCAATATTTCTAAGCAGCAAGGTCATCTATAGTGCCTGGAAAAGAGAAAACCAAACTTCTCATTTTGGCCTCAGTCAACTTTCCTAGAAAATGTTATCTTTTCAAAAATGGCATTGACAAATTGTTATCAACACTTGCCTAAGCTCCTTGAAAAAAAATATTTATCTGTAGGGTTTTAAAAATAATTGTATTAATCTTAAAAATAAATAGAAATTTTTCATTCATCCAGTTCTGAAAGTATAGGAAGAAAGTCCACCTTAAATACAATTCCATTCAACCCCATAGTCTATGAGACTATATAGAACTTATTGCCACCAAACTATTTATGAGTTGTACATGTGCATGCCGAGCATGAAGAGTTTAGATTAGCTAATTCAATATCAATTATAGACATTAAAGACCCACAATCTCCTGGGAAAGGCAGTAGAGGAATGATGTATGTAATAGTATCTCTTCTCTAGACTGTCCAAAAATCACACCATTACAGATTACACCATTACAGTTTGTTAATCAGGGTAAGCAATTCCCTTGTACCTTCAGAGATTCCACGTCTTTGAACCACAATTGTCTTGGTAATTCCAAGATGCCCCCATTTTTACTTCTGACATACTCCTATGTGTTATGTTCTTTTAACTGCCCTTAGAGTATCATTCCAAGCCAAGAAGAATAGGATTTTTGAGCAAACTTGTGGCCCAGTCAAACACCAATATATCATGTAAACTTTCTCCTCGTTTTGTTTTATTTGGGAAGACCATGCCTTCTTTGTGTCATTTTGCAATACCCACAGGCATCTTAAAACCTAACTTGTTTCCTCTTGTTCAATAAACACATGAAAGGCAAGAAGCAACTGATGTGAATATTTAACATTTTTGTACAAAAGAGTTTGGTTTCACTACTGAATTTATTTTATAGTTCTTTTAATCCCAGTGATTTTTCTAAAGTCCATTCTCAATACTTCAATCTTTACTAAGGTACAAGTCCAAGAGTAACATTGGATTTATTCAGCAAACCAAGCACTTCAATATGTATCCAGATGAGGCAAGGGCTACAGTCATGCTGACTAGGGTTATTTACTGCTCTTCTGTTAGGCATCCCAACAATGAGCCTCCAGGATAGGCTGCCTTCATGTTACTGAAGTAACATGAGGTTTAAATTGTTACTGAAATTCTGAGCAACATAGCAGGGGAAAGATATCACAGAGCTAATGAATCTGGGTTTGGCTTGAGGTTAAAATAAATTATTCTAATATACATGACACACTTAATATATTAGATTCAGAAATAGCTATGATGCATTTCAAGGTTAAATTTATGCTGCAGCTTCAAGAAAGCAGGACTTTGCTCTATGTATTTCTGGCCTGTTTTGTGAAGGATCTGCTTCCTGTACTACCCTTTAAGCCATTCTGATGGAATCTATGCCTTGGGATTTACAGATTTATCTTTCTTAGCCTGAATTTCAGAGAAGAATAAGATTTTGGGCCCAGATTTCTACCATATCTCAGATTTCATACTGACAGATTTTCAGCTCTCACTCTGGGTTACTGTGGGTTCAGCAGTGGTTGCACACTTACTACTGCCCTTTCTTCCTGCATTGGTCAAGAGCTGAGAACTACAAATACATAGGTCTTTGTAGCTGTGTCAAGTCTCGCTTCACATATGCACAGTGAGCTGAGTCACTCATATGCAGAATAGAAACCATAGGATGAGTTGTAGACAACTTTTGTGCTACTGAAACAGAAAGGAGAGAATATGTATGGTTTTCACATGTTCAGACACAGGCAAGCATTGATCTCGTCTGTCCATAATTACTGTCAGTCAGGTAAACACCTGCCAGTTCTCTGGCAGATAACAAACATACTCCAGTTCTGTTACCTCCCTCATGGTGTCCATTTGCACAATCTCCAATTTAGAGACTGGGAGTAAAGAAATTGTATTATTCATTTGACAGCCTCATCACAAATTGGTGGTAAGATAAGTTACAGAGAAAGAGCAAGAAGACGAGGCTGCCTGGAGAACAGGAGGCTCAGGGAAGACCTTATTGCTCTCTACAACTACCTGAAAGAAGGTTATAGCTGGGTGGGGTTCGGTCTCTTCTCCCAGCCAAGTAGTGCCAGAACGAGAGGACACAGTCTCAAGCTGCATTATGGGAAGTTCAGGATGGATGTTAGGAAGAAATTCTTCAGGAAGAAATTCTTCACAAAGAGTGATTGGCCATTCGAATGTGCTGCCTGGGGTGGTGGCGGAGCCACTGTCCCTGGAAGTCTTTAAACAAAGACTGGATGAGGCACCTAGTGGCACCTAGTGCCATGGTTGAGTTGATTAGATGGTGTTGGGTGATAGGTTGGACTCAAAAGTCTTTTCCAACCTGGTTAATTCTGTGATTTGGTAGAAAAAGTCTAACTGGTGATGCATGCAGGAGCAAGGCTTGCAAGATCAGCATGCAAAGAAGCTGTGAGAAACATAGGCCTTGTAAATTCATAATTGTAAAATGTCCTACCCAACTTGGCACTTAGTGGAAAAAGCAGCAGTGATCATCACTTGAAACATCTGGAAGTCTGGCTGCTGCTGGTTTCCTCCTGCAACCACTTTGGTTTTTATAACACAACCTGATGATCAGATCATTTACTCAGGACATGAAAAGACTGTTTTGAAACCCCACAACTTCCACTTCCTCTGACAGTGCTTTCATCCTTCTACTCAAGTTGTCTTACTATGCAACAAAAAATGTTAAGCCAGACAGCCACAGAAGAGTATGATACTGTGGCCTAGAAATTAAAGACGCTTGGAGGTATTCAGGCTCCCAGGGTCATGTCAGTTCTCACCTCAGGGGATTTGATATGAAGCCTGGGAAAATGCTAAATGCACCCATCCTCCTTTTCTCTTCTGTGATTTTAAAGAGAATTGGATGCCTGTTCTTAGCCAGAGACTCTGGAATTTGAACGTTTCTGCTCAGCTTTTTCCAAGTTTTAGAAACTGATCAGAGATCAGACTCAAAGAAAACTTTTTTTAGCTAGTTATTCTCCTGTAGAGCATGCAGATATTTCTGTGTAACTCATTGTGTAACTCATCCAAGGTGTCTATTTCCCTTCCTATATAGAGAAACAGCTTTTGAGAAGGTGAACATCAATTTTTAAAGGTCTAGTAGCTTGGAAGTCACGTCATTGTGCCTATCTTCTTTAAATCTATCCCACTATCGTTTCAAGGAACTCCTGTCTTGCAAACCTGACTGGTTTTTCCACTATCAGATATGTGAGTATAGCCAGAGCCCCTGCATGATGCAAGATTTTCTGCCTCAGGACAGCTCTTTTGTTCATAGTTTCTATTTTACAATGTCTGGAGCTACAGATAAAATAGAATTAGACAAGGCAATATGGGGAAAGCTTTATTACTTGTAACTTCCTTTGTGAAATCAAATTTGATCTTTCTCTGTAACTATCAGGTTTTGAAAAACTCATTTGCATTTTGTACAGGTCTTCTATGAACATTGCCTCTCTCTATGTGAATGTGCAGCAGGGAATTTATTTCCACTGAGCTGAATGATAAAAAAAAAAACACACCAAAAACTTAAGTGAAACACTCTACTGGAAAATATGGTAGAACATCTACAGTGCTATTCAGCTAACAAGTATTGGTTCCATGTGGTGAAATTTGTGGGAATTGTGAGTTCCTGCAAGGTTTCTATAAAGCAAAACAGATGCCTGTTTGTTCAAGAATGCTCAGTTGTTGTATGACCTGTCCTCACAAGGGCTGAAAGATGCAAAATATAGCCAAGCGTTATGAAGTTGTTAAAGTAATAATTTAATAACTTTTTTAACACTTTTTTTTTTAAAAGAAATTATAGCTTTTGATTGTTTGGTCAAACACGACGATACTTCAAAGCATAATTATATTTCATTAATATACATGCCATCTCTGTGTACTCTGATATAACTGACTTATCAATGTTTTCTTTAGTCACATTAATTATAAAGGTGACACAGGTTATTATTAGAATTATCTGCTTGGGTTGACTGGAGTTTTGTTTAAATGCTGAGTATATAATATTGCCCTAAATTCCTTGACATTTGCAGCAAATAAGTATCTCAATTTTAGTCAAGACAATTTCTGCTGTCAGATTCAACCATTGCCTGCATATTGAAAGGCTGCTTTATAATATTACTATCCATCTGTTGTAATGAAGGATAGACCTGGTGTTTATACTCCTACTGTAAATTCTTTGTCAAAGCATACCATTAGCCATAAAACAAACAGTTCTGACATACTGAGGGATAATTATCTTCCCTTTCTATTAGATGCTACTTTGTTCCAGTAAAATAAGAAAACCACCAAGAACTAATTTAATCAAATGATGTATGTTGTGCTTCTGATATATATTTCGAGTCTTCCAGTATGTTCTTTCTATAGGCAAAAAATATATTCTGAAATATTTTACTTATAGATTCTAAAACTGCATATCTAGACCTGATATTAAGAAAGATACTCGTTATTTATCTGATTTTCTCCTGACATTAATTTTCACAAATGTCAAATTGCTAGAGCACTTCAAAATCCACTTTATTTTATTTTGTTCTTCACAAAACTAGGAGGATTTCTATGCTAGGAATGTGTTCCAAAGCCACTTCATTTTAAGGGGTAAAGGCAACCCCCAAATACTTAATATTACAAGAACAAGAATTTAATGCATCTCTGTGCCTTTCTCCCCACACATCCTGCGTTATCTCTAATGACAGTATCAGGCAGAACCTTTGGTTTTGCCTGTCTGTATGTGTGCCTTGAAACAGGATAATGCTGTATGCTTTCCATCCTCTTTTATGTTCTAGGTGAGGTATCAAGGGAGATAAGTACAATCTATGATGGGTTAATGAATGCTGATTTTATTTCACATAAAAAGTAGTGCTATTAACTGAAAGATAATTCTGCAAGGCCTGTCTTGTTTAAGCTCATTTTACCTTCTGTTCCCATCAGTATATAATGCAAAGCAAGCTTTATGAAGAGTTGTGATTTCACTTTTCCCACTGGCATTGTAGCGTAACAGCAGATGTGGTCAAACTGTCTGATCTTCTCTGCACTAGAAAGCTGTTGGGTCCTTTATTCTTTCCAGATTTTGCTTTGTGCCAAGCTATCTATGCTACTACAAATTCCATTAGGCCCAGAGTCTTGGGAAGATGCTAGAGCTTTTTTCCACTGTTATGGATGATCAGTTCATATTAGCATTTTATCCCTAGCTAGATGACATCATCTATGGATTTCTTCCTTCTCATTATGGAAGGGCTCTACAGCCCTTCCCAAGATTTTCTGAGGAGTGTTGCACTGAATCAAGGCACTGGCACAGCTGAGGTGGTGAGTGCTGTGACATAGCCTACGTATAAGCACACCGGTATATACATTCACACACATGTGCTTTGTGAGCTTCTACAATTCTCCCCTCTGGTAAACCCTTTCCCTAATCCCTTCTAGGATGATTAGGTGATAACTACAGATATGTATCTGTAACATGTAAGGCATGCTGAATAGCTGGGGCAGGAATCTGAAGAGCAGGGACTTGGTATATATTACCTTGTTTCCAGCTTTTAAGAACGCTGAGTTGTTACTGATTTCAGGATATGCACATAAATCACATAAATCACTTCTTTAAGTTATTCTCTTTTTTTCTTTATTCTCTCTCACATTACTGTCCCCCTGTATATGTGAACATAGGGAAGATTTCATGGTGAATCCCTATATGTATAAATTTTGCATACAGATAAACTGTCATTGGGTACTTAAGTTCAGTAGTAGCTTTAGATTTACACCAAACTGTTGATTTTCAGTACAAGTAAGGATGAAACAATCTCTTCCTTTGAAAATCATGTTTGTTTCACAGATGCTTTTGGAAAAATAGAGAGTTCTTGTACCACTACAAGTGGTCTTTTTATCTCCTCCTTAGCTGTTGTAATCCCTAGAGAGGTATTTGTAGGCTAATACATTACGCAAACTTACAGCTTTCCAGCTGCATTATACATGTTTGCACATCCATTGGAAAATTTTTGAGATCCATCGGACAGGACAGTATTAAAGTCAATCTGAAAGAACACAAAAACAATATTAAAAATACACCACAAATGTCATAGAACTGCACAGGAAGAATGCATGAAAATGCTGGATGCCATTAGACACAGAAAAAAAATACTTTTTTCATTGAAAGTTCTCAGAAGGGATGCATATTAGCTGAGCCCACTTCACTCAATGAGCCTAATATGACAATGGAAAAAAAAATTACAGACTTTCAGAAAAATACTTTCCTCAGTAGTGTTACCTAACTTTACAAGGAACTCTAAGGGCATATTTCTTGTGTTACAGCAGAATTATTGTACTATTACAAAATATCAAATCCTTGACATAAAATTTACCCAGATTTGCAAGAATTTTGTAACAGATGTCAGCTGTAAATCTTGGTGGAAAAGTAATTTATGTGTTATTGGACTAAAATAAGGTGCTTAAATTGTCAACACAAAGGTTTAGGATAATATTTTATGATTTTGATGGTAAATGAAATGTGCCTGCAACTTTGAACTGCAGCTGTTTCACATCAGTCCTGGTAACTTCTGTGAAATACTTTGCAACCTATAGGCAAAATGTTGTTTGCTTGGTTTTCACATTAAATCAATACAATAGCTTATCTTTAGAGTGATACTTCTCAGTGGAATGAGAAGACTATAAGAGGTAAAAGCACATTTTTTTGTACCTCCCTGGGCATATCTGGGTATCCATTCATCATTCAGGATCATGACTGCTCTTTTCTTCTTGCTGGTGAATAACTTGCCTGAAAACTTTGCCCCATGTTCATTTAGCAGTTCAGCTGACAGAATTTTATCCAAAGAGTTGAGGGGGTTAAGTACAATTCATCCCATGTAAGGCTTTTCTAGAATGGCTGTGGTTTAACCCCCCCCACCTCTTTTAAACCTATTCCCCTGATTTTGGCATCAGAACTAAAGTGAAGTGGGCAGGATGCAGTACGAATGGATGCATATTTCTTTTTCCCTTCTCTAAAGCTTCTGGATTCTCGGTTATTGTAACTTCTATTTAGCTTGACAGTGATAGCTGCAGAGGAAGAGTCCAAAGAGGGCACTCAGACCCAGGCCCTATTCCCATGCTCTTAAAAATGCTTCCAAATGCAAAGTCTAACTAGTAGGCTGCTAACATGGCAGGTCATTTCAGAGAGGATACACCTGGACTTAGTTTTTCAGTAAATATTTTATTGTTTCATATTAAGTATTCATTACATTGGGAGCTGAAACTTACTTGTTACTTTCTTGTCTGAATTGTTCCAATGCAATTAGGGGAGGAGGAGACATTAAGGAATGAAAGGAAAGAGAAAATTTATTGAGCTTCTTTCTTTTTTTTATTTTGCTACCACCACACAAGTAGCACGTCTCCCCTCATCAAAAGCTTAACTGACTCAAATCCACATAACTCAACTAGATGCTAATTATGGGATTTTAAGTCTGTTTCAGAAATTATAATAGTTCTTAATTAAATCATAGCAACCTACTTTCTGCCTCCGTAAGAAACACAGAAGCTATCTGGCATATGCTTTCATCATGAATTCTATTGAATTTGCAATCCAAAATTGTTTCAGCTGAGTGATTTTGTCTCTGGTGTATGTATCTTGAGGGAGTAGGACAAGGAGGAATAGTTATTTGATTAGAGTGGAGCAACTGCCAATGGCTCTCAGGGTGACTCCATCTGGAGATAACTGATTTAGCTCTACTTTCTACTTGGGACTGGAGAAGAAATCTTTTTACTTGCTTTCCATCTGTTTCTAGTGAAGGAATACATGTTGTGACGCTGAAGAATGATTTTATTCCCCAGCTGGCAGACTAGCTTCCTTCTGGATCTGAAATGCTTGTAGGAATTTTAACCCAACTGTTTCTCTGTGTAAGCTTGACAAGAGGCTCCACACTTGCACTGGAAGGAGGGAGGAAGGAAACTCCCATACCACTGATACAACCATGTAAGTCACAAATGTTTTTTTCTCTTAGTATACAAACTGTTTACACATTCCTGTTCAAAAAGTCCAGTTACCTGTTAATGAAGTGTCATGAAAGCATGCAAGACAAAACACTTAAGTGGACAAAAGGTGTATTTATTTTGAAAAATGCAAGATTTTATACAAGTAGGTCATTGTATTAATACCAAATTTATATAATGTCTAGTGAGACATTAATATACTTCCATCCAATGTGTTTCCAATTAGGTGAAGTTGTTGAAGATACTAATGTCTATATTAATAAAAGGAAAATGGGGAGAAAAGAAGTAGGATAACTAGGTTTTGTCAATACTTATGATTGCTGCTTACAACTTTTTAAACATTTTTCAAGAGTTTATTTTCCACTTTTCTCTCCATTTCCAGCTGTAAGTGAACTATTATTTACATGTCATGCTTCCTCAAACAAGTAATTTTTCCATGTTGAAGGTCCAACTGCAGTACCCAAAAAGATGAAAAGGAAATAATGCTGGAGGCTACAGCATGTGAAACGTATACACAGGCCAACTCAATTTATAGTACTTAAGGATTATTTGCTCTGTGCAATTATCCTAGCTCCTCTAGGGTTGGTATCTGTATTTTTGTGGCAGTTTTAGGCCGATGCCTAGGAGATTTTCCACAGATCTTGAGTAGAAATTGGTAAAATGTAAATAAATTACCATTGGACGTAAAGGGAAAATGATAAGGTTGAAATAATCCCAATGGTCTGATAACTAACACAAAGTTAGTTGTGTAAACTAACTTTGTCTCTTTCCCAGCTTCTTCAGTCTAGCAGATATGAGCTGGTAGCTTTTGCTTGGCTGTTGCTGACCTTGGGTGCGTTCTTGTTGTGGCTAAGTACTAACAAGCTACTCTCTTCTTTTACCTTTTCTCTTTTCCCTTGTACAGGGGGGGGAAGGGGTGGAGAGGGGGAAGCTATTGGTAACCCCCTGGTTTTGTCCAGGGGGGTTCTTGTGTTGTTTATAAATTGTAAATACATGTAAATATTGTATATTTTATACATATTCATTGTACTTCGTATTTCTAGATTGTAGTTTGCTTGTAAATATAGCTTCATTTGATTCCATCCCACTGAGCTAGCCTGGCAATTTTATTGTGGGGAGGATAGTTCTCCAAATTAGCTGGGGGGAGGGGGGGTAATTTCAACCCCCCACAATTTCAAAATAGGAAGGATACTTTTCGTATTGCTTTTACTATGAACATGCCTAATGAAGGATCATTTTTTTATTCTAGTATTATCAATGAAGAGGAATGATGACAGTTACATATTGAAAAATCACTACTTTTGTGATAGTTCCATACGCCCATCAACTGAAGATATCTCAGTAATTCTTAGGTATAATTTTGAGCCTCAATCTGAAAAAAAGAATCTGATTAGAGACTCACCTGATGGAATAAAGTACGTTTCCATTTTTGAAAATTCGTAACAGCTTATTATCTGTTGTAACTTCATGAAAGTTGGCACCTTTCTCATTGGCAAAAAACAAATCAGGTTTCCAAATTGAATCCAGCATGGATGGGTCTAAGTCTAAAGAGTCATCTGGATATTCACTGTATGCGAGACGTGGATCGTTCCAATTCTGACGGAGAAATATGTTTACTCGGTAATCCTGAATGAAAGAGAAAACAAACAAAGCTTTATCAAACACAGGGATTTAGCTTTTATCTCATTTCTTAACCATGTAATCCCCTGTCCATCTGTGGATGACAAAAGAATTACTTAGCTGAATGCCAGCATGATATCTGTTTGTATTAGCAGGAATACAATGGATAAGAATAAAGATGCCTTTTAGGGCAGTCTCCAAGAAATCCAACCTCCAATTACAGTGCATATAATTCCATGTAATTCTACCACCACAGTAGCTTTGTTTTGAAATTAAAATGGGAGAAGCATAAAGATTTATGGTTACCTAGCTTCTGGTGGGGACATTCCCACTTTCCTCTCAAGAAGTGAGTTTTTCTCTCTCTCATCCTTACATATTTAGATCCACAACTTTTTTCTGCCTCAGTTCCCCATTGAAAATTGTGTGAGCAGTAAATTGTCATACAGCTGTTCAAATATGTTCATCCCCTGTTCAAATATGGGAACTATCATGCAAGTCCTTATGAAAAATTAGCTTAGGTACAAGCTGAGTCACCTTAATTCCTACAGACAGTCCCGTCTTAACCAAGGGTGCTTTTATGAAAAAGATAAGTGGAGTGCTTCAAAATTCTGGAAGTCATTTTGTATGTAGTCTGTCAGAAACAATGTTGTGTTTTCTGACTGGACACTTTCTTAAAACTTTACCAATCTCTCTTTTAAAGAAGTGAGTGTTTGCATTTCATTACATTAAGAACTAAGACCATTAAGATACTAAGCATAAGGATATAAGTACTATACTTTTATAGGTCATAATATGATTTTCCTCATTTGCACTCCTACACTAATGAAAGAAGATAGAAATAGAAACCAAGACATGTTAGGTGCAGACGGGAAATGTAAGATCATTGTCAGAGCTTACCTGACAATTTTGAATGTAATTGTTAAAGCCAATGAAAACTAATTAAAAAAAAAGGAAAACTTTGAGTCAGAATGGGAAATGAAGTTTTCAAGGCTAAGCAATACAATTGGGCAGTATTTACTAGTAGTTAGAATAAATAGTTAGGGAGCCATTGGTGTAGAAATTGTGGGTACAGCTAACACTCCAGTATCATATCAATATTTGGTCTTGGAACATGCAGCCATATAGTTGTGTGAATCATGTCCACAGGTATAATAAAGAACAGGAGCATCAGTATGTAATATTTACTCATGAGAAACAGAGGGACTTTTTTTATATCTTCAGCATCATGCTGTTTTGGTCAATTTAATTACTCAGCCTGAATTAGGGCAGCCAAATATGCTAAAACATACTTAACAAATGTTTGTTGCTTGATAGTCAGAAAATATGGCATATCATATTAAGCCTCAGTTGAGATTTTATATTCATACAACCTTATAATTTTCCAGATAAATCCAGTAAGTGGAAAACTACACCTAGAAAATCAAATTATTTCAGACATAAAAAGGTACTCTGGCCAAATGGAATTATACAATATTAAATGGCAGGTGTCAAAAGCATAGGACTTGTTACCCATTTGCAATTAAAAAAACAAACAAACAAACAAACCAAAAACAAAAAAAAAACACCAAACAAAAACCCCCAAAAAACAGTAATTTTTGATTTTGCTAACGTCCCTTTCAGAAAAGATCATAGCTAGTGACAGTTTTGAGAACCATAAAAATTTAAGAGAAGCTGCTGTTATTTTTCATAATTAGTACCATGGTGTGATGAAACCAGAGCCAGGGATTTGTACCTTACAGATGTAGAAACAAACTTATTTTTATAAAATGAGATAAGACTCTTAGACAAGCTTGTGCCTCAGTGTTCATAGAACAGAGCTTTGGGTGTCTTCCATGCATCAAGAGGACATAATCCCTTCTAAAATACCCTAATTTCTTTGCATTACATGCCAAATACCACGTAGTACCAGTACAGTTCCTGTATATAATTGTAGTACCAGTACAGTTCCTGTATACAATCAAAACACCAGGAAGAAGTAGGATGTGGGAGTGGTGATATCTCTAATGCCTGCCTCAACATGTGGAATACTTGCACTGAAGGAAACAGCTCTAAATCTGGGGCACTCAGTGGGAATACTGTCGCTCTCAGGACTTCATCTGCACTTCAGAAAAATGCAAGCTTTACCTTTTGATTTGTATAACATGAAGTATGTCCGCTTATTCTACTTTTGTCTACAGAATATGGTGAGTTCATGAATAGGATTACTTAGAGAGTAAAAGGCTTCTCAAGGCAGGTGAAAAATGTGTAGCAAAAAAGATGAAATGAAAATAATGGAGGAAGACCAATGGAGGAATATGTTACAGGTTATATGAAGCTATTCTGTATGTCAGTTTCCCTTAATTATATTGGTTTAAATTTTTCCTAACTCATAAGATGAAATCCTAGTTAAGTTTTTCAGAGACACAGCTGAAGCTATTTTTCATTGTTCTCTTCCCTGGAAAGTGACTTAATGTGGTTCTCATTATGCATCCTTAGTCCTTAATCTATCAAAAGTAAAGACACATTTGACTGCTGTTGTAAGAAAGACAAGTATTCATTGTCTCAGTTTATAATTACATATTGTGTGCATAAGGCTTAACTGCTTTAAACAAGCAGGGTTGTCTGATGCAAACATAGAGACTGTAATCAAACTGTGAGAATTGCTTTGTTTTCCTACAATAGGATTACTATTCTAATGTGCTACTTGGAGGAGTGACTCCCAACTCAAATAACTCTGTGATGGGGAGGTTCCTTGAGGGGAGAGAGAAATCATCATTTAAGTTGTGGTGACTTCCACAGCCACTTCAATAACCTCAAGGCTGACATATCTCAACAGCTGCTGTACACTGGTCCTACAAAATGAGGTCACTTTGTGGGCCTGCACTTGCACTACTGTCCTTCAAAACCCTTAGCCACAGGGTGAACTTAGAGTGAGAATACTGTTCATCTTCTTCATAGACTTCAGAAATATAAAATCTGGGAGATCAGGTAATTGGTCTTTGCTCTCCATGCCAAAGCCATTGAGGACTCCAGTACTAACATTTTGATTTGCAATTTTCAGCACCCAGTGAAATCTAAAATATGTACACAATGTTGATTTCTTCTTCATTATGCTGATACAGATAGCTCTATATTCCCATAGCATACAGAAGCTAGACTACTTTACAGAAACTTTTGCACAAATCCTCAAGATATTAATTGCCTAACTCTCACTGATTTCTTCACTGTTTTTAATATGCACCGTAAGTAGAATCTGTTTGAATCTGTGAGATATACAAAAGCAAACGTCCAAAATGTGCCCTTTATTTGAACACTGCATATCACCTGCTTCATGTTTTTTCAATGCTGTCATTTGAACCAAATAGTCAAATTTTCATGTATAAATGAATAACCTTCCAGAACTCTATCTATTGCAGTTCTAAGTACTGTTATAATTTCAATTAATATATCTAAGTGAAATCTAGACTTGTCCCTTGCAAAACATAGTCAAGTGATTCTTGATTTATTTGTTCTAGGTCATTGTAAAATTTTGACATGGGAATCTTATGGACTTTCAAAGAATAATGCAAAGAGTACATTTAAAGGCACTAGGGAAAAAAAATCGCTCCTGTCAAGAATGTTTGTTTTTTTTTTAACCTGGTAGCTATGGTCCTTTTTAATAAAAGCTGGATATGATCCTCTGTTCCTAGGAAGATGTCACATACTGGAAACAGCTGCTTACATGAAGGTTGAAGGAATGAAAATCAGCGGGGTGTCCTGGAGTAAAAGTCAAGGCAGAACTAGAGGGAACTACGAGAATCATGAAGGTTACAGGATGTTTTTTTTTAAAGTTATTCAAGTAAGTGTTCCAAGGGAGAGGAATATGTATCAGGAATAGTAAGACCCAAGGTAATCCTGGCCTAAAAATATAACCAATGACTTTTCAAAACATTACCAAGTATAATTTTGTAACTATAAAGGGCTATTTGTTTTATTGAATTTGATTATCACCCTACAGGGAACAAGACCATTGGGTCATACAGCTGTCAGAGTCTGTTATCACTCTTCTTCTCACCCCCCCCAAAAAACCCAACCAATCAAACAAAAACCAACAACAAACAAACAAGCAAAAAAAGAAGTGCTGAGTTATTAGGTGTTCAGTTACTAGTGAAATGGTAACACCCACCATACACCAACCTAAAAATGAATGTTGTAGAGCATATGTCACTTTAGTTTACATTTTTTTCTCTTGCATAAATAAAAAACATTTGGTGTTTGCTCTACAAAATATTATGGTTACTTTATGCATTTTATCTTCAATATACTTTGACTTCTCAACCTGGATGTTAGAACCATAGAACAATAGAATGGTTTGAGTTGGAAATAACCTTTAAGATCATCTATTTCCAGCCCTCCTGCTGGGGGCAGGGACACCTTCCAGTAGACCGGGCTCCTCAAGTGGAACAGCAGTAAGTAACTTTTTTTTTTTCCACTTTCTTGGGTATATTTTTCCCTTATAACATGCTTTCCTGGTTACCACAGCTAGAATTAATTAACTGTGGGGTTTTTTCCTTCCTTAGAAAACCATCAGAGAAAATTTCTTAAAATGAAGAATCATTTTGGGTTTTCTTATACTAATGCAAAGGTAGTACCATGCAGGGCTTTGATGATTAGAAGTTGTCATAGTTGTCTTCTCTCTCAGGTTTGCTTCCTCATTCTCACTGCTGTGCCTG